>NC_090927.1:365312867-365622423 GCF_040938575.1 Ambystoma mexicanum | reverse complement strand
AGGCCCCCCCCATGTCTCCCACCACCCCCACCCCCCAGCACTGTGGGGCACCTGCCAGCAGGCCCCCACCCATGTCCAACTCATGTTCCCCACCACCCCCACCCCCCAGCACTGTGGGACACCTGCCAGCAGGCCCCCACCCATGTCCAACTCACGTTCCCCACCACCCCCACCCACCAGCACTGTGGGGCACCTGCCAGCAGGCCCCCACCCATGTGCAACTCATGTTCCCCACCACCCCCACCCCCCAGCAGTGCAGGGGCAGCCTCCACCAGGCCCCCCCATGTCTCCCACCACCCCCACCCCCCAGCAGTGCAGGGGCACCCACCACCAGGCCCCCACCCATGTCTGTCACCACCCCCACCCCCCAGCCACCAGGGGCAGCATCCACCAGGCCCACACCCATGTCTCACACCACCCCCACCCCCCAGCAGTGCAGGGGCAGCCTCCACCAGGCCCCCCCATGTCCAACTCATGTTCCCCACCCCCCCACCCCCCAGCACTGTGGGGCACCTGCCAGCAGGCCCCACCCATGTCCAACTCATGTTCCCCACCACCCCCACCCACCAGCACTGTGGGGCACCTGCCAGCAGGCCCCCACCCATGTCCAACTCATGTTCCACACCCCCCCACCCCCCAGCAGTGCAGGGGCAACCTCCACCAGCCCCCCCATGTCTCCCACCACCCCCACACCCAGCCACCAGGGGCAGCATCCACCAGGCCCACACCCATGTCTCACACCACCCCCACCCCCCAGCAGTGCAGGGGCAGCCTCCACCAGGCCCCCCCCCATGTCCAACTCATGTTCCCCACCCCCCCACCCCCCAGCACTGTGGGGCACCTGCCAGCAGGCCCCCACCCATGTCCAACTCATGTTCCCCACCACCCCACCCCCCAGCACTGTGGGGCACCTGCCAGCAGGCCCCCACCCATGTGCAACTCATGTTCCCCACCCCCCCCACCCCCCAGCAGTGCAGGGGCAGCCTCCACCAGCCACCCCCATGTCTCCCACCACCCCCACCCCCAGCAGTGCAGAGGCACCCACCACCAGGCCCCCACACATGTCGCCCACCACCCCCACACCCAGCCACCAGGGGCAGCATCCACCAGGCCCACACCCATGTCTCACACCACCCCCACCCCCCAGCAGTGCAGGGGCAGCCTCCACCAGCCCCCCCCCATGTCCAACTCATGTTCCCCACCCCCCACCCCCCAGCACTGTGGGGCACCTGCCAGCAGGCCCCCACCCATGTCCAACTCATGTTCCCCACCACCCCCACCCCCCAGCACTGTGGGGCACCTGCCAGCAGGCCCCCACCCATGTCCAACTCATGTTCCCCACCACCCCCACCCACCAGCACTGTGGGGCACCTGCCAGCAGGCCCCCACCCATGTCCAACTCATGTTCCACACCCCCCACCCCCCAGCAGTGCAGGGGCAACCTCCACCAGCCCCCCCATGTCTCCCACCACCCCCACCCCCCCAGCAGTGCAGGGGCACCCACCACCAGGCCCCCACCCATGTCGCCCACCACCCCCACACCCAGCCACCAAGGGCAGCATCCACCAGGCCCACACCCATGTCTCACACCACCCCCACCCCCCAGCAGTGCAGGGGCAGCCTCCACCAGGCCCCCCCCCATGTCCAACTCATGTTCCCCACCCCCCCACCCCCCAGCACTGTGGGGCACCTGCCAGCAGGCCCCCACCCATGTCCAACTCATGTTCCCCACCACCCCACCCCCCAGCACTGTGGGGCACCTGCCAGCAGGCCCCCACCCATGTCCAACTCATGTTCCCCACCACCCCCACCCACCAGCACTGTGGGGCACCTGCCAGCAGGCCCCCGCCCATGTCCAACTCATGTTCCCCACCCCCCCCCCCACCTTCCAGCACTGTGGGGCACCTGCCAGCAGGCCCCCACCCATGTCCAACTCATGTTCCCCACCACCCCCACCCCCCAGCACTGTGGGGCACCTGCCAGCAGGCCCCCACCCATGTCCAACTCATGTTCCCCACCACCCCCACCCCCCAGCACTCTGGGGCACCTGCCAGCAGGCCCCCACCCATGTCCAACTCATGTTCCCCACCACCCCCACCCCCCAGCACTGTGGGGCACCTGCCAGCAGGCCCCCACCCATGTCCAACTCATGTTCCCCACCACCCCCACCCCCCAGCACTGTGGGGCACCTGCCAGCAGGCCCCAACCCATGTGCAACTCATGTTCCCCACCACCCCCACCCCCCAGCACTGTGGGGCACCTGCCAGCAGGCCCCCACCCATGTCCAACTCATGTTCCCCACCACCCCCACCCCCCAGCACTGTGGGGCACCTGCCAGCAGGCCCCCACCCATGTGCAACTCATGTTCCCCAGCCAACATGTCATCACAATCTAGATCCCTGGTCCCTATGGTCAGCCTCCAAATGCAAAACACCCACCTGAGTATTGCATCCACCCACTCATAATTTGCAATTACATCACAGAACACCAATTGCAAGTTCCGAAACAAACACATTTCCCTCACATACACCCAATGGGTGTCAGTGAATCTTAAAACACATATCATGAAATGCATGAAACCAATGAGATACCACACATTGAAGTTCATCAAAAAAATATGTATTAAAGGAAACATCAATAGAATAAAAAAAGAAGAAACAGAAACGTGAATGTACAAAAATGAAAAGAAGCATGTCCCTCAAAAAAAGCAAAACCAAAAATAAAAATCCAAAGTAATGTCCAAAGTCGATGTCCACAAAACAAAATCCAATGGGAAATGGAAAAGAAAGCCATTGCTCCATGGTCAAAAATAGAAAAATAAAATACAATCCAACTGTCAACTATGTACATGGCAACAATCCAGGGTCCATTATCCCAACAAAATGAAGGAAACCTATCTAACTACACTAACTAATAAAAAAAACTATATACAAAAATGTGGCCAATGTCCGAAAGGTCCAAATAAAATAAAAACAAAAATGAAACCTAACACTACCTAGAAACTATGTACAAGGGCAGCGGGCTAGTTTCACGGCTCACTTGTGGATGTTACGGGCCAGGGCATCATCGAACTCCTCCTCAATGTCCTGGAGGCGCTCCTCCTCCATGGCCCCGAGGGTCCGCAGGGCCGTCGCCGTGTCCACCTCCAAACCCCTGCGGATTGCCTCGAGGCACTCGGCCCGCCTCAGGGCCCTCCGCATGGAGTTCTCCGCCCTGACCATTGTGAGCCGTGCCTCTTCCGCCTGCTGCCGCTCCGCATCTATGGCGTGGCCCAACCGCTGCCGCACGGAAGACACTCTCTGTCCTGGGTCCTCCTGCCCTCCGGCCGATGCCTGCCCCTCCGATGTCGAAGGCCCCGAGCCTTCATGGCTCCCACCATGTTGCTGCTGCTGCTCTGCCTCTGCCCGTGCACTGCCTCCGGCTGCCTGCACATCCTCCGCCGGCTGGGGTGCAGTCGTAGATGTGGCCACCCCTGCTGGACGTCCGACTCCCGACTGTGGCAGGGATGCCTCCTCCACCAGCCTGGCCGCACCGTCAGAGGCAGCACCACAGGGCACCCAGGTGACTGATGGGTGGGAAGATGGCACAGAGGACGACTGGCGCGTAGGGGGTCCAGTTGAGGAGGGGGTCGGAGCAAGCCCCATCATACGAGGAATCCGGCCTGGGTGACCTGTCCCAGGAGGCTGACGTGGTCAACGAGCCATTCGAGATGACGTGCAGTCTCTCCATGAAAAGACTGCAGGTCACCTCGCATGGCCCGTTGACGCAACGCCACACCAGCCAGGACAGGCTCAACCCGGACCTGGATAGCCACGTCCGCAGGCAGAGGAAGGACAGTTGACGTGAGCTCATCCCCTGCCTGAAAACGGGTCTGGACGTAGGCATCCCTGCTGGTGCAAGATGATGCAGGGACAGGATCAGGGACAGGATTGCACACAGGCACCTCTGCGGCGGCCTGTGCTGCCTCCTGTCCTTGGTCCTGCACTGCACCACTAGCACCAGTGGGATCCCCACCTTCAGACCCTGTCTGTGGTGCTTGCACGGCCTCCTCCTCCACCAAACCCCCCACCAACCTGGATGACTCTGTGCCATCTTCCCCTGTTGGGCCCTGTGGGGTCCCAGCTGCCCCTTCTGCTGCCGAGGAGTCCAACTCCAACCTCCGCCTCTTGGACCTCCCCCCGGCAGCTGCGGCCTGGGACGCGGCACCGGACTCCTCACTCCCCGACCAGATGACAACCTGGGAGGGGAGCCGGGCCTTGCGTCTCCGGCTGGCGGTGGGATCCCCGCCGCTGTGCTCCACAGCACCTTCTCCGCCCTCTTCATCAGTTGACGCTGCAGACAGGGAGAAACAAAACACAGGCATCAGGGCACTGTACAATGGACACATACACACATGACAGTTGTACATGAGTGGCATTGGCAAACCTCAGACATGTCATCACAATCCCCAACGCACATGTCATTACAACTCGCACACATTAGCCATACCACAGCCATATCGCAACTGCCACCACCATCCTTACACATACAACAGCATGAGCAGGCAAAAGTGAGCCAGACATCACATGCAACACAGGAAGTGCACCACACATGTACACACACCACCACACTTGCATGCATGTGTACACCTCTGCCAAGTGTCGCACTGTTCAGACGGGCATCCGTGCTGATACATGCAGCCGAAAACAACATACATGCGTGACATCACGGACATGTCTACTTACATACACATTCATCCAAACATGTGTGCCCACACAACTGCATTTGGCATGCAAACCTACACACACAAGCACCATCCATGTCTCACACATTACAGCCCTCGCATGTGTCAGCCCCACGGCCCTGTACACCCCCACCCATACTCGACCCCATACAAACAGATGTGCAACCTGCACAATACTGAATAATCACCACACGCACTGCTCACAATCAGGATGCTTGTACACTCACCGCTCGACTCCAGACGGGTCTGCTTCTCTAGGACCTGGACATGGAGCGCTGGGGATATGCATTCCAGGACCCTCATCTGTTCTTCCGACAAGTGGCCCCGGCGCCCCTTGGCATCCGCTGCCTTCAAGAGGCGCCGGGCCTTGTTCAGGGTCCTGGACCTGAAGTCCTCCCAGCGCTTCCTGACATGTTGTAAGTCGCGGACTGCCACCCCCTCCGCGTTGATGGCAGTCACGATGTCAGTCCAGATCCGAGTCCGTCCTTCCTTGTCGGCGTGGGAACTTCCGAAGAGGGCATCATACTGCCCCAGGACTTGCTCCACCAGGACACCAACTTCGGTGGCACTGAAGCTGGTGCCCCTCTGCCTCTCTGGCCGGGGGTTGTCAGTGGTCACAGATGGTGTTTGCCCCGACATGACAACCCTAGAGGCAGGAGTGGGTGGGCAACTGGGTCCTGGGGCTGGGCTGTGGAGCGATGGAATCCCAGTCGGGAGTCTTCGGTTCCAGCAGGGGTGGTCACAGCAACAGCACCCCTGGCTGATGTGCAGGCAGCAAATGGCAGTGCACGTGGGCAGCAGGCAGTCAGGCAGCAGCAGATGGCAGGTGGGAGCGTGCTCGGGGCTCTGCGGGGCAGTAGTTCGGCCTTCTGGGCAGGAGCGTGGTCTTCCGTGTGCATACGCGTGGCCAGCTTGATACGGAGTGATTTGGCACGTGAAAAATCTGCACGTCAGCGTGTAATTCGAGGAAATGCCCTTAGCGCGTAAGCGCGTCTGCACGCATACGCATTTTCATTGGACAGAAGGCCCATCAAGCGCAAGCGCCCCTGTGATGTGACGCGTACAGACGTGCATGCGCATTTCAGCGCGCGTGAAAAACTGCACGTCAGCGTGTAATACGAGAAAAGGGCCATGCGCGTAAGCGCGCGTGGAAACTGCACGTCCGCATGTAATACGAGGAAAGGGCCTATGCGCGTATGCACGGCAGCACACATATGCGTTTTCATTGGACCAAAGGCCCTTAGCGCGTGAGCGCGTCTGTGACGTGACACGCACAGGTGTTTCCCTCATTGCACGTGATGACAGAACACACGTGGATTTCCACCAATCGCGTGTGAAAGTTCCCGACACCCCGGAACACACGTACCCAGGCTAATCGCGTGTGGAACTTCCCGCGCACCCCGAAACACACGTACCCAGGCCAGTTGCGTGTACGCACACTCCCCTCCGATCACACGCGATGACACTCGGACCGTATCCGAATACGGGAAACCCGCACACGGCAAAAGACGTGCACAGGCGTCAACGCGTCTGCCACAAGAAGGCAGGCGGAAGCGTCCCTGCGCACAGCATAAAAGTGCGCGCAAACAACAAACGCGTATATACAGCTACGATGAATGCTCCATTTGTCGCTGCACTGATCGTGGGACACCGCAGGAGGAGGAGAATAGCCAGGGCACGCATTTTCGCACCACGGACAAGCCTTTTTGGGATGCCTGACGACCAGGTCTATGGCAGGTATAGGTTTCCACCCCATATCATCCTAGACTTGGTCAGGGAGTGGGAAGATGACCTCACATCCCCCACCCTTTGCTCCCAAGCATTGAGCCCCTTGGAGAAGCTGCTCAATGTCCTGCATTTTTTGGCCACTGGGTCATTTCAGCAGACCACTGCCATAGTGGGGGGGGTCTCACAGGCCACGCAGTCACGCTGCCTATACCAGGTACTGGCAATCATGACAGCGCGCCCCTCAGTCCGCAGGCACATATACATGCCCAGAACACCCGCAGAAAGGCAGGCCGTTGTCCTGGATTTTATCTACCGAAACCGCAAGCACTGGCATTCCATCAATGTACAGGTGGTATGTGATGCAAAGGGAATCATCACCTCTGTCTATGCAAACAACCCTGGCTCCACCCATGACAGTTTCATATACAGAATGTCCGCCCTGAGCCGGGCCCTGGAAGCTGGGCAGCATGGCGACACATGGCTCCTAGGTCAGTACAAATGCCCTTGCACATGCATGCAAGTTGCACACAGACAAATATCCAAACCCTAATAATCTCAACTATTATCATCTCCCCAGGGGACAGTGCCTACCCTCTGAGCAACCACATGATGACGCCAATCCGGAACCCCACCACACCACCCCAGGTAAGATACAACGCCACCCATATTTCAACCAGGGGCATAGTGGAGCGCACATTCGGAGTGATCAAGTCACGTTTCCGCTCCCTTGACCGCTCTTGTGGGCAACTACTCTATGCACCACCAGTAGTGTGCAGGATCATTGTGGCAGCATGTGTCCTGCACAATGTTGTAACATGGCAGGACGTCCCGGTGGACATGGTGGTGCCCCCACATCCCCAACCACAGGCGCTGCCCATGGGAGGGGACAGGGCACGTGGCGAAGAAGCCCGGACCCAGCTTGTGGCCACATTTTTCACCTAAACTCCCACCCCTGCGGAGTGCACACAGGCCTGGCAAATACCAGGTGACAATCGATGATGACAAAGAGACAGTCAACTGTCACAACCTTACCACCCTGAGATAGTTGCCATGGAAGTGCCACATCGTCTGCATCCCTAGCTACTTAAACACAAGCTATCCTGTGTGACCAAAAGACACACATATGACATATGACATGATATGGGCCATACACAAGTATTCCAAGGCGCAATGAGGCAGGGAGGGGGGAATAAGGGAACACAGAGAACGGTACTACTAGGCCAGGTGTCATTGGGATCGTGCACGTGCAGGGGTAGGGGGAATGGGAAAAGTGCAAGGGGAAGGGTGGGGGGGAGTCCAGTAAAGGGGAAGTAGCCCAAAAAAATAATACATAGGTTGCCTGGTGGCAACTACAAAGGTAAGTGCAGACAAGTGCTGGGAAGGGAGGGCTGTAGGGATAGAGAGACAGTACTGCAGTGCAGGGGTTGCCAGGGAGGCAGTGCAAGTGGAAAGTGGCTGGGCCAGGGACTGAGGTCGGTGAGAGTGGCCCAGTTGCAGCTCCTGTGCAGTTCCAGTGGAGAATTCTGCAAGGGAGAGGCAGACAGTAAGCAGAAGCAATGAGGAAAGTCTTCAGGTGCTTCCAGAACTGGAGGTGATTCCCCTCAAGTTCAAGTCAGGCTGGAAGTCTGTTCCAGGGGGAGGGCCCTGCTGCGGAGAGAAATCTACCCCTAGCTAGTTGCTCTGAGAAGCGGATGACACGGACATGCAAGGTGTGCATCACACACACCTGCAAACCAGGCCATGGCCATCACTGTCATGTCACTCAAACCATCCCAAACATCAACATGACATGGCACGCAATACCCATACACCAATGCAGTAATGATAAGGTACACATTGCCATGTCCTAAATGCACAGTGGCATCGGACACTGCTGCCTGACCCGGGATCAGATGAAATGACAGACCAACAACCTCCCACCCAAAATAAGTCATTTCCAAATGCATTACAACAGTCGTAGACGTAACATCACAATGAATGCCTGTCTACATGCACATTATGCATTGCAAAATGAACACTGCAGCTCATGTGTGCAGTATCCTACTCCTGCATCACACTGCTCAGCGCACAGCACAGTGAACAGCCATTGTGTGTGATGCACACCCTGAGCATCACATCTAAGTGACAGACCACGTCAAACATCAAATTAGGCATGTACTGGATCCATGATCGGTCACAGAACATGTGCTGCCGGGACACAGTGGGCACCAGAAGGCAAACAGTGTGCACGTGGATATGCAAGGGTGGGAGTACATGTAGTGCATCAGAGTGCAAGTGTGTGGTTCTGCAAGGACATGCACTCCACATATGCATGTGCACTCAAGTGACCATCAGTGTTCCCTACACATCACATGTGAACATCCACCATGTGTACACCCCAGCATGTCAAACCACAACTATCCCCTCGCACCTGAAAGGAAAACACAACACATGAACAGGCATTGATCAGCAGAACACAACATGTACATGGGATACCACCATTACTATGTCAGAGTTCCCATCACACTGCAGGGCAAGGCAACTATCAACAACAACCCCCCCTCCCTCACAAATGACCATGACCCACTGAACAACTGCACCTGGGTCATGGAGCCTCCAAACCTCAATTCCACCTGGCCACAGGATCACCTTTACCCTTCGTCACCATCTCCCACCTTGTGTGTAAAAAGATGCCTGAACCCTCAGAATCCACACTCATTTCCAAAATCACAAAATCCAAGGCATAAAAACGAACCCAAAAACCCTCCAGTAGATGACTTGACGTAGCAGTACCTCACAAAGGCCAAGTACTACCACAATGATGCAACAACCAAGGTAGCACAGCAAAACAATGTCACGACAGGATGTGAGACATGTGTGGTACATGACATAGGATGATGCACCATGAATGGATGTGTACTGTCAGAGGTCCCCTGTACAGGCGCAGGAGTGTCACGAAACAACCACCCCCACCATTTCCCGGGTGCCTGCAAGGTAAAACTCACACAGGCCCCTGAGACCCTGGTGGGGAAGGAGGTTCAGGGATATGCAGTCGGGACAGGTGTTGACACACTGGATGACTGGAATGAGCGGCAGGAGAGGGGAGGAGGAATGACACATGAAACTAGGGAATGCACGAAAATGTACAACCTGCATGAACACATACACAATCCAAACAGACTTGGACATCATTGTCATGGCCTTCTGTAGTCCAGGCTCAGGAGTGGTAGGAACCAACCACCCCCTCTAGGGTTTTGGCGCCTGCAAGTTCGGGGCTTACACAGGCATCCGCAACCCCAGTGGGGAAAGAGGGTCAGGGAACGTTGCTTGGATAGGCACGGGAAGCAGGAACACCGGGTAGAGGGTACAGGTTTCAAAATTGCATAGGATCACGGGTGATTAGGGAGAAAAAAATCATACCAAATTGAACCACACATACATCCATGCATCAGTAAACTCCCCAGCACGCCTATGCAGAGCAGTTTGTAAGAAAAACAACGAGACACTTAGCTCTGGTTTTGAGTGCTGGCCTCCTGCCTGCGCACTCTCAGGTCCGGTTACAGGAGCACTGCAATGCTGCAAAGAGAGACACAGTCAACAACCTGTGCGTGCCAATTGCACAAAAACACAACACCAAACATGCCCCATAGCAACAGCTAACTCTACAAACAGACAATCTCTGGTTGATGCTTCGTACCCATATATAACATTACCCCTGTGACGGGTCATACACAGTCAATGCAGTAAGGCAGCCTCTGCTGGGTGCGTGGCAAATGGTACACCAATGTGTCACAATTCACACAACATGCAATGTTCCCTGGGTAAGCAGACAGACCCATATAGCAAGCCATGACTACAGAGCAAGTTGCGTACCACCATGACCGAAACAAAGTTGGCAGTGCATTTATCATGAAGTATGTGGAAAAGACATGCACTGCACCCGAGTATGTCCCTTGCTGCATGTCCCTGTGAGCTGCCCCTTTCCATGTCTCGGAAGGCTACATGGTTGATACAAGTGCCTCAATGGACCTTGGTGTACCGGAGGGTATGTGCCACTGCCCCTGCATGTGTCCCAGACAACCCTACTATCAGCAGCCATCAGTCCACAAACACATCTGAGCTGCATTGTGTGCTTCAACACCAATATTCGTCTAAGCTCACCCTCAGTGCTGTGACTAAGCCTGCATGTGCAACTCGCCTGGTGCAAAATTTGCTGTGTCGTGGCCCCCCTGTGATGCTCACCTTGCCTGGAGTTCCTTGGAACATGTCAGCAGTTCTAGGATGTGGGTCTGCAATCACTGTGCCTCTGCTTCTGCACACATGTGCATGTGGGCACCAACAAACGGGTCCAGAATTCCGTCGTCCAATGGGACATGTCTGCTGGCAAAGGTGCTCTGGAGGCTCATCCCCCTGCAGAAAGGGCATGAAAAACATGATTAATGCTTCAAAGTCATCTGTGTGTGTCTCATCAGGCATCTCATTACTTGACCATGTCACAGAGTCACATCACAAATCACACCATCAGTCCGTCTTTCAACTCCAAAGTGTGGAACACTATCTACAGCATGAATTGCAACAAGCACATGTACAGGAAAGATATGAAACATACTACACAATGCATAGCAATCAATGTCCACATTAATCATGACACACCCCATCTAGCAAAAGCTGAACAGTGGACAATGACACCTAAATCATCCCCACTAGGGGTGTCAACACAAGTCACACAGCACCAGACATGCCACAGATATGACAGTCCAATGCCCTTGTGTAAAATGCTGTAACACCGAACCATCCTTGCGAGCCCATGGATAAGGGAGGCAGGAGTGGCATATGTGAGTCAAGGAACCCAAGCAGCAAACACATACACAAGGCAACCATGAAGGGCCCAGCTGGAACAGACAGTGGATGCCTTCAAAAGCCACAAAGCACCGCACCGTCACATGAAAGCACAATAGACTAGCAATTTTAAACTAAATCAACTATTAACTAATTACACTAACTATGGAAAACCTACATTACCTATTTAAACTAACTATCAAACAGAAACTTAACTAACTAAACTAAAAGAAAAATCAAAAATGGCCACATACGACCCGGGGGGGAGGGGAGGCACCCAGGAGGGGGAGGTACAGCGTGCTGCTCAACATCCACATGCGATGATGCTGAGCCAAAAAAAAATCCTCCATGGGCTCAACGCCTGCACAGCACGACCTATGTGGGAGATAGATGGTCGTCCGAGTCTGGCTCATCCTGGAAAGGAGGACGTGGCACAGTAGCCTGGCCATGTCTAGCCGCAGCTTGCCCCTCGTCGGCAGCAAGTCTGCCGGACGGGTGAGCCTGGTTCTGTGTGGCGATGTGACGTAGGTCTGCATGCAGAACTTCCCGTGATACACGTGCTTCCTCTTGCAAGGTAGCACGTGTAACACGGAGTTCCTCCTGCAAGGCCTGGCTGGACAACCGCTGCACCTCCCGGCAAGCCTGTAGCTCAGCCGAGATGGTACACTCAAGCTGTGCAAACCTCTCCTCTGCCTGCTGCCTCTGGGACATCATAAGGACACCCAGAGTGGATCTGAGGGAAGCATACTCCTCCCTCAAGGTATCCATGTGCGCCTCTGCGTGAGCAGCAATTGCTTGACGCAGAGACGACATTTCAGCCTGGCGTGCCCTGTGTGAGGCCGCCATGCCCAGCCTGAGCCAGCGGGCCGTGGACCGTGTCGCCTGCTGCTGGAGAAGCACCTGCCTAGCAGTGGGGAGCACAGATCGGGCCACACGCTCCATGCTCTCAGCGATGTTCTCCATTGCTGCCCCCTGCCGTTCGGAATTGGCAGTCATGTCTTGCTCCCACTCAGTATACAGCGGTTGCGCGCGGCGACCGTGTTGCCGGGCTTGACCCCTGCGGGACCCAAGGACCGGGGGTCCTCGCTGTGTTGGCACCGCCTGCGGCTGCACGACTACATGCCCCCGTCGACGTGATGTCCCAGGCACATCAGTGACTGGTGTGGAGGGTGACTCTGCGTCCCGATCCACCACGGGCGGAGGAACCAAGACTGTCTGATCCCTCAGTGCAGGGGTCGCAGACAGAGGAGTGTCCACATCAGAATCACTCACCCCTGACACATGGACTTGATGGTCATCCAACTCAACATGGACGTCAGAGTCGTCATCAAGGCTGGACTCATAGGCAGCCAGAGACAAGATGGACTGCAGCACTTGGGGGTTTTCGTGGCCTACCACCCCACGACCCCCACTAGTGCCGGGTTGATGTGGCGTTACCAACCCTGTGTCTGGCATGACAACACCATCCTCTGCCTCCATTGCGTCATCACCTGAAAAATAGAGAGGAAAAGGTCAATACACATGTCAGAAGCACACGACACACACACACACCGACAGCAAAGGCATCAGGCAGACATGTGACACACAACATATGACCTGGCATGCATGCTGGGTCTACTTTGAATAGCTTCTGTGATCAGACCTGTTGAAAGGTGGCAGTTTCCATGGAAGTGGGTCTATGCAGTGCAGAAAATGTGTACGCCACTCACTACCTACATGTACAAGCACTACATGGTGTGTGCCAGGAAATGTGAAGGCAGTGCAATGTCAAAATCAGACATCACGTGCATTGTGCATTCAATATGTACCATGCCTAGAAGCCAAGCACCCCTCCACCCCAGTACCAAAGCAGGGATGCCTAGTATGGTATCAAAAGGCTGACCATACACCTGTGTATTGACAGGCAGTGTTGCCTGGCATCAACAGCTTCATGTGATTCAAATTACAACACTGCAAATGATGCTGGGACAGTGGGCAGGACACATGATGGAAACTCCGGAGGCCGCCCACGTGTGAAGAAGACACAAGAGTTGGACAGAGTCATTGGCCATTGAACAGGCTGAGGCCTGTGAGCCACACAGATTGTCAGAGCCTAAACATGTGTGCAACGCAGGACTGAGGCACAGTTGACATGGGAAGGCTGATGAGATGGCAGGCAATGTATGTAACCAAGGACTTATATTACAGTGATCATCCAGTCAATGACACATAGGGGCATGCGTGCAATGCACATGGAGCATGAATGGGCACTCATTTCCCTGCGGGACATCTGACCCATGCACAGTACAAGTGAGATACCCTGCATCGAGTACTAAGGCTGTACCACATGGCATATGTCTGGCAGATTCCACGCTGGAAGTTAGCATCTACACAGGACACATGAACAAGAAAGTACACATTGGCAAGATTGGAGCAGACCAGTGCAAAGGTGGAACTGGGGTGCAGAGTGTTGGAGGAGGGGCAAGGGAGCATGCCTACATGGAGTCCCGGATGCAGGCAGAGGCGACATGCATGACGGTAGCATTGCATTACTTACACATCAGAACCATGTACACGTCACATGTAGCAGCAATCATGCACAACACATCCCACAAGTGAAACACACACGTCCTCAACAAACACGCATCAACACTCACTGGACTGGGCATCAAAGTCCAGCTTCTCTCCCACTCCTTCGACCAATTCAGGTGGTATGAACTCCGCAACGAGAGCCTCATGCGGAGTGAGTTCTTCCTCCTCTGGTGCAGGCCCACCGCCAGTCACCAGAGTCAAGTTGTAATTTGAGGCACGCTTGGCCTTAGTGCTGTGCTTGATGTCATTCCAACGCTTTTTGCACTCCTGCGCCGTGCGCACCTCATGGCCGAATGAACTGACATGTTCCGCAACATGCTTCCAGTGGGTGTCACATTGGGCAGCCGTGGTCTGACTATTGGCACCCACTAGCATGTCACGGCTGTGGCACCGCACGTAGTCCACGAGGAAGTCCAGTTCCTGCTTACAGAAAGGCTTCTTCCTCGACGTGCAGGAGGTCGTGGCTGTGTGTGGGGTCCCAGCCTGTGCTGCAGTTGCAACCTTCCTCCTCTTGGACTGTGGCGCAGACCCTGGCTGGCTAATGCCGCCCTGACCAGCATGGCCAGTGGGTTCGGTGGATTGAGCCAAGGGAGTGGCAGGTGGAGGGATGACCAGAGGCCTGACTTGTGTCAGTGGCAGCTGGGTGCCCACTAATGGACCCTGCGCAGCAACATCAGCTGTGGCAGGGTGGTTGGCCGCAACGGTCCTGGTTGGCAGACTCACAACCGGGGTGCTGTTGGGTGCATCTGCCCCTGCACTTGCCAACACCCGGCTGTTCGGGGCAGCAGATGACATGACTGCCCCAGGGACACGTGTCTTGGTCTGAGCAGCCCGGCCTGCCCCTATGGTTTCCCCCCTGTCCTGTTGGAGATCTACCAAGGGCTCTTCAAGTGCCAACGCAGCCTGCGCTGGCAGACCCTGAGCCTGGGTGGCGGTGTCCACAGCTGGGCCTGCAGCTACCACCACCCTTGGGCCCGTGGCAGTCGATGGAACGGACTGCCGGGTCATATGGGTGCCAGTGCCAGATGCAGGAGCTGCATCCCCCGGAACCACAGGAGGTGGTGGCATGGCTGCACCGACACATGGCACAACATTGTGCTCAAGTGGCGCACCCCTGCCTCTTCCCCCTCTGTGGCTGCCCTGGACACCCTGGAGTCCCCCTACTCCCTGGTCACCACGGCCACGTCCCCGACCACGCCCGCCACGAGGAGTACACCCAGCTGAGGCGCCCCTCACCTTTGGTGGCCTCCCAACCATTGCACAGATGTAGTAGTGCTGGCACAGATGGAGTGGTGCCAATGGGAGGTGTACACCACAATTGACCTGGGCAATTGGGGTGAAGGGGGTGGGAAGCAAGATGTTAACAGCCCCCCTGCACCTGCAAGGCTGTATGTGACCCCGGTGATGTGGTGACGGGTCACGCAACGCTCAGGCACCCCAAAACTGCAGTAAAACCGTGCACGCAACCCTGCAGCCTACGTGCGTGGATTCAACCTCCCGCAGTACGCGGTGGCACCCAGTAACACGAATAACGCGTACGCGTGGGACACGCAGGCTACTATGACATCGAAAATGGGTGCGATACACAGGGGCACCCGCAGTGGGAAAAAGAGCGTGTGTGACTCACCGTCTGACTAGCGCGATGCAGAAAAACACGCGTAGCCAATACCCCCGCCAAAAGAAGAGATACATCCTTGATAGCTGTGAAGTTGTGATGGCGCACGAAACAACAGGAAGCAGCAACACACGTCGGTCTCCACGAAAGGCACGTACAGCGAACTGCTGGGCCCGCTCACCTTTAACCCGTGCTGAGGGAAACGCACGCGCGCGTCACGTCACTTACGCGCATGGCCCTTTCCTCGTATTACATGCGGACGTGCAGTTTTTCACGCGCGCTGAAATGCGCATGCACGTCTGTACGCGTCACGTCACAGGGGCACTTGCGCTTGAGGGGCCTTCTGTCCAATGAAAATGCGTATGCGTGCAGACGCACTTACGCGCTAAGGGCCTTTCCTCGAATTACACGCTGACGTGCAGATTTTTCACGTGCCAAATCACTCCGTATCAAGCTGGCCACGCGTATGCACACGGAAGACCACGCTCCTGCCCAGAAGGCCGAACTACTGCCCCCCAGAGCCCCGAGCACGCTCCCACCTGCCATCTGCTGCTGCCTGACTGCCTGCTGCTTGCTGTGACCACCCCTGCTGGAACCGAAGACTCCCGACTGGGATTCTATCGCTCCACAGCCCAGCCCCAGGACCCAGTTGCCCACCCACTCCTGCCTCTGGGGTTGTCATGTCGGGGCAAACACCATCTGTGACCACTGACAACCCCCGGCCAGAGAGGCAGAGGGGCACCAGCTTCAGTGCCACCGAAGTTGGTGTCCTGGTGGAGCAAGTCCTGGGGCAGTATGATGCCCTCTTCGGAAGTTCCCGCGCCGACAAGGAAGGACGGACTCGGATCTGGACTGACATCGTGACTGCCATAAATGCGGAGGGGGTGGCAGTCCGCGACTTACAACATGTCAGGAAGCGCTGGGAGGACTTCAGGTCCAGAACCCTGAACAAGGCCCGGCGCCTTTTGAAGGCAGCGGATGCCAAGGGGCGGTGGGCCCACTTGTCGGAAGAACAGATGAGGGTCCTGGAATCCCCAGCGCTCCACGTCCAGGTCCTAGAGAAGCAGACCCGTCTGGAGTCGAGCGGTGAGTGTACATGCATCCTGATTGTGAGCAGTGCCTGTGGTGATTATTCAGTATTGTGCAGGTTGCACATCTGTTTGTATGGGGTCGAGTATGGGTGGGGGTGTACAGGGCCGTGGGGCTGACACATGCGAGGGCTGTGATGTGTGAGACATGGATGGTGCTTGTGTGTGTAGGCTTGCATGCCAAATGCATTTGTGTGGGCACACATGTTTGGATGAATGTGTATGTAAATAGACATGTCCGTGATGTCACGCATGTATGTTGTTTTCGGCTGCATGTATCAGCACTGTGTACATGTGCATGTGTGTGTATTTGACAAGGGTGCAACAGTGATGCAACATGGATGCATGTGACAGCGGTATGTGGAAGCCTGATTGGCAGATGTGACATGGATGCCCGTCTGAACAGTGCGACACTTGGCAGAGGTGTACACATGCATGCAAGAGTGGTGGTGTGTGTACATGTGTGGTGCACTTCCTGTGTTGCATGTGATGTCTGGCTCACCTTTGCCTGCTCATGCTGTTGTATGTGTATGGATGGTGGTGGCAGTTGCGATATGGCTGTGGCATGGCTAATGTGTGCGAGTTGTAATGACATGTGTGTAGGGGATTGTGATGACATGTCTGAGGTTTGCCAATGCCATTCATGTACAACTGTCATGTGTGTATGTGTCCATTGTACAGTGCCCTGATGCCTGTGTTTTGTTTCTCCCTGTCTGCAGCGTCAACTGATGAAGAGGGCGGAGAAGGTGCTGTGGAGCACAGCGGCGGGGATCCGACCGCCAGCCGGAGACGCAAGGCCCGGCTCCCCTCCCAGGTTGTCATCTCGTCGGGGAGTGAGGAGTCCGGTGCCGCGTCCCAGCCAGCAGCTGCCGGGGGGAGGTCCAAGAGGCGGAGGTTGGAGTTGGACTCCTCGGCAGCAGAAGGGGCAGCTGGGACCCCACAGGGCCCAACAGGGGAAGATGGCACAGAGTCATCCAGGTTGGTGGGGGGTTTGGTGGAGGAGGAGGCCGTGCAAGCACCACAGACGGGGTCTGGAGGTGGGGATCCCACTGGTGCTAGTGGTGCAGTGCAGGACCAGGGACAGGAGGCAACACAGGCCGACGCGGAGGTGCCTGTGTGCAATCCTGTCCCCGATCCTGTCCCTGCATCATCTTGCACCAGCAGGGATGCCTACGTCCAGACCAGTTTTCAGGCAGGGGATGAGCTCACGTCAACTGGCCTTCCTCTGCCTGCGGACATGGCTATCCAGGTCCGGGTTGAGCCTGTCCTGGCTGATGTGGCGTTGCGTCAACGGCCCATGCAAGGTGACCTGCAGTCTTTTCATGGAGAGACTGCACGTCATCTCGAATGGCTCGTTGACCACGTCAGCCTGCTGGGACAGGTCACCCAGGCCGGATTCCTCCGTCTGATGGGGCTTGCTCCGACCCCCTCCTCAACTGGGCCCTCTACGCGCCAGTCGTCCTCTGTGCCATCTTCCCACCCATCAGTCACCTGGGTGCCCTGTGGTGCTGCCTCTGACAGTGTGGCCAGGCTGGCTGGTGGAGGAGGCATCCCTGCCACAGTCGGGAGTCGGACGTCCAGCAGGGGTGGCCACATCTACGATTGCACCCCAGCCGGCGGAGGATGTGCAGGCAGCAGGAGGCAGTGCACGGGCAGAGGCAGAGCAGCAGCAGCAACATGGTGGGAGCCATGAAGGCTCGGGGCCTTCGACATCGGAGGGGCAGGCATCGGCCGGAGGGCAGGAGGACCCAGAACAGAGAGTGTCTTCCGTGTGGCAGCGGTTGGGCCACGCCATAGATGCGGAGCGGCAGCGGGCGGAAGAGACACGGCTCACAATGGTCAGGGCGGAGAACTCCATGCGGAGGGCCCTGAGGCGGGCCGAGTGCCTCGAGGCAATCCGCAGGGGTTTGGAGGTGGACACGGCGACGGCCCTGCGGACCTTCGGGGCCATGGAGGAGGACCGCCTCCGGGACATTGAGGAGGTGTTCGATGATGCCCTGGCCCGTAACATCCACAAGTGAGCCGTGAAACTAGCCCGCTGCCCTTGTACATAGTTTCTAGGTAGTGTTAGGTTTCATTTTTCTTTTTATTTTATTTGGACCTTTCGGACATAGGCCACATTTTTGTATATCGTTTTTTTTATTAGTTAGTGTAGTTAGATAGGTTTCCTTTATATTGTTGGGATAATGGACCCTGGGTTGTTGCCATGTACATAGTTGACAGTTGGATTGTATTTTATTTTTCTATTTTTGACCATGGAGCAATGGCTTTCTTTTTCATTTCCCATTGGATTTTGTTTTGTGGACATCGACTTTGGACATTACTTTGGATTTTTATTTTTGGTTTTGCTTTTTTTGACGGACATGCTTCTTTTCATTTTTGTACATTCACGTTTCTGTTTCTCCTTTTTTTATTCTATTGATGTTTCCTTTAATACATATTTTTTTTGGTGAACTTCAATGTGTGGTATCTCATTGGTTTCATGCATTTCATGATATGTGTTTCGAGATTCACTGACACCCATTGGGTGTATGTGAGGGAAATGTGTTTGTTTCGGAACTTGCAATTGGTGTTCTGTGATGTAATTGCAAATTATGAGTGGGTGGATGCAATACTCGGGTGGGTGTTTTGCATTTGGAGGCTGACCATAGGGACCAGGGATCTAGATTGTGATGACATGTTGGCTGGGGAACATGAGTTGCACATGGGTGGGGGCCTGCTGGCAGGTGCCCCACAGTGCTGGGGGGTGGGGGTGGTGGGGAACATGAGTTGGACATGGGTGGGGGCCTGCTGGCAGGTGCCCCACAGTGCTGGGGGGTTGGGGTGGTGGGGAACATGAGTTGGACATGGGTGGGGGCCTGCTGGCAGGTGCCCCACAGTGCTGGGGGGTGGGGGTGGTGGGGAACATTAGTTGGACATGGGTGGGGGCCTGCTGGCAGATGCCCCACAGTGCTGGGGGATGGGGGTGGTGGGGAACATGAGTTGGACATGGGTGGGGGCCTGCTGGCAGGTGCCCCACAGTGCTGGGGGGTGGGGGGGTGGGGAACATGAGTTGGACATGGGGGGGGCCTGGTGGAGGCTGCCCCTGCACTGCTGGGGGGTGGGGGTGGTGTGAGACATGGGTGGGGGCCTGGTGGATGCTGCCCCTGGTGGCTGGGGGGTGGGGGTGGTGGGAGACATGGGTGGGGGCCTGGTGGTGGGTGCCCCTGCACTGCTGGGGGGTGGGGGTGGTGGGAGACATGGGGGGGCCTGGTGGAGGCTGCCCCTGCACTGCTGGGGGGTGGGGGTGGTGGGGAACATGAGTTGGACATGGGTGGGGGCCTGCTGGCAGGTGCCCCACAGTGCTGGGGGGTGGGGGGGTGGGGAACATGAGTTGGACATGGGGGGGCCTGGTGGAGGCTGCCCCTGCACTGCTGGGGGGTGGGGGTGGTGTAAGACATGTGTGGGGGCCTGGTGGAGGCTGCCCCTGGTGGCTGGGGGGTGGGGGTGGTGTGAGACATGGGTCGGGGCCTGGTGGAGGCTGCCCCTGGTGGCTGGGGGGTGGGGGTGGTGTGAGACATGGGTGTGGGCCTGGTGGATGCTGCCCGTGGTGGCTGGGGGGTGGGGGTGGTGGGAGACATGGGTGGGGGCCTGGTGGAGGCTGCCCCTGGTGGCTGGGGGGTGGGGGTGGTGGGAGACATGGGGGGGGCCTGGTGGAGGCTGCCCCTGCACTGCTGGGGGGTGGGGGTGGTGGGAGACATGGGGGGGGGCCTGGTGGAGGCTGCCCCTGGTGGCTGGGGGGTGGTGGGAGACATGGGGGGGCCTGGTGGAGGCTGCCCCTGCACTGCTGGGGGGTGGGGGTGGTGGGAGACATGGGGGGGCCTGGTGGAGGTTGCCCCTGCACTGCTGGGGGGTGGGGGTGGTGTGAGACATGGGTGTGGGCCTGGTGGATGCTGCCCCTGGTGGCTGGGGGGTGGGGGTGGTGATAGACATGGGTGGGGGCCTGGTGGTGGGTGCCCCTGCACTGCTGGGGGGTGGGGGTGGTGGGAGACATGGGGGGGCCTGGTGGAGGCTGCCCCTGCACTGCTGGGGGGTGGGGGTGGTGGGGAACATCATGAGTTGGACATGGGTGGGGGCCTGCTGGCAGGTGCCCCACAGTGCTGGTGGGTGGGGGTGGTGGGGAACATGAGTTGGACATGGGTGGGGGCCTGCTGGCAGGTGCCCCACAGTGCTGGGGGGTGTGGGTGGTGGGGAACATGAGTTGGACATGGGTGGGGGCCTGCTGGCAGATGCCCCACAGTGCTGGGGGATGGGGGTGGTGGGGAACATGAGTTGGACATGGGTGGGGGCCTGCTGGCAGGTGCCCCACTGTGATGGGGGGTGGGGGGGTGGGGAACATGAGTTGGACATGGGGGGGGCCTGGTGGAGGCTGCCCCTGCACTGCTGGGGGGTGGGGGTGGTGTGAGACATGGGTGTGGGCCTGGTGGATGCTGCCCCTGGTGGCTGGGGGGTGGGGGTGGTGGGAGACATGGGTGGGGGCCTGGTGGTGGGTGCCCCTGCACTGCTGGGGGGTGGGGGTGGTGGGAGACATGGGGGGGCCTGGTGGAGGCTGCCCCTGCACTGCTGGGGGGTGGGGGTGGTGGGGAACATGAGTTGGACATGGGTGGGGGCCTGCTGGCAGGTGCCCCACAGTGCTGGGGGGTGGGGGGGTGGGGAACATGAGTTGGACATGGGGGGGCCTGGTGGAGGCTGCCCCTGCACTGCTGGGGGGTAGGGGCGGTGTAAGACATGGGTGGGGGCCTGGTGGAGGCTGCCCCTGGTGGCTGGGGGGTGGGGGTGGTGTGAGACATGGGTGGGGGCCTGGTGGAGGCTGCCCCTGGTGGCTGAGGGGTGGGGGTGGTGTGAGACATGGGTGTGGGCCTGGTGGATGCTGCCCCTGGTGGCTGGGGGGTGGGGGTGGTGTGAGACATGGGTGGGGGCCTGGTGGAGGCTGCCCCTGGTGGCTGGGGGGTGGGGGTGGTGGGAGACATGGGGGGGGGCCTGGTGGAGGCTGCCCCTGCACTGCTGGGGGGTGGGGGTGGTGGGAGACATGGGGGGGGCCTGGTGGAGGCTGCCCCTGGTGGCTGGGGGGTGGGGGTGGTGGGAGACATGGGGGGGCCTGGTGGAGGCTGCCCCTGCACTGCTGGGGGGTGGGGGTGGTGGGAGACATGGGGGGGCCTGGTGGAGGCTGCCCCTGCACTGCTGGGGGGTGGGGGTGGTGTGAGACATGGGTGTGGGCCTGGTGGATGCTGCCCCTGGTGGCTGGGGGGTGGGGGTGGTGATAGACATGGGTGGGGGCCTGGTGGTGGGTGCCCCTGCACTGCTGGGGGGTGGGGGTGGTGGGAGACATGGGGGGGGGCCTGGTGGAGGCTGCCCCTGCACTGCTGGGGGGTGGGGGTGGTGGGGAACATCATGAGTTGGACATGGGTGGGGGCTTGCTGGCAGGTGCCCCACAGTGCTGGTGGGTGGGGGTGGTGGGGAACATGAGTTGGACATGGGTTGGGGCCTGCTGGCAGGTGCCCCACAGTGCTGGGGGGTGGGGGTGGTGGGGAACATGAGTTGGACATGGGTGGGGGCCTGCTGGCAGGTGCCCCACAGTGCTGGGGGGTGGGGGGGTGGGGAACATGAGTTGGACATGGGTTGGGGCCTGCTGGCAGGTGCCCCTGGTGACTGGGAGGTGGGGGTGGTGGGAGACATGGGTGGAAGCCTGGTGGAGGCTGCCCCTGGTGGCTGGGGGTGCAGGGGGACATGCGTTGGGGAGGAGTAGTGCAAGTTGACATGTGGGTTGGCTGGTGGGCATGGCCATGGTGGGTGGGGTGCCTGCATGACATGTGTGAGCCACCTGCAGGGGCCGTGGAGGGTGTAGAGGGAACACCTGGGAGGACCCACACGTGTAATTCACGTGTGCTGCTCCCCGCGCACCCCTGTAATACACGTACCCTGTTGATATCGCGCACACCTGTAATACACGTACCCTGATGGAATTGTGTGTGGAACTTCCCGCGCACCCCTGGAATACACGTACCCCGCTCAATCGCATGTGTAACTACCCGCGCATACCTGTAATACACGTACCCCGCTCAATCGCGTGTGTAAGTACCCGCGCACCCCCGATATACACGTACCCCGCTCAATCGCGTGTGTAACTTCCCGCGCACCCCCGAAATACGCGTACCCCGCTCAATCGCGTGTGTAACTTCCCGCACACCCCCGAAATACATGTACCCCGCTCAATCGCGTGTGTAACTTCCCGCGCGCCCCCGAAATACACATACCCCGCTCAATCGCGTGTGTCACTTCCCGCGCGCACCCGAAATACACGTACCCCGCTCAATCGCGTGTGTCGCTTCCCGCGCGCCCCCGAAATACACGTACCCCGCTCCCCCAGGCCCGTTCGCTTGTAAATGTTCACGCGAACCCCTGAAATACACGTAGCCCACTCCCCTGCAGTACATCCCCAGTTACGCCCTTGTTTTCGCGAGTTGTTCCCCATTCCGCGCGTCACGCCCCGTGTTCCGCCCACTTTCTAGTGTATGCGCCGAGGTTGTGCGCTTTCACTGTGCGCGTCGCGCACGTCTTTCGGGATGTTGCAGTGACGTGTGCGCCATGCACAGGTTTGGCGCACATCCCGAGGTAAACACGCGCAGGGACTTCCATGAATCGCACGCGTGCGCGTGCGCCTGTTTTTTTCCGCTTGCGCCTACTTGCGCCTGCTTGCACCTGCTTGCGCGAAGATTTTCGGCGCACATTTGTTCCATGAATCGGCCCCTTAATTTGTTCCTCCCATTTTGACCCATGGACAAATTGAAACAAAGGGATATTTTTTTTTGATTCTGTTAAATACAGAATTTGCATTCTTTATCAGTCCATATTTTGAGCACATAAATTAAGAACAGCAAGATTTTGAATCCCAAGTTATTATCATGAAGTGAATATTTTAACCTAGATAAATAACCAGTTTGTATTGGTTCAGAACTCAGACATTCAATCATAATGTGTGTTATACAATTATCAATTTGCAATTCAAACCATTTGAAATATATTTAGGGTTTTCTATATTTCAGGATGTGTCAACTAAATCATATGTCAATGTCTAATTATATGCATATGAAATTCAGATTACTTATAAGATATTAAGGTATTTATTTTTAAGCTCAATGAAAAGGTTATTATACTATGTCAATGCTGTAAAGTGAGGTGCTTTGTGTTTCACTAGACGTGAAAGGCTAATGCCTTTTTGAAGGAAGTGTTAAATTGCCCAAAAAAATTCTGAAAGTGTTACGCTCACCTAGTATCCACGGGGACGCCACCCAGCTGCCGGAACCCTGGTGCCCTTCTCGGTCTCTCCCGGGTATTATCAGCGGGGAGTTCTTTCTGGAAAACAGGTGGGCATTGTTCAAGATAGAGCAACTGGGGAAATAACCACCCAACACTCAGTATGCCGCCGGCGCCTCCCCGGGCCTTTCCTCACCTTGTTTTGGGCTTTGGCTAGCTCTCCGTCCTGCCTTCTTGGCAGGGGCGTGTTTTCCTCTGTGGGCGATTGCAATCGAGTTACTTCACTGATGCTGCCCCTTTGAGTCTCTCAGGTAGGTCTTATTACTGTTATTCTGTAAGCCTTTCTTTGAACTAATGATGTCTTTTCTCTCCCAGTAGGTGCGCAAGAGTCCGCTGTGGGCCGTTGGGTGGATTTTGGCTCACCGGCAAGTGATGGTGTTTCCGGAGCGCCTCGTTGCGGTAAGTGGGCGCTATACGTAGCGTTATGGTGCCGTGCTTCTGCTAACCTGTTGTCTTTTATTCCGGTTGGCCGCTGCGTTCACCGAAGCAAGAGGCTCCTAAGCGGTGCTGGTCGATGGGCGACTTGAGAGGTAAGTTGCCGGCTCTGATGTAAATGTCTAATGTCTCTTTTCTCTCTTTTTGCAGGTTCGAAGATCCAAGAAGCTTGCTGTTCCTTGGGTGCTGATTGCAGTCTACGGTGGAATCTCAGGTAAGCTGCTGAAAATAACGATGTCCCTTTTTTTGCAGGTACAGACTTTTCGAGGTTCAAAGATGCTACAGAACACGATGAGCGTCACGTTGCTGGAATGCAAAGTAACGCAAAGCGTGTACTGGAGTTCGGGTGTGGTTTATATAGCCTGCATGCATCCCAGGTATCACTGGGCCTGCCACACCCAAAATGCTAGACTGCATGGTTCAGTTTAGGAAATGAGCCATGTGGAGGCATCCATGTTGTTGCGCAATGCCCTTATGGGCCCTGATTACTGCTCTACCATGTGAGCCTGACGCCAAAGGCGGCAGGACTGACTCCAAGAGAGTCTGGGGGCAAATGTCAAGGCCCTTGAGGGCCTGATGGGGGTAGAAGTAGCACACCTGGCCTGGCTTTCCAGGCTTAGGGTAGGGATCGTGACAGAAAGATGAATGGGTATACATGGGTGTATATGCAAAAGACAGGTGGTCAACCGTTTCAAGGATATGGATTAGAAACATATAATACAATTTAGTATTTAATCACAGAATTGTGTTTTATGTAAATCACACTTATTGTTTCAGTGCATTTGTAAACTGTTAGTTTCTATCAAAATAATTGCCTTTTGCAAGCAGACGACTCATGAGTTTACAATGACCCTTTCCTTGGCAAACTTTTGTTTGCATTATGGATTTCCTGTATATGTTTAAAACCATTTATTTTATAAATTAATGAGGTAGTAGGATACTATCAACAGTTATGTATGATGATTATTCAACAGTTATCCCAATTGACAAAGGATATATACTTCAACAACGAAGATCTAGTGCAATATAATAGAATTGTAATCCAAGTGACACCTCCTGACGAATGTCCCACATGAAAGCAGATGACAGAAACATGTTGAGTCTTAAATTCTAGTAATAATACATCTAGAATCTTACATGAACACTAAAGAAGTGTGTCTACCCTCAAAAAGATCATAATGATCATAGAGGCTGACACATAACAAACTGAGTGATCTTTATTCTCAGATACATACTAAAAAGGAAAGCTTTGTTGTCACAAACACTATTGTTGTTTTTTATAATAGTTTTAAATGCTGTATGCACTTTAATTTTTCTAATCTTTCTAAATGTACCATGTATATGTGTTTTTATCATATTGTGAATACATTTCTATGTTCTTAAAATAATCATCACACTTTTGGCATAACTGTTGATAGTATCATACTACCGCATTAATTTATAAACGTAATCATCTGCAGAAAAAGGTAGGGAAGTCACTTAGTCGTGACATTCCCGGACTCCCCATACATTATAGAGTCAAACCATTTCTTACCTGATAAAAAGTTGAAATGGAAGTAAACTCATACATCAAATAAATTATTTCAAGTTGAATGATATTTGCTTGTTCTCCTTTAGAGGAAGTAATGATTTGTTTTCGATTGCATTTCATTATTTAAGGATCCTCAAAAAAAGCAGACTGTCAGGTGTGTGTGAGTTAGCAAAAATAAATCACGAACCATTAACAATTATATTTAATTACAAAAATGATCATAAATATGTCACCATATGTCCTAGAAAATTATGAAGTATATTTTCAGAATCTTTATGTGATACATGATCAGATCACTATTGTGTAGTCTTCAGGTAATTAACACATATTAACTAAGATATGTCTATTTATGGGCTTCTAGGGCAGTTTCTGTTGGAATCAGTGCAGATTTACACATAATATTACGTAATTAAGTGCAATCTCCCATGTAAACAAATGGTGATATATAAGAAATAAACATTAACACAGAAATAGGCGATAGTTGAAGTAGGAGTTAAAAACTCCCCCTTCAGAAACCCTCAAGCCTTTGGACCAATAATATTTAGGCGGTGGACTCTGCCGATATTAATTAGTGGCATTAGATCAAAGCCAGTGTTCATTTTGTAGGCAATTGTGCCATCAGATTGCTCTCACATGGGAGGACAGAACAAAGTACAAAAAGTCATAAACCTATTGGCAAGTAGGGAACATAATTGTATTCTCACAGAATAGCAATCTACACCATCCAACAGAGGTAATCAATTGGCTTAGATATCCAGAAGAAGACAAAGTTTGGGATACTTTGTTGCATGGATCCAATGACTGAGAAGGGGAATTAATGTTCTTATTTTGAAGTGATTTCCTCTTCATATAGTACAGAAGAGGAAAGAGGTGGCCAGAGGATCCAGAAGGATTATGCCTGATGCTGGCATAAGCTTCTTTGCAGCAATAGAGAAATGCACGTAGTTCTTACAATCCTTTAAAGATTGAATATTTCGGGAGATGGCTATTTCCTTCTGCAGATAAACTACATATGTCCTCTGATCGACCGTTGATCCATATGAAGAAATTTTGTAGTTCACTGTTCTCTCCTTCCCAAATAAAGATGATGTCATCTATGTATCTTCGCCACAAATAGATGTTGTCCTTAAATGGGTTGTTGGCGTTGAAGATGAAGCTTTGTTCGTACTCGGCCATGTATATTATTGCCATGCTGGGGGCGAATGCCGCGCCCATGGCAGTGCTGCATATTTGTAGATAGAATGATTCATTGAAGCTGAAGAAGTTGTTTGTGAGTGCTAGCTCTAGTAGTTCCACGATACAATGTATGGGTACTCTCCTTTGTGTCATGTGTAGGGTCAGGTGTCGCCTGATGCATTCAATAGCTTGGTTTTGCGGGATGCTTGTGTAGAGACTTTTGATGTCCATTGTGACTAGTTGGTTCCTGCTGTTGTCAAAGGGTTGGTTTTCAAAGACAGTGATAGTAGTCATGGTGTCTTTCAGGTAGGACGTTGTTTGTTGGCAGAGTGGTTTGAGAAAGTGGACTATAAATTGACAGATAGGCTCCAGAATGGAGTTGCAGCCTGATACTATCGGTCTCCCGGGTGGCGTTGTGCTGTTTTTGTGTATCTTTGGGAGCGCGTAAAAGGCGGGGGGTCTTCCCTCTGTCGTGTTGAGGAAGGCCTCCTCTTTTTCCAAGATCCAGTCTCTTTCTAAAGCAAATTTGGTTATTTGTTGTATTTTGACTTTGATCATGTTGGTGGGGGCTTTCTGCAGTTTTTTGTAATTGTTACCATCGTCTAGAAGTGTCTTCACCATGATGTTATATTTCTCTGTGTTCAGAATCACTATGCCTCCGCCTTTATCAGCCGCTTTTATAACCAAATTATCATTTTCGGCGACAGTTTTAAGGGCTAGGCGTTCTCCATTAGTGAGGTTCTTTCTCTGGTGACAGGGTTTACTTACCAGGCACCCTGATTCATACAAGGCTCCCATCAAGAACTTAAATCTGCACGGGACATTCCCAGCATATTCTGATTGAACATTGTACCCCCACCTACCTCTGGAGACACAGGAGGTTCCACACTGCCCCAGGGGCCAGGTCAGTTGCTAGACTGCCAGGGCCCACATCCCTTCACTAAGTGTGTTTTTAACAGCACTAACCAAGTGCCTTTTTATCTATACTTCCTTTCAACACTATGTGACTTTCACAGAAACACTCTGGTATCCCACTCTAAGTGGTCTTTCCTTCCTCTCTTTCCCTTGGGGAGACCTGAACATATAAGGCCCCAGAAGAAGATTGAGAATCTCTATCAATCGAATATAATACTCTACAGCAATGATACTAGGAGGATATGTTTTGCTATGAAAAAATAATGTACACACCTCCTATCAACTTTTTCTAAAAACACAAGAAGTTTTTGCACACTGTAAATGTTGATTTATGTAAGGTTGAATTTGGAAATTGCAAACCTCTTCTTTTTGTTTAAAAAAAGAAAAACACAGCCCTAGACCAGCCTTTTACTGAATCATGCAATGTTAAAATCCTGGTGCTTCACTGTGTATTTCCATGCTTTTTCATGCTTTTTCATTTTTATATTGGATTTCAACTGAATGTCTGCTTTTTATAAATATTAAAAAAGAAAAAAAGCCACTTATGAAATAAATAAAAGGCTACCATAAAAAACCTACTAATTGCTAATGGTTGTTTTCTCACCTCATCTTAGGGATCCTTGGACCTTGACATGGGACACCTAGGAAGGTTAAATAACTTACTGCCCTAAACCACGTGCAGTACCCTAAATTCTTTGAGGACAGGACCACCCAATGTGTACATACATTTTGATCTCTCAGCCCACTACATCCTGTCCGTTATTAGGGCTGTCCCTCCAGTTACAAATCATCAACAGGAACGAGCAGCCTAAAGAAGAAAACAATGCATTACCCACAAAAAAACGAATTTGAAAATAACGAGTCCCAAAAGATCGAGTTCTAAGATACATGCAAAACCTTCCAACCATTATTTCTTTAGTTTTTCTGAAGCATTCTGGTGCATTAACATTTGTAATATTTTGACAGAATTATGACAATTGCATGTGGAGAGTTGGGAGTTCTTTCTGTCCCCAAAGATATAACTAAAGGGCAATTAGAAGCTTGTTCGTCCCAAAGCAACAATGTCAATTGCATTCAGTTTCAAAGAGGCCATGATCTTCATAGAAGAATATGGTACACATTCAAGTTCCCTCCACATTAAGAGCCCATTATTTAATGCTATTTGTATTTATTTGTATTTGTAATTATTTTTAAAAAAACAGGGTGTCATTTCAAACACCAATTACTTACAAAGTAGGCAATAACATAGCAACGAGGCAGTCCACGGAAAAGGTGCATTTACATAAGAGTATTGTTCGATTGAGTGATGCGTACCATGTGGTGAAGGGCTGAGAAGAGGAACATAAAACAAAGATAGGGACTGGAGGACATTACAACGTGTTTGACATTGGGAGTTTGAAGCCACTGTTTATAAATTCACAAATGACATACAGTAGGCCTGATGGCAGAAATTAGTGGTGTGTTGGGTGGGGAGCAGGTTTGTGGGGCTTCTTCCATTGTTAGCTGGTGGAGATTGGGCCTCATTTTGAGCAGTTCCACCAAAGAGATGACTTTGATTGCTTGTGAGAGAACATTCCAATGGAGTATGACAAGTTTGGAAAAGGAGCATCAGTGGCATGAAGCACGGATGTAGGGGAACTGATAGGTTCTTAAGGGATGAGAGAGAGTGTACAGTGAGATGCATTCAGTGCTTCATTGGGGGGAAAATCATGCATGTAGTTACAAATTAGAAGTAAGAAATTAAAGATAGGACATTTTGCATGGAGAGAAATCCAATTTGGGGACAGTATGTAGAGGTGGAGGGAAATATGGCTAGGTTGAAAAGGGTTTGTGTGCAAAGTTAAGCACTTTATTGAGGGGGCACATAACTAGGAGGTAGACCGGGAAGTAGCCTCACACAGTAGTAAAAGTTTGCTTAGCTCAGGAGTATGCTATAAGTGTATAATTGAGTGGTGAGTGAAATGTCAACAGAGTTGTATAATGTTTAGGAGATGGAGGCTGCAGTGGCATTGGCCACGATGAAATGGTAGAGTTTCAAGTCTCATACCCTAGGTGAGAAAGTGAGGAGGTCTGGGGAAAAGGGATGGGGGAGGAGAGTGAGGTTGGTGTTGGAGGCAGGAAGAAAGATGAATCCCATCTTTGAAGAGCTTAGCACGTGGCAGCATAGAGCCATCCTGTGGTTGATGGTGATCAGCCAGTTGATTATGCATTCAGATATTTCAGGGTGAAGGAGAGGGAGAAGAAGAATAGCTTAGTTTCATCAGTGAACAGGTGATAGTAAAATCTGAAGGAGGAAAAGAGTTATCCATAGGAGGAGGCACACAGGGTTAAGTGGAGTGGGGCTAGTACTGAACCATGATGAACACCGAAAGGAAAGAGGGTTGGTGAGGAGGTGTGGAGTCCCATGAGATGGGGAAGGAGCAGACAGAGTGATAAGAAGACACCCTGTCCAGTACGGTGTCCTTGAAGCTGAAGAGCAACCTAGTTTGAGACAAAGAGGGGCCACAGGTACATCTGATGAAACCCCACTCCCACCAATCAGCACCAGTCTCTCAGTCACCCCTTCCCGACAAAATCCATATGACACAGTGGGTCATATTTTCGATTATGACTGTGACTGTGAGTCAGAGTAAACACTGTCTCACAGCCTGCAGCGTGTTGCAGTGCACTTAACCATCCCCCACCCCGCCCTTAAAGCTTGCCAATGATTGCTCAATTTTATCACAAAAAATCAAATTCAGATGGAAGTCTATATTGTCCCCTAATAGTGAAATTGGTATTGGTGAATACAATATCCATAACCATCATAAAAACCCAACGTAAACTAGACCCAACAAAACCGAATATCAACATACCTGCAAACCAATACTATGTATGCAAAATGTTCGAGAAAACAAGTATTTCGCTTCACAAATCTATACAATTCCACTATGATGCACGCGTTTTCAAGTGCTAGTAATGCAGCCATAATGCACCTATATTTCCAAGTCCAATAAATGCTAAAATCCACATGATGTGACCAGGGACGTCATTTAGGGGTCGCCAGAGGTCGCAAATGCGACCCCTATGGTCTCCCTTGCGACCTCTGTGATCTCCCTTGTGACGTCTAAAAAAAATAATAAAAAAAACTTGTTGGTCTTTACTTCTGGAGTGGCTGGCTTTGTTCAGGCCCCTTAAAAAAATAGAAGAAAAATAAGAACAGGAGTGCCATAAATCTAACACTTTCAGCACTGACCCTAAATAAGAAAGAATAGGAATACCAAATAATGTGTCTTTCTGGAAGTCTATACAATAACCACTAGACTCATTAAATGTTTATTTCAGACACACTTTAGGGGGTGAGTCACTGATTTAGTCTGTTCTTAAACGCCTCAACTCAGCCTTTCATCCTTCTCAGGTCGATAAATGAGTACCAACACAGGTTGGGTGATATTAGGTGTATATTTTTTCTATATAAAGCGCTTAAGCGTAAGTGCTATATAATAACACATCATTATCATTTGGTCATGGACGTCTGCTTGCATTCACAGGAATTTGGTAATATGCACCTATACGCACTGATCTTAACGATACATATGGCGATCCATTCTTGTATGAAATGTACATCACATTAAAATGATATTGCAACCATATTTTTCGTAGTGTCCAATGCTATGTGATGCCACTTCCTGTTTTGTCAATGGGTGAAAGGTCGTGTTCCATCGCTTCCCGCAATATCACTTTGGGGAGGGGTGAAATTAAATCACTTCCTGTGATGTCATCAGGGGTCAAGGATCATGTGATGTCACTTCCGCTACCCCTGGCATTTTGGTGAAATGACGTCCCTAGATACGACCATGTATTCATAATATGGCGCAAATACAGAATTGTGTTCAGTCACACAATTCCTGAAGTGCGTACATTTTTGCCAATTCGTCCATATTTCGGCACCTATCCACATTTTGTTTAAAAGCAATGAACATATTGCCCATTGTCTGTAACACAGCAGACATATTCAAATTGTAAGCAGTGCCTGCAACACAGTAGTAAGGCACATAGATTAACTTTTGCCCACATTGATGCCCAGACAGCAGAAGATCAGAAAAACAGCCCTGACTGAAGCACTGAATCGGAGCCCCTCTGGCCAGCACTCTGCCTGTGCTGACAGGAACACACACATATTTCCCTGCTTGCTGCACCAGTGCTGCTCTCATCAGGCTCACATACTGGACTTATGTATTGTATTTTAAATAAGTTTATCAATGGCGGAGAGCAGGCCATCCTGGCCTGTCAGCATGGTCTCTCAGCGATTCAGCAATTGATGATAGCCCAACAGCTCAGTCTGAGCTTGTCTGGTAATACATCTCACAGAGACAACTCTAAAACCCTGCCACTTTTTAGAAGACCAGAACAAAATTCCAGAACACGTTCATAAAGAGAGGGCATTGGAAATAGCGAAAGAGTATAATTAAATATACAGAACAGAGTTTTCATGTTAACTTAAGACCCCTAATGCGTTTTTGGTATTCCCTCTTTCTCAATTGATGGATTGCACATGTGTGGACTTTTACATCTTTGAAACACCACAGAATTTGCTTTAACCATTATTAGCACATTCACTTAAGTGGTAAATCTGATGCTGCATACACTGCAAAACCAGTTTGTGGGTTGGCAAGTATCTGCATCAGGGGCTTTTAAAATCTGCACTTAAACTTATGAGCGCAAGAGATACCAGTTACTTTGGGTGTTTCGCAAACTGTGAATATACAGATGTTGTCGTGTTATGTTGGAATTTGCAAAGTGACACCAGATGTTACATTTTATCCTTCATTTGAAATGTAAATCAAAATCGTTCAGAAAGTTTGAACCAGCCTTTTCTTTTTCTTTTCTGTCGATGCAGTGTTGAGCCTGCTGTTTAATCATTTAGTCTTGGAAAAACATGCTCAGTTTTGGCTTGCCTGTGTTTCAGTGCACCTGTCATCTCCGAAGCACAATGGGTTGGACATCTGGACCATTAAGAAAACACGAGCTCTGTAATATCAATGCATCTGAAAAAGGTTCACTGTTTCTTCATCAAACTTCATCAATACATGACACCATTAAGTGATGTTTGTGCTTAAAGATGTCAACAGGTTTAGATATATATGTCCACTGCCCTTTATATCCTTCTGGCAAAATGTAAATCAAAATCCTTTAGAAGAATTCAATGGTCTTTTTCTCCTTTTCTGTGTTTACTCTGCTAAGACACAATGTCAACTAAAGGGAGCTTCCTACCATTTTCATGTATTAAAGACCCAGAGAAAGGTAGGATGTGGTGAAAAATACAGACCTGGTTTTACTGTAATTGTAACCACAGTTTGTCTTATATTTAGCCAGAGGAGAAATTTGAAATTGCAAGGTCCTGTATTTTTAACTTTGTCCTGACAAGTTATCGTGATTTTTTTCCATCGGTCCACATCCAGGATCCCATTACAGACGCAAACTCAGAATCTGGCCCCCAACGCCCCTAATCCACTTGAGGTATTGTGCCCCAAAGGCACCCTGTTCCCAGTGTGAGTATTCTCACACATTGGATTGTGTGTACTGCACTTAGCTTTCTCAGACTATCATGTACAATCCTAATGGGGCACAGCATGTTATATTGCACCCCTACCGGTAATCCTTACACAATTCCTGTTCTGGGCTCATCAGTCTAACATTGTTTGCTGAGATTGGTGTTGCCACCTATGATCATGACGGGCTGTGTCGAATGGCATGGGCTGCAGATCCATGACGCATATGGACAGCAGATACAATGGCTGGAATCCTTGTTGGAATCCACATCCATGTCACAGCATAGAAATATACCAGAGAATGTTTTGATGTGGTGACCCCCCAGCTATTGGGAGGTCAACAAAAATGTAAATGAAGCAGCAGCGTTGTTAGGAACTGAAGGTATGAACCCATCTTTGTGTAGATCAACGCAATGAACGATCCTGGTGCTAGGTATATGTCCCAGAGCACAAGAGAATGACAATTCAACCCAAGATTAAAAGTGAGCAGGCTCTGATGGGCTGAGTCCCTTTTCTGAGGTATACATCTGCCACTGTGCATGCATATCAGAGTTCACTAGTGACCACAGGAGGACCAGCCAAGTCCCTACTTCCCTTCACCGGTGGGAAAAGCTACATTGAAAGTTCTCCAGAATATACTTCTTGTGATGCCTGAACGTGACCCCTGTGCAGATCCTGACATGAGAAAATAAGGACACAGGACATTCGAGAGCAGCCACAGCAAGTAGTGTCTGTGACCTGTGATATGATATGATATGATATTGTATTTATATCGTGCTCATACACAAGTGTTTCAGAGCACAACGAGGCAAGGGAGGGAAACAAGGTAGGACAAAAAAACGATCCTATTAGGCCCAGTGACATTGAGAACGTGCATGTGCAGGGGAGAGGAAAGGGGGAATGTGCAAGGGAGAGGGGAAGAGTTGCAAAGTGCTGAGCAAGGGATAAAAACAACTGGTAGTGCCACCACAAGGTGGCAAGTGCAAGGTTTCGGTGTCTGATATGTGCAGGTAAGGGGACTGTAGGGTTACAGATACAGGTCTAAGTGCAAGGGTTGCCAGGAGTCAGTGCGGGTTGTGTGTCAGGGAGGCTGTTCCAGAGGGAGGCCTCAGCCGAGGAAAGAGATCTACCCCCAAATCATTGCTTGGAGAAGTGGCTGACCCTGAGGGAGTTAGAGGCGGAGGAGCAAAGAGCTCAAGTGGGAAGGTATTTACAGAGGTAGGGTTCATGGTAATTTGGGCCCAGGCCCCAAAAAGCCCTGTGGATAATGCAGAGGGTATTTAATTTTACTCTTGCTGGGAGCCAATGCAGAGATTTCAGGGCTAGAGAGATGAGATCCCAGGGGTTGGGGCCAAGGACAAGTCTTGCAATCCTGTTCTGGATGAGTTGCAGAGGGCGGAGAGTAGAAGCAGGCAGATTTAGAAAGTGGCTGGTGCAGTAGTCTACCCTAGAGAGAACCAGCACTCTAGAGACAGTAAGCTTCTGGGGGAGGGAGAGGAAAGGAAGAATACATCTGAGGAGGTACAGTTGATAGTTTGACTTCTTAGAGACACCAGAGATGTAAGGAGAAAAGTAGACTGTGGAGTTAAAGATGACCCCGAGGTTCTTAGCCTCACAGGTGGGAGCAGAAAGAAGGGCAAGGGAGGCCGGCCAGAGAGTGACAGGAGAATCTCTGTCTTAGTGGCATTAAGGCAGAGATCATTCCAGACAGACAGTCAGAGATGAGGGAGGGATGAGAGGTGGCAGAGGGAAGCCTGAAAACGAACTGAGTGTCATCCGCATAGCACTGAAAGTTGGAGCAGAGAGCGGCTATTTGATGGGCATGGGGTGCCAGGTATTGGTTGAAAAGTGAGGGGGAGCGGATAGGCTCCTGGGGAACACCACAAGGAGAAAGTGAGATGAAGTCAACGAAAGACCCCAGTTGGACCTGAGAGAGTTGGTCAGAGAAGAAAGAGGTCAGCCAGGCCAGGGCCTGATCGGTGATACCCAGGCTATCACAGAGACAGTTGAGCAGGATGGCCTGGTTGACCGTGACAAAGGCAGATGAGAGATTGAGTAGGATGAGGGCAGAAGGGATGTTAGAGTCAAGGTTGAAGTGCAGGTCTACATGGATGTTCAGTAGAGCAGTTTCCATGCTCCCGGCAGCTATGTAACCAGACTGGTGGTCATGGGGACAACCAACAGAGTCAGTGTGAAGATTAATCTGGGAGATGGCCAGATTTTCCAAGAGTTTTTCCAGGAAAGGAGTGAAAGAAATCGGGTGATAGTTAACCAGGCAAGAGGGGTCGGCTGTGGGTTTTTTGAGATGAGGGTGCACAAGGCAGTGCTTCAGAGGGGAGAGGACGTCTACAGAGGTGAAGGAATGGTTACAGAAGTTGGCCAGAGCATGGGTGTCAATGTGGTCCTTGATAGTTTGGGATGAAGAGGGAAGAACTTTTTTTGATGAGACTTTCATAGATCAGACTTGTCTGAAAATCTCAACGGGGAACACAGAGGAATAGATGAGAAGGAGGGAGGAGAGGTGGCTGCAGGGGGCCAGAGTTATCAGAGAGAGAAGGGGGAGGAGGAGATGAGGAGAGGGTGGACAGGATGTCCTGGGTGTCTAAGATGGAATGAGACGCCAGTGCCGTGCAAAGGACCTGGGAGGTGACGGGAGTGGTGGAGACTGCAGCAGGGTTGGCCAGCTCCTTGCAGATTTTAAAGAGTTTGGCTGAGTAGTCAGATGTTGCAGAGACGCTGTCTTGGATATGGGCTCTCTTCTTAGTGCGGACAAGGATCCAGTATTGCCTTTGGAGCAGGCGGCAGGTCAGTTTCTCAGAGGATGCACTAGAAGCCCGCCATTCCCTCTCAGCCACCCTACACTTGCGTTTAAGGGTAACTAGGTCAGAGTCGTACCAAGAGCTGCACTTGGATTTGAGCTTCATATGGATCCTCATAACAGGGGCAAGAACATCAAAGAGTATCAGAGTCCGAGAAGTTGAGCGGGGAAAGGACTGTGTCAGGATGTGAGTCAGCCTGAGGTGGAGAAGGAGGAGAGAAAGTGGTAGAAACAGCCTCAACTGACACACACTTCATGCTTCATGCACGCTTCAGATGACTGAGAAGGTAGGTGGTAGTATTGGAGATGGCTTGGCCTCAGGGGTAGCGAGGTAGAGATGAGAAGAAAGAAGAGAGTGAATACTCCAGGAGAGAGGAGTGGTCAGAGGGATAGAGAGGGGGAGGTCTGACGAGATCAGAGCATCCAAAGTGTGTCCTGCAGAATGAGTCAGGCGAGAGGGGAGACTAGAAAGAGAGAGAGAGTCGCAGAGGCTCACAAAAGAGTCCAGATGAGGCACAGGAAGCATCGAGATGAATGTTGAAGTTTCCAAGAAGGAGGAGTTGAGTGGTCGAGGCCAGGAAGGAAGAAGAGAGGTCTGCCCACTTGGAGAGGAAGGATGAGATCTGACCAGGTGGCCGATAGACAGTAGCCACGGTAAGCGAGTAGCCAGGAGAGCGAAGAGAGAGAACCTACACACAAGGCATTCAAAAGAGGAGTAGGCCTGCATAGGAATGACAGAGGCAGAAATCCACCCCGGGAAGATAAGGGCTACACCACCTTTGGAATGCTTGGGTCTGGCTACGGATACAATCTTATAGCCTTCCGGGAGGAGAGTGTCAAAGCTCTCTGGATATTAGAAGCACTGAAGTTTAAGCAGCTAGATTCCATTGCCTCTGTGGGTGTAATTTCCATCTCCTGAGGTTTGCCTGTGGCATGCTTTATCACTGGATGCTACCCAGAGGTTCTGGGAAGCACTCCAACTTGCATCTGGACTTCAAGAGAACACCTTTCCTGTAACCATAGTCAGTGTAGTAAGACAAATAGTTTCAATGCCTGAATCTGTTCAGATTTGAGGATAAACTGACCATTGTTATCCATTCTGAAGAGTAGGTGTTGTCCATCTCAGTGGAATCAGCCCATCTGTTTAATTGTATTGGTAGGTATCACAGGAAGACTGTTCTAACTGGTCAATAGTAGCACTCTTCATTCACCAGAAGACTGCACTGCTACATTTTGAACTCGGAACGAAGGTGACGTCTGAAGCCACAGAAGCCTGAAAAATTAGATCATCCAAGTCTCTTTGAGCTATTTGCTAAATGTGCCAACCTGGTAGACCATCGAGGGGGAGGGGTAGTTGAAAACTACTGTCACAACATTCACTTATTTTGTTAAAGCACAAGTTGCCCAACAAAGGAGCCACCAGTCGTGCCACCAGTCATTCCACTCGTTTAGGAAAAACCAGCACATTTCTTAAAATAAGTATTGTTATTTTGTGAATACTTCAAGAATACAGAGAATGTTTTGTGAAGTGAAGACTTAATGTGAGGTGTACCTTGATCTGACCACACTCAATACTCTTAAGCATAACTTGTTTCCCTTGCAGGTTAGCTCATGTTATTGCTAGCCTGTATTGGTTTAAATATTACTCCCTTATATTATTCTGCAGTTGACACAGTCAACCATTTCATCCTCATACAAAGACTCCACAATACCCTGGGTATCGCGGATTGCGCACTGGACTGGCTGACATCTTTCCTAATTGACCACTCATCCCAAGTCATCCTGGGGTCCTTTTCCTCTCCTACTTCTTTCATCACATGTGGTGTCCCCCAAGGTTCTATCCTCTCCCCTTGGCTCTTTAACATCTACCTTGCTCTGTTGGCATGCCTCATCTCTTCCTTTTCCCCCAACTTCCAGTGTTATACAGACAACACACAACTCTTTAGTAAACTTCCTTCTGACCCCTTTTGACATTCCATCATCCCTGATGGCCTATCTGCCACCCAGTCCTCGTGGACCTCCAACATTCTTTGAATCAACACCAGTCAAGCAAAGATCCTACCCATCAGGACCCCTGCACCCTCTTTCTTCCCTTCACTCTGGCCTTCCTCCATGGGTTCTCCCCCCGCTCCTTCTTCTGAAGCCAAAAACTTTAGAGTCATCTTTGGCTCCTCTCTCTCCTTCCACCCCCACTCTCAGGACATTGCCAAAATGTCTCACTTTCAGCTCTTCCTTTTCTAAGGAATTCGCCCTTTTCTCACTTTCCCTCAGAGGCTCAATGTTATCCGAGCCTTGGTTCTCTCTATGCTTGACTACTTCAATAGTCTGCTCCTGAATCTACCTTCTTCCACTCTGCAACCTCTCCATCTAATCCAGAATAGGAGAGTGTGTCTTATCCTTGGCCTTAGGCCCAGGGACCACATCTCCCCTGCCATAAAAAAAGTCTTCACTGGCTCCCGATTGCTGCACAGATTAAACTCAAATCCCTCCGCATAATCCACAAGGTAGTCTGAGCCCGGGGGACCACATTATCTTCAACTTTATCTCACTAAATACTCCCCCTCCCTCTGCACCTTGAGCAGGACTTCCTTAAATTCCGGAAGCTCCTGAAGACCTTCCACTTTACCTCCTCCTTCCCATCTTCTCTAATATGCTAATCTCACAGTTGCTGTGTTTGGTGTCCTGTGCCCTTATGCATCCTCTGGGAACCTGACCTCCCACACCCAATTTTCCCAGCTTCTGTCTACTCTCAGTACTTGCCTTGGCACTCCCCCGGCCTTGGAGGCTCTCATTTAAACCCAACAAAGCTCCTGGCCATGTAGCACTTACCTCACCATGCACTTCAGCTGTTGCTCACTCATGAGCATGGACACTCCAGCACCTACCCACTCTGCCCTTTTCCTTGCTGCACTTGCACGTTCTGAATTACTCACAAGAAAAAGTAGGTTTGTCCTTTTCTTTTCCCCTCCTCTGTTGAGTATTGAATATGTACCACTCCCTTGTTCCCTCCTTTGCCCTGTGGACACTTTGGAACAGTATGTACTTGCTGTACAAGCACCTAACAAGCTGTCAACGAATAAAAAAATAAATAAATAAATAAATACATACATACATACATACATACATAGAATCTGCTGTTCAAAGTAAACTATTTTCCTGTAAACATTGATCGTACTTAGAGAAATCCTTTAAAAATATCTCTATATATGGTAACATAGTATAGACATGTATTTGTTCACTATAAAAGTCTGTAATATTATGCATATCAACTCAGCCTAACCACAGCTACCTAAGGTGAGGAGAACATTCTAGATAGAGATAAATGCTAGATTATGTTAGCGAGGGACTTCTACAGATGCAGAACGCAGTGTGTTTGGCGATTTCTTCCAGAAGCAATAATCCTGTATATACATTTTTACAATATTTTTTCTTGCTTGAATTTAAGTCCTTTAATGACACTATGAAATCCATATCTCGTTTATCCTCATTACCCCAAGCAGCAAGACATACAAGAAATACAGACTGTTAGCTGACACAACGTTTCCATTGTCCAAATATTTATTTGCTTTCTAACAGTTCATATAACTCCTCCGCGGATTTAAAGTGAAAAGGATCAAAGGCAAGCTAAAGGCTCCCACAATGCATGTTTAAACTGCCTTTGCACAAAGTTTAATGAGTAAAACATATGGTCTTACCTCAAACTCACATGACCAGTCATGTTAATTTCAAGTATCTTTATGCTAAACCTGGAATGAAAAGCATTTATTTTAGGTTTTATGTTAACTTGGGCTACTCGTATTACCCAGTGCTGACAACAAGGTAGGTAACTGCGCTGAAAATTCCCCATTGGGTACAATGGACCCAATGGGCAATGGGGAATAACGTTTACCGCCAGACGGGTGGCTGCTAAAGCAAATAAAGTTGTCCGGTATCCCAGTCGGGATACCGCCTGACTCTTGTGTCTGAAACTATCTAATGAAAATCAGACCCAATAGCAAGGCCATCTTTGGGATGTATTCCTTCCCAGAGCAGTCAAAGAACAATTCTAAGACCCAGCTCATGTACTAAGTTTTTATGATCTCTAAGCATGGTTACTTTGGATGATCTTGCATATCAAATGTTCCTTTCCCATTGAATATGTATTCACTAAGGAATCCATAGTCTCTGTCACTGGCATGTAGAGTATGCCTGTAAAATAAGATTGGCCATCATCAAAGAGGAACATTAGGCTATTGGGAAGACACCAATATTTTGACGGGGTCTCTTAAATAATAATGTTTTCTTAGATCTGGTATAGTTCTGCCAGCAGGTGACTCATTGACTCTCTTGCTATTTTGCTCTAGTTCACCAGGCTTGTCAGCTTCATGCCACACAGCAAGCCCTTTGTTCCTTTATCTACTGCCAACCAGGGACGTCATTTTACTAAAAATGCTAGGGGTAGCGGAAGTGATATGACACGAACCTTGACCTCTGATGACATCACAGGAAATGATGTCATCGGACCCCACCCCGAAGTGACATCACAGGAAGTGATAGAAAACGACCTTTCACCCCTTGACAAAACTGGAAGTGGCATCACATACCATTGTTCCTAAGTACACTATGGTTACGATATTACTGTATTGAGATATACATTACATACAAGAATGGATCACCATATGTATCGTTAATATCAGTGTGTATAGGCCCATATTACCAATTTGCTGTGAATGTAAGCAGACGTCCAAGGCCAAATGATAATGATGTGTTATTGTATAGAACCTATGCTTAAGCTCTTTAGTTTATGGAGAACACATATATATACAATATTCAGTGAAAAAACTTTGTTAAAGGGACGTTATGGTTCCAAGTAAAACCGAAAAAACCTTGAAATTCGGCAGTTATGGTAAGCTAAGCAACCATAACTCGCGCTGCCACCGTGCACTGCTAAGACTAACACCCAGGACATCAAAGATGACATCACAAATGTCATTGACATTAACAACACACTAACCATTCATTTAAATACAATATGAAATGGAATATACCACAAGAACATAAATTGGCTTCCAACATAATTACCTCACAGACACAACAGAACTGAGAACAAGACCAGACCCACTGAATACATAGGACTTATCTTACCAGAAATAGTAAGTGTACTTCATTTTACTCATATATTTATAAACTTTCTGTATTAGATTAAACAATATATTATCTTTTCTTTTTTTTTCTCACAGAAATGTCTAGTACTCTGGAATGGCTAGAGGACAATTTCCCACATGAAGAAATGTCACAAGATAGTGAAACTAATGGTAGACACTTTATAATATAAACCATTTAAATATTATTATTTTGTATTCATTTAACATATATATGTATTTTTTATACAGAGCATAACGAAATAGAAACTACCCTTGAAGAAGCTGTTATGGAAAACACGCTTGACAACATAAAAGAAAAAAATGATTTACTGTTGACCAATTTTAATAATTTGAAAACTTTTGTTGAAGATCATTTTAAAACAAAAACGTCATACCATTGCCCCACATGTACTTGTCCCTCCTCACCATATCCCAGTCAATTATCCCCAAACCCTCTCCATAATCCAAAATGTTTTGATGAGATTTCCATCCCTTCCTCACCTAATACCAATCATGTTGAAACCCCAAATTCTCCTGATTTTGTTTCTGTTTCTGCCTCACCTTCTCTGTCATAAATTATTAATATATGTTAAATAAAGTTTAATTTTTATATTGTATTGTGAATAGTTTCCGTTTTTTTTTAAAAACAATAAAAGTGTCCACGGACAGTGCGAGTGTTCTGAAATGTTCGTACATAAACGAAAATGGAGGTGTCCTGAAGAATACCACACCTGTTCATACTGTTCGCTAGCAAGTTGAAACTGTTCTAAGAACACACGTGCTGTCCTGAAATGTTCGTAAAGAAACAAAAATTAAAGTGTTCTAAAGAACACTATGGCCCTCATTACAACTCAAGCGTTAAGGGTTAACGCCACCGTTAACCCTTAACGCCTGATTCCCACCTTAACGCCTGCTTTTTGCAGGCGTTAAGTTCCATGGTGCTAAGGCACCTTGGTGCTAATTACGGCACCGTAATTTACGGTGCCGTAATTAGCGCCTTCCCCACTCCCATTATGCCCTATGGGGCAAAAATGGGAATGGGGAAGGGAAAATGGGAAATGGGGATTTACCGCCCCACTCACCTTGTAATGGGGCGGTAAATCCGCCATCCACCATGGTGTAAACGTAGTTTACACCATGGTGGTAAAGTTGGTGCACTTAGCACCTCAGTTGTAATGAGGGCCTATATCTGTCCGTAATGTTCGCTATCAACTTAAAACTGTCCTAAGAACACAATTGGTGTCCTGAAATGTTCGTAAATAAACAAAAATGATGTGTCCTGAACAACAGTACAACTGTTCGTAGTGTTCGCTACCCAATTGAAAGTGTTCTAAGAACACAATTGGTGTCCTGAAATGTTCGTACATAAACTAAATTACACATGTCCTGAAGAACACTATATCTGTCCTTACTGTTCGCTACCAAGTTTAAACTGTTCTAAGTTCTACGGATACAATCTTATAAGATTGATCTAAGTACACACGCGGTGTCCTGAAATGTTCGTTTCACGTGTGACGCACTTTTAATTACTTCAGAACCCGAACAGTGTCCGTAGGACATCAATGCGCATGCGCTAACCAATCTCCGTGCACTTGGTGTCCTGCGGGCAGGCGCTTCCTTCGCAGACTAGTTCGCAAACAGATCATATGACCACGCCCACGCTCATCGTGTGTCCTGAAATGCGGACACTGTTCGTGTCCCCGAACAATTTAAAAGTACATTTTCAGTTAATCCATAATATTTTTCAATAAAATTTCACCATGCCACAAGTCCCACATAGCAATCTTGAGTTTCTATATACCTTTTGAAACTTTCCGATCCTTTTTTTGTGTTCGATCTGTCCGCGCACAGTGCGCATGTCCGCGGACCGCGCACAAGCACCCCTATAAAAGACCACGCCCAAGAGCTTATTCCCATTGTGTTTCTGGCTATTCTTCATAACACAGTGATTTTTGCTGCCACCTGCAGACTACACCATCATCGACATGGCATCCTTGGCTGCTGAACTGCCACTTGGTGCTGCACCTGCTTCAGCACCACCACCACCACCCCCTCCACCACCACCATCTCCCCAAGGGCCTGAAGAGGGGAACAGGACTGAGGATGCGGAGGAGGAAGAAGAGGATGATGAGAATGAGGTAGAGGAAATACCTACTACCCGCACTAGGCGTGAGTCTTGGGTGTGGCGGTTATTTACCATTCATGGGAATGGTCCTAAGGCTCGTGCGAACCATGTTACCTGCAATGAGTGCAAAATGATACTCAGTCGCGGGAAGCACGGTAACTACAGCTTTGGGACCACTACTATGAAGCGACACCTGAGGTCATTTCACTCTGGGGCTATTCGCAGGGTTGTACCTTTCGAAGAACGTAGCAGGTTGATTTCCTCTACTTCATCCTCTGTTTCTGATCCTGTCACCACAAGGACCACCTCTGTGGGACAGCGTCTTTCTCAAGCTGCCTCACAGGCCATACAGAATGCTGATGATCCTTACCTTTCGAGGGTCACAGTTGTATGTATGTACTGTGACACAGTACTCTGTAGGGGGGAGCGACTTCGGAGTGCTTTTGAGACTATCGTCTCAGAGCACGAGAAGAGCTGCTCACTACCCAAATAAAACCCACTCTACATCTTTCTCTCTCAGTTCGCCCTTTCTTATCCCTGTGGTTGGGGTCCCCCCCTTTACCCTCCTTTACCCTCCTCTCCTAGGGTGTCGTGTCTGAAAAACCAAAAAAAATACAAAATTACAAAAATCAAAAAAAAAATAAGGCTCTTTTCAGAGCCGCCTTTCCCAGTTAAGAAATAGAAGTGAAAATAAATGAAGCAGGGCTCTTTGTATTTTTTAGAAGTCGGCGAACAGTTCGCGAACATTAAAAAAATTGGGTTACTACTCCATCACAAACATTGTAATTTTCTCTGGAAAGAAGTGGGGGCTCTGAAAAGAGCCTTTGGGTGGTGTTTGTAAGTCACAAATTGTAAATGCTTAACATCTACTTCAAAATCGTAGTTGTAAATCCAAAAAAGGTCGCAATGCATTTTGTACATTTCTCAGAAAAATCTGATTGCCAGCATAAGTAAGATGGACTCCATTTCTGCGAAAAATGTATGTACTACAAAACATAATATTTTCATTGTGAAAAGAAGACATGCCAAAATCTCTTAGAAAGCCACAAACAGCCTTATTAACATTGCGCCTTGCTTTTTCCATTTGTGGACCAAATGAAGAAGAACAAAGCCACAGTTGTCTCTGCGCAATCCGTGAAAATATCACTTGAGAATTAGGAAACATGTCCATAACCTTCCTTAGTCCTTCTTCCATAGCAAATTGCAAAAAAATTCCAGTCACATGCCCTAAACTGTTCCCTTCACAATGAATTACAATTATGTCTGGATGTTGCTCTGTCTCCAAAGTAGCACCGAGAGGTAGCAAATCCAACCACTTCATTCCACGTACTCCATGCCAGTGTACTTCCACATGTGGGAATCCAAGATCTACAGCTACTCCACAGCTTTCTGCATGCACCTTCAACCAATGTATCCCCAAATCTCCTAAAATCTAAACAATCTGTTTTCTGAAACACACAGCCATAGCTATCTTTTGTTCTCTCAGCAAAAAAGAGTATCTCAGAAAATCTCTCCTGGCACAACACACCCACCAAACTTTCCTGACCAATCCCTTTCAGTGCTTATTCTCATTTGCATGACTTCTGAACCCAAAAATCCCCGGATGTAACTCCCGATGTCCGGGAACTACCGCCATGTCCGCAGACATATCATAACATGAACAGCACTGCTACATTTTGAACTCGGAACGAAGGTGACGTCTGAAGCCACAGAAGCCTGAAAAATTAGATCATCCAAGTCTCTTTGAGCTATTTGCTAAATGTGCCAACCTGGTAGACCATCGAGGGGGAGGGGTAGTTGAAAACTACTGTCACAACATTCACTTATTTTGTTAAAGCACAAGTTGCCCAACAAAGGAGCCACCAGTCGTGCCACCAGTCATTCCACTCGTTTAGGAAAAACCAGCACATTTCTTAAAATAAGTATTGTTATTTTGTGAATACTTCAAGAATACAGAGAATGTCTTGTGAAGTGAAGACTTAATGTGAGGTGTACTTTGATCTGACCACACTCAATACTCTTAAGCATAACTTGTTTCCCTTGCAGGTTAGCTCATGTTATTGTTAGCCTGTATTGGTTTAAATATTACTCCCTTATATTATTCTGCAGTTGACACAGTCAACCATTTCATCCTCATACAAAGACTCCACAATACCCTGGGTATCGCGGATTGCGCACTGGATTGGCTGACATCTTTCCTAACTGACCACTCATCCCAAGTCACCCTGGGGTCCTTTTCCTCTCCTACTTCTTTCATCACATGTGGTGTCCCCCAAGGTTCTATCCTCTCCCCTTGGCTCTTTAACATCTACCTTGCTCTGTTGGCATGCCTCATCTCTTCCTTTTCCCCCAACTTCCAGTGTTATACAGACAACACACAACTCTTTAGTAAACTTCCTTCTGACCCCCTTTGACATTCCATCATCCCTGACGGCCTATCTGCCACCCAGTCCTCATGGACCTCCAACATTCTTTGCCTCAACACCAGTCAAGCTAAGATCCTACCCATCAGGACCCCTGCACCCTCTTTCTTCCCTTCACTCTGGCCTTCCTCCATGGGTTCTCCCCCGGCTCCTTCTTCTGAAGCCAAAAACTTTTGAGTCATCTTTGGCTCCTCTCTCTCCTTCCACCCCCACTCTCAGGACATTGCCAAAATGTCTCACTTTCAGCTCTTCCTTTTCTAAGGAATTCGCCCTTTTCTCACTTTCCCTCAGAGGCTCAATGTTATCCGAGCCTTGGTTCTCTCTATGCATGACTACTGCAATAGTCTGCTCCTGAATCTACCTTCTTCCACTCTGCAACCTCTCCATCTAATCCAGAATAGGAGAGTGTGTCTTATCCTTGGCCTTAGGCCCAGGGACCTCATCTCCCCTGCCATAAAAAAAGTCTTCACTGGCTCCCGATTGCTGCACAGATTAAACTCAAATCTCTCTGCATAATCCACAAGGTAGTCTGAGCCCGGGGGACCACATTATCTTCAACTTTATCTCACTAAATACTCCCCCTCCCTCTGCACCTTGAGCAGGACTTCCTTAAATTCCGGAAGCTCCTGAAGACCTTCCACTTTACCTCCTCCTTCCCATCTTCTCTAATATGCTAATCTCACAGTTGCTGTGTTTGGTGTACTGCGCCCTTATGCATCCTCTGGGAACCTGACCTCCCAGACCCAATTTTCCCAGCTTCTGTCTACTCTCAGTACTTGCCTTGGCACTCCCCCGGCCTTGGAGGCTCTCATTTAAACCCAACACAGCTCCTGGCCATGTAGCACTTACCTCACCATGCACTTCAGCTGTTGCTCACTCATGAGCATGGACACTCCAGCACCTACCCACTCTGCCCTTTTCCTTGCTGCACTTGCACGTTGTGAATTACTCACAAGACATAGTAGGTTTGTCCTTTTCTTTTCCCCTCCTCTGTTGTGTATTGAATATGTACCACTCCCTTGTTCCCTCCTTTGCCCTGTGGACACTTTGGAACAGTATGTACTTGCTGTACAAGCACCTAACAAGCTGTCAACGAATAAATAAATAAATAAATAAATAAATAAATAAACAAATACATACATACATACATAGAATCTGCTATTCAAAGTAAACTATTTTCCTGTAAACATTGATCGTACTTAGAGAAATCCTTTAAAAATATCTCTATATATGGTAACATAGTATAGACATGTATTTGTTCACTATAAAAGTCTGTAATATTATGCATATCAACTCACAAGAGTAGCCCCTAAGCTGCCTAACCACAGCTACCTAAGGTGAGGAGAACATTCTAGATAGAGATAAATGCTAGATTCTGTTAGAGAGGGACTTCTACAGATGCAGAACGCAGTGTGTTTGGCGATTTCTTCCAGAAGCAATAATCCTGTATATACATTTTTACAATATTTTTTCTTGCTTGAATTTAAGTCCTTTAATGACACTATGAAATCCATATCTCGTTTATCCTCATTACCCCAAGCAGCAAGACATACAAGAAATACAGACTGTTAGCTGACACAACGTTTCCATTGTCCAAATATTTATTTGCTTTCTAACAGTTCATATAACTCCTCCGCTGATTTAAAGTGAAAAGGATCAAAGGCAAGCTAAAGGCTCCCACAATGCATGTTTAAACTGCCTTTGCACAAAGTTTAATGAGTAAAACATATGGTCGTACCTCAAACTCACATGACCAGTCATCGTAATTTCAAGTATCTTTATGCTAAACCTGGAATGAAAAGCATTTATTTTAGGTTTTATGTTAACTTGGGCTACTCGTATTACCCAGTGCTGACAACAAGGTAGGTAACTGCGCTGAAAATTCCCCATTGGGTACAATGGACCCAATGGGCAATGGGGAATAACGTTTACTGCCGGACGGCTGGCTGGTAAAGCAAATAAAGTTGTCCGGTATCCCAGTCGGGATACCGCCTGACTCTTGTGTCTGAAAATCAGACCCAATAGCAAGGCCATCTTTGGGATGTATTCCTTCCCAGAGCAGTCAAAGAACAATTCTAAGACCCAGCTCATGTACTAAGTTTTTATGATCTCTAAGCATGGTTACTTTGGATGATCTTGCATATCAAATGTTCCTTTCCCATTGAATATGTATTCACTAAGGAATCCATAGTCTCTGTCACTGGCATGTAGAGTATGCCTGTAAAATAAGAATGGCCATCATCAAAGAGAAACATTAGGCTATTGGGAAGACACCAATATTTTGATGGGGTCTCTTAAATAATAATGTTTTCTTAGATCTGGTACAGTTCTGCCAGCAGGTGACTCATTGACTCTCTTGCTATTTTGCTCTAGTTCACAAGGCTTGTCAGCTTCATGCCACACAGCAAGCCCTTTGTTCTTTTATCTACTGCCAACCAGGGACGTCATTTTACTAAAAATGCTAGGGGTAGAGGAAGTGATATGGCACGAACCTTGACCTCTGATGACATCACAGGAAATGATGTCATCGGACCCCACCCCGAAGTGACATCACAGGAAGTGATAGAAAACGACCTTTCACCCCTTGACAAAACTGGAAGTGGCATCACATACCATTGTTCCTAAGTACACTATGGTTACGATATTACTGTATTGCGATATACATTACATACAAGAATGGATCACCATATGTATCGTTAATGTCAGTGTGTATAGGCCCATATTACCAATTTGCTGTGAATGCAAGCAGACGTCCAAGGCCAAATGATAATGATGTGTTATTGTATAGAACCTATGCTTAAGCTCTTTAGTTTATGGAGAACACATATATATATACAATATTCAGTGAAAAAACTTTGTTAAAGGGACGTTATGGTTCCAAGTAAAACCGAAAAACCCTTGAAATTCGGCAGTTATGGTAAGCTAAGCAACCATAACTCGCGCCGCCACCGTGCACTGCTAAGACTAACACCCAGGACATCAAAGATGACATCACAAATGTCATTGACATTAACAACACACTAACCATTCATTTAAATACAATATGAAATGGAATATACCACAAGAACATAAATTGGCTTCCAACATAATTACCTCACAGACACAACAGAACTGAGAACAAGACCAGACCCACTGAATACATAGGACTTATCTTACCAGAAATAGTAAGTGTACTTCATTTTACTCATATATTTATAAACTTTCTGTATTAGATTAAAAAATATATTATCTTTTTTTTTCTCACAGAAATGTCTAGTACTCTGGAATGGCTAGAGGACAATTTCCCACATGAAGAAATGTCACAAGATAGTGAAACTAATGGTAGACACTTTATAACATAAACCATTTAAATATTATTATTTTGTATACATTTAACATATATATATTTTTTTTATACAGAGCATAACGAAATAGAAACTACCTCTGAAGAAGCTGTTATGGAAAACACGCTTGACAACATAAAAGAAAAAATTGATTTACTGTTGACCAATTTTAATAATTTGAAAACATTTGTTGAAGATCATTTTAAAACAAAAACGTCATACCATTGCCCCACATGTACTTGTCCCTCTTCACCATATCCCAGTCAATTATCCCCAAACCCTCTCCATAATCCAAAATATTTTGATGAGATTTCCATCCCTTCCTCACCTAATACCAATCATGTTGAAACCCCAAATTCTCCTGTTTTTGTTTCTGTTTCTGCCTCACCTTCTCTGTCATAAATTATTAATATATGTTAAATAAAGTTCAATTTTTATATTGTATTGTGAATAGTTTCCATTTTTTTTTTAAAAACAATAAAAGTGTCCACGGACAGTGCGAGTGTTCTGAAATGTTCGTACATAAACGAAAATGGAGGTGTCCTGAAGAATACCACACCTGTTCATACTGTTCGCTAGCAAGTTGAAACTGTTCTAAGAACACACGTGCTGTCCTGAAATGTTCGTAAAGAAACAAAAATTAAAGTGTTCTAAAGAACACTATATCTGTCCGTAATGTTCGCTATCAACTTAAAACTGTCCTAAGAATACAATTGGTGTCCTGAAATGTTCGTAAATAAACAAAAATGATGTGTCCTGAACAACAGTACAACTGTTCGTAGTGTTCGCTACCCAATTGAAAGTGTTCTAAGAACACAATTGGTGTCCTGAAATGTTCGTACATAAACTAAATTACACATGTCCTGAAGAACACTATATCTGTCCTTACTGTTCGCTACCAAGTTTAAACTGTTCTAAGTACACACGCGGTGTCCTGAAATGTTCGTTTCACGTGTGACGCACTTTTAATTACTTCAGAACCCGAACAGTGTCCGTAGGACATCAATGCGCATGCGCTAACCAATCTCCGTGCACTTGGTGTCCTGCGGGCAGGCGCTTCCTTCGCAGACTAGTTCGCAAACAGATCATATGACCACGCCCACTCTCATCGTGTGTCCTGAAATGCGGACACTGTTCGTGTCCCCGAACAATTTAAAAGTACATTTTCAGTTAATCCATAATATTTTTCAATAAAATTTCACCATGCCACAAGTCCCACATAGCAATCTTGAGTTTCTATATACCTTTTGAAACTTTCCGATCCTTTTTTTGTGTTCGATCTGTCCGCGCACAGTGCGCATGTCCGCGGACCGCGCACAAGCACCCCTATAAAAGACCACGCCAAAGAGTTTATTCCAATTGTGTTTCTGGCTATTCTTCATAACACAGTGATTTTTGCTGCCACCTGCAGACTACACCATCATTGACATGGCATCCTTGGCTGCTGAACTGCCACTTGGTGCTGCACCTGCTTCAGCACCACCACCACCACCCCCTCCACCACCACCATCTCCCCAAGGGCCTGAAGAGGGGAACAGGACTGAGGATGCGGAGGAGGAAGAAGAGGATGATGAGAATGAGGTAGAGGAAATCCCTACTACCCGCACTAGGCGTGAGTCTTGGGTGTGGCGGTTATTTACCATTCATGGGAATGGTCCTAAGGCTCGTGCGAACCATGTTACCTGCAATGAGTGCAAAATGATACTCAGTCGCGGGAAGCACGGTAACTACAGCTTTGGGACCACTACTATGAAGCGACACCTGAGGTCATTTCACTCTGGGGCTATTCGCAGGGTTGTACCTTTCGAAGAACGTAGCAGGTTGATTTCCTCTACTTCATCCTCTGTTTCTGATCCTGTCACCACAAGGACCACCTCTGTGGGACAGCGTCTTTCTCAAGCTGCCTCACAGGCCATACAGAATGCTGATGATCCTTACCTTTCGAGGGTCACAGTTGTATGTATGTACTGTGACACAGTACTCTGCAGGGGGGAGCGACTTCGGAGTGCTTTTGAGACTATTGTCTCAGAGCACGAGAAGAGCTGCTCACTACCCAAATAAAACCCACTCTACATCTTCCTCTCTCAGTTCGCCCTTTCTTATCCCTGTGGTTGGGGTCCCCCCCTTTACCCTCCTTTACCCTCCTCTCCTAGGGTGTCGTGTCTGAAAAACCAAAAAAAATACAAAATTACAAAAATCAAAAAAAAATAAGGCTCTTTTCAGAGCCGCCTTTCCCAGTTAAGAAATAGAAGTGAAAATAAATGAAGCAGGGCTCTTTGTATTTTTTAGAAGTCGGCGAACAGTTCGCGAACATTAAAAAAATTGGGTTACTACTCCATCACAAACATTGTAATTTTCTCTGGAAAGAAGTGGTGGCTCTGAAAAGAGCCTTTGGGTGGTGTTTGTAAGTCACAAATTGTAAATGCTTAACATCTACTTCAAAATCGTAGTTGTAAATCCAAAAAAGGTCGCAATGCATTTTGTACATTTCTCATAAAAATCTGATTGCCAGCATAAGTAAGATGGACTCCATTTCTGCGAAAAATGTATGTACTACAAAACATAATATTTTCATTGTGAAAAGAAGACATGCCAAAATCTCTTAGAAAGCCACAAACAGCCTTATTAACATTGCGCCTTGCTTTTTCCATTTGTGGACCAAATGAAGAAGAACAAAGCCACATTTGTCTCTGCGCAATCCGTGAAAATATCACTTGAGAATTAGGAAAAATGTCCATAACCTTCCTCAGTCCTTCTTCCATAGCAAATTGCAAAAGAATTCCAGTCACATGCCCTAAACTGTTCCCTTCACAATGAATTACAATTATGTCTGGATGTTGCTCTGTCTCCAAAGTAGCACCGAGAGGTAGCAAATCCAACCACTTCATTCCACGTACTCCATGCCAGTGTACTTCCACATGTGGGAATCCAAGATCTACAGCTACTCCACAGCTTTCTGCAGGCACCTTCAACCAATTTATCCCCAAATCTCCTAAAATCCAAACAATCTGTTTTCTGAAACACACAGCCATAGCTATCTTTTGTTCTCTCAGCAAAAAAGAGTATCTCAGAAAATCTCTCCTGGCACAACACACCCACCAAACTTTCCTGACCAATCCCTATCAGTGCTTATTCTCATTTGCATGACTTCTGAACCCAAAAATCCCCGGATGTAACTCCCGATGTCCGGGAACTACCGCCATGTCCGCAGACATATCATAACATGAACAGCCCTTCTACCATTTCCACTACACTCTCTCTGCCATTCCCTCATTGGATGTACCTCAAAAATCACATGACCATGCACCAATCACATTCAAGACCTCTACATCTAACTGCATCATCATAGATCAGCACTGCAAATGTACTCTGAATCTCTCTGAGTACAAGTGTCATATCATTGGCAAGCAGCATCTACCACAAATACTGTACAAGTCTTCAAGATTTCTACTTTCAGCTCCATGTAATATCCATATGCATGAACACAAACTTCAGGTATGCATATTTTCTGTATAGTAGATGACATAGCTCTCAACCATTTTTGTTGTACAGGCGGGTGAAATCACCCGATTTTGTTTTTAGCGGGTGAGACGCCCATTGGATTGAATGGGCGTGCAGGAGGCTTGGCGGGTGAGTCTGCCCTTTACAAGGTGTGTGACACCCGCCAAAAGCATGTGAGTTGAGAGCTATGGTAGATGAACACATTTTCAAACAGACTTTTACCTTGTAAAATCTGTAAAATTAATTTACTGTACTTTTTTCAATTTCCTAAAATCAACTACCACTTATACACCTTTACACTTTTTACTTTCATTATACACACACAATCAAATCATGTTAACCTAACATTTTTTAAATGAAATATATAGACTACATATATTCAAACAAAATTGCATGCAAACACAATCTATGTTTAAACCTTTATAAAAATACAATTTCATATTTTTTGTTTTTATTTATTTATTTACTTCATTACTTTAAATTAGACATGACATTGAGGCGCTATTACCTAGAACAGTTTACTTAGAGAAATAGTGGTATTCACTAATATATTATAAATTTCACAAGACATAGCAAAGATATTTTATTTTTGCTACAGTTAGTCATTCAATACAATTTGTTCATTAAGAACATATCATATGTACTGAACTGATGCAATGTATCTTATGTAAATAAATTAGTTTAATGGTTTTACAGAAGGCACTGAGGATTTCAATTAAAAAATCAATATCTAAATTAAAAACAGTGCCATATACAAACAAAGTTACTAATTTGAAGCTTTTACAGTTGCAGTGAAGACCAGTTTCCTGAAAAGAAGCAGCTGAATTCGAAGAAGAAAGAAAAACTAAGAAGTTACCTGTTAATTTTTTAAAAAAAAGTAAGTAAAATATCACCATATTATTTATATTATTAATCAAATATACTATAACATTAATACCAGCTATTTTGGTTTCTTAAAATAGAGATTTTGTACCATTTTGTCCAAAAATTTCCATGTCGTAAACAGCGATTTACAACCAGAATGGCCCACAAATTTCTATTTTTGGACACACAAATTAGCCAACTGAACCACTACAATTTTCATATTATAGAACAAACAACTGTTTTAATTGTATACATTACATTTACTATTTGTACTTTTCCACACCACTAGCTTACTTTTTTTTTGTCATCTGAACCCCAGTTTAGTGACACATAAATTCAAGAATACCTATCCCTACTAGTTTCAGTTCCCAATGCACAATCACACACCATTACATACATCTTTATCATATTACTCAAACACTCATGCACACAGCACACATACATTCCAGAACACCCCAAACCCTATCTTCTTTATTTTTTTCAACAGACCCCAAAGAATGCCTACCAAAAGACAACTCCATAGAAAGCAACGCAAAATTAGAGCAAATGAAGATAAAGGTGTCCAACATAAGCATCCATCTCTAGCAGAATTTGTAAAAAAAGTTGAAACAAAACAGCTAATACAATCATTTAGTGAAACACAAGAAGTTTAAAGTACAACAACTTTGCTTCCTCTATCAAAATGTAAAACAAACCAAAAAACAATTAACAGAAAATCAGCTATCAGTACAGATAAAACTACTTCTTCAAATTTTAATATAGTGCAAAGTAAGCATACCAAGAAAAGTATTTTAGCCAAAATATACCGTCACAAAGTCCTTCAAAATCTTAGAAAAACAGGAGAGAAATCAGGTTCAAAGCTTAAAACCTATCGTAGGAAATTAATCTTAGAAGCATTGATGAACAGTGCAATTCTTCTCAAAAGAAATGTATTTATTTTACTGTTAAACAAAATGAAACCACTAACAAAACTAATAACTAAATTACAAAAAAGACTTCTCAATAAGCGAAATGTCAACAGAAAGAACTTCTTAAGTATCTGCGGAGGTGAATGGAATCACACTACGAGCACAGAACCATATTTTAATGAAGAAGCGTACACACAAAAGCAAACAAATACAATTGCCATAAATAGCAGTGGTCGAGGTTATGAAAAAGTGAATAATACCATGATGGAACAAGAAGTACTCCTTACAAAAATATGCCCTGAAAACTTAGAATTACCCCTCCATTCAACTGAATCAGAACGTCTAGTGTACAAATGGCCATGCAGTCAATGTGTAACATTCCCAAACAATGTTTCAAATCTTTACACCAATTCCTCAATACATATGTAAAAAGCAAAGACAAAATCAAAATTAAATTACTGCAAAATATAGATACCTGTCCAGTGCGCAAGTACACAGGACTACAAGGACATTCATTGGCCTGCATTACAGGACCTACTTGTAAAACCACTTTCCATGATATCAAAAGGATATCAACACATCATTCAACTATAAGAAATCTAGTCTATAAACTGTACTATGCTAAAAGTCCTGCTTTAGCACTAGCAAAGTTAAATAACATCCTTCTACATGGTACAGCAAAAGACCTACTTGAAGAAATTCACCATATCCAGAAAAAAATATTTTGGAAGTGAAAGCCATTTACAGAATGAAATAGCTTTAAACCAATTAAGCAACAATTCTACACATGGCAACCTTTTGCTAAACACATACAAAAACGAAATACTAAAATTTAAAAGTACATCAGCTGAAGTACCAAACCATGTATGTGTATGTTGCCGTAGAATTTTTTATAAAAGTAACACAAAAACTGTGGACCTATCATACAAAATAGAAGACAATGAAGATTCTAAATGGTTTGAATTAGCTCTCTACCTTCTAGCAGAAAACAAATATGAAATAACTGAGCCCTTAATACTTTGCAGTTATTGCACTACAAAACTTGACAACAACCAAACTCCTTCACGTTCTATCACAAATAATTTGGAATTATACCCAGTACCAAAACCTCTACAATAACTTAATTTATATGAGAGCATCATAATTCAAACAGTACACCCATTTCAAGCAATAATACGCCTTCAACCAAAAACAGCAAAATTACCTCCCTCTGAATTGGTAAAAGGCATTCGTGGAAAAGTAGTTTATTTACCATTAAATCTAAAAGAAAATGTGCATACTCTAGGAGTGCAACGTCCAATGCAGCAATCTTTAATTATATTAGTAAATGGAGTACCTACAAAAGACACAAAAATATGGCAACAGCTGGTAGATTTATATAAAGTTAGGCAAGTCTTCCAATATCTTAAAGAGAATAATGAATATTACAAAGAAATTAATATTGAAGAAAACTTGAAAGATACAACTGAAATAATTCAAGAAACACAAGAAGCTGGTCAATTTGAGCTACTAGATCCTGCTACAATATCAAATACTTTAGACCAGTATACAATTCATCCTTTGCACTGTAATGACACCGTACAAGATGTACTGGAAACTTACCAAATGCGTCAAACAAAAGGATCGCCAATCAGTATATGGGAATAAAGTATAGAAGCACGTGCTTTTCCTCTACTCTTTCCAACTGGCAAAGGAGGAAGGTATGATGATAGACCTATTCAAATATCAGCTTCAGAATACCGCTCATTACGGATGTATTCTGAAGATCCCAGATTTAGACAAAATGTGGAATACATATTCCACCTACTCTTTGAAAGTGAACTAGCAACTTTATGTTACGGAGTTGCACACATATTAAAATCAGGATCACACTTTCAAAATATGACAGCTACACAATTATTAGAGAAAGTGCAACAAAAGGATGAGGTTTTACAATCAAATATTACAAATCTATTAGCAAATATGCGTGGTACTAAAGAGTACTGGTTTCAACGTCATGGAGATGTACGTTGTATGATCAGAAACCTTGGATGGGAAGATTTACATGATTTCCTATGCATATCAAATAAAAACAAAACAAACATAGATATTCTAACACCTGTTCTTTGGATCCTGTTAATGTTTCAAGATATTTTCACTATCGCTTCATTGCTATGCTACATTTTATTTGTAATAAAACTGTTCCTCCCCTTGGAGAAGTGCAACACTTCTTTTGGAGAAAAGAATACCAAGCCAGAGGAGCACCACATATTCACATGCTTTTATGGATTAAAGATGCTCCTAAATTTGGCAAGACAGTGATGCCACTGTTTTACAGTTTATTGAAAAATATGTCACTTGTGAAATTCCATCAGAAGCCACAAATAGTGATCTTTGTGCACAAATTTTACAATTTCAAAGACACAAATGTGGAAAATATCGTCGTCGCAAATACAAAAACAAAGGCAAATACTACACCAAATGCCGATTTGGTTTCCCTAGACCAGTTACAAATACAGGTCAAGTAAACAACCTCATGTCTTCAGTTAGACATACTGTTAAAGGAAAGTCACCTAAAAATACATATTGCATAAAAAGAAAAGAAGAAGAAAAATATATCAATGATTATAATGCAATCATTGCCCACTTATGGAATGCAAACATAGATGTGCAGTACATTGCAGACAATTCTACTGCAGTTGCACGATATGTCACAGCATACTTAACTAAAGCAGAAAAGACAGAGCTCCAAGACCTCTGGAATGACCTGCATCAGATAAAACAGTATCTCAGAAATTATACAGCTTGGGCATAACAATGCTCACCCATAGAGAATGTGGATCTTATGAAGCAGCTGATAGTTTAACTGGTACTTCATTGTATGGTAAATCTGAAAATATAGTATGGCTAAGTCTTGGTCCAGCTAAATCTAGAAAAAGAGTTCTAAAATCATATGAAGATATAGAAACAATAGCCAAACATGATCCCAACAGCCAAGACATTTTAAAAAACAATGTATTGGGCACATACTACCCAAACAGAAGTAATACTTTGGAAAACATGTGTCTATACCAAATAGCCCAAAACTACACATACAAAAATAATATGAAACCCGATGAAAAAAAAGGTAAATATAGAGTGACAGACTGTGAAGGCAGCTTAGTTAAACTCACTAAACCAAATTTAATTAATCATATCAAATTATCATTGAAGACTCCTCAACATAAAGAAGTATATTACATGTCCCTGCTACAACTCTTCAAACCATGGAGAAAAGAACAATTACTAGATAACTATGACTCATATGAGGATGCTTTCAAAGCAAATGAAAGCACTATAACTGATGTAAACTTTACACAGTACAAAACAATGTTGCACAATGAACAGCAACATGAAGAAGAACTCCAAGCTCAACTAGATAAGGATACTCCAGACAGTAGTCAACCTTCTGTAACAGGAAGCCAAGAACCACTGGGAGAACCACTAATAACAAATGAGGCAGAATTAGCTATGATAGAAGTAGAAAACACCATGTGTCAGTATGAAGATAAGGAAGACTTAACTATACTACAATCAAAACTAAACAATGAGCAAAGTAGCATTTTTCAAGAAGTAACAAAACAAATTGCACATGGTGTAAAACATGAAAATAAAGAATGTTCCTGCCATAATTATAAACCTATACTACTGTACGTCAGTGGTGAAGCTGGTTCTGGCAAAACATTCCTAATCAAAATCATTAGTAAGTTCCTTCAACAATTGACAAACAACAAACTGTCAGCTGTTGTCACTGTCCCCACAGGTTTAGCTGCCTACAACATAGGTGGTGTTACATTACACCGATTACTACTATTACCAGTAGAACACCAGAACAAATTAGACTATTACAAACTTTCTGCAGAAGCTGCAATGGAATTACGCAGAGTATTGAAACAAATGAAAATGCTACTAATAGATGAAGCGAGCATGGTCTCCAACCTGATGTTAGCTTTGATTCACCTCAGATTACAAGAAGTACTCGAAACAGACTATGAAGAGCTCTTTGCAGGAAAACACATTATTGTTTTTGGAGATCTGCTTCAATTAACACCAGTAAAAGGTGAACCTATTTTTAAAACATTAGGGCACAAACTCTGCCGTAAAACTGTTGGCAGCATTGGAAATGTCAACCTTTGGCAACATTTCCAATACAGAGAATTAACAGAAAACATGCAGCAATCTGCAGATCTAACTTATGCCAACATTTTAAAACGTTTGAGAGTTGGTATACTTTCTAAAGAAGCAGAAGCAACATTGAAAACCCGGCACATGAATGCACTTTATGGCGATAATGCATGTGCTACAGATGTTATGGAACAATTAGCCCACAAAAATGTCAATTGTATGGCCTTAATGCCAACTCTTGCAAGCTGTTTCAAATTCAATGAAATCATGCTAAGTAAAGAAATGCAACCAATAATGGAAAGTAGCGCCAAGGACAAACTACATGTACATGGTATGATACTACCCATGTGTGACCAAGCCACAACAAGACTAAATAATTTAGAAAAATCAATCTCAAACACAGCAGGCTTAGAAAAGATGTTAAAATTATCCTTAAATTGCAGAGTAATGCTTAAACGTAACCTTGACGTGGACCAAGGACTAGTTAATGGAGCACTGGGTACAGTTGTTGGCTTTCAAACATACCCACTTGACAACAAAATTCAGTTTGTCAATATACTCTTTGACAAACTTTCAGAAGTAAAACGGATAGGACGCTCAACAGCTAGATTCCTTCTCTTCAAAGATATGTATGTACGCAGAGAACAATTTTCTCTAACTCTTGCATACGCAGTCACAATTCATAAATCACAAGGTCTTACCCTAGACAAAGCAATGATAGATATTGGTAACACAGTCTTTAAAGAAGGCATGAGCTACATAGCACTATCACGCTTACGTACACTTGACGGTCTATTTCTGATCAACTTTGATGCAAGTAAAGTAAACGCTGATATTCCTTGCATTTTAGAATATAATAGACTTCGCTCACTATACACTCCCCATCTAAACACATATTCTGTTCCACAAAAACTAAAACGTTGTAAAAGAAAACTAAATCAAACAGAAATGCAACAGGATGTCACTGCAAATCCTCCAAAGAGAGTAAAAGACATTAATACTTCATCAAGTACCACAAACAAAAAAGAATCAATTAGAGAAAGTAAACCAGGTACTTCTTTAAAGAAGGAAGACAAACTCCAAAAAAAGCAGTTAGATACAGAACTACCTGGTCCATTTAAATTCTCAAATATAGTTGGTGTAAGTTGCTATGCAAATGTAGCAATGAATATTCTATTTCAATTACCACCAATTGTTGACAACATTTACTCACACAGTACAGACCCATTGTGTTTGCAAATGTTAGTACTTCACAGAAATGCAGCAAACAATCCTGACAACACATATAGTGTTTTTGGAATAAGACGACAATTGGACTACTGTGCTGGAATGGTGAAATTCACTATAAACTCACAGGAAGATCCACACGAATTTCTAATGTACTTACTACAAGTACTGGAAAACAAAAAACATACCTATAAATGAAATCTTTCAGATTCCATACATGTGGAAACATACATGCACTCTCTGCAACAATGTGACACAAGAAGAAATCCCCAATGAACGCTTCATATATATATCAATACCAAATTGTGAATCCATTCCATTTCAGCAACTTGTACAAAATGCAAACCATGGTAGATTATGCTCTACCTGCAATTCAGATAATCGCTCCACGTTAGTAATACAAACACATAGTAAATACGTAATACTAATGCTTCTACGTTACAATGCAGATGGTACCAAAAACAACTGCAAGCTGACTGGATTCACACATGGTCAAATATTACTTGGTAAGAAAACCTTCACAACAATAGGTATAATCTACCACGCAGGAGCCACAACCAATTCAGGGCACTACACTGCATACATAAAAAAGAAATGTGGATGGTTTGAATGTAATGATAGTACCATTACTCTAAAGCAGAGATTACCAGCAAATCTTAAAAACGCTTATTTGATGTTCTTAAAACCAAAATTTGATAAATAAACTGTATTTAAACCTTTAAGTAAATTTGTGTTACAAAAATATAAACTGTTAGAATACTCCAAAAGCTATCTAACAGCTATAAGATTCTACAACAACTAATCAGATAAATGAATACCACTAAATTAGGCCAAAAAATACACAGTTAGAATACGCCAATTGGTATCTAACTGTCCCAAAATTTAACAATATCCAAATAGGTAAATCAAAACCACTAAAATATATTAAAGAAAATAGACAGTTAGAATATGCCAATTGGTATCTAACTGCTCCGAAATTTTATAATATCAAAACAAATGAAGAATCTGTTACTGCTCCAAAAAAAATACAACAAAGCAAAGTATAAAGCATTAGCCAGAAACAACAAGTGAACACTGAAAACAAACAAACAAATAAACTGTAGCATAACTGAAAAAGGTTTTTTTTTTAATCCAACATGGATTTTTTTTTCTCCCACAGACCCAATGATTTTAGCAATAAATACAGAAACTGAGCAAATTCACAGTACTCTGATTTGTACTCTACTAAATATGAGGGTCGAAAAAAAATAAAAGTATATTGCCTATACAATGTAATAAGTCATTACAAAATACTAATACTAACATGCTATTTTCTTTTATCACAGAAATGAAGAAGAAAAATATGGACTCCCATTACTAGACCAAACAGTAAGTATACAATAATAAGGACAACCATAGCACCATATCACATCCATAGTATCTAATACCTTTGTTCCTTATACATTTGTTTTTCACCCAAAGTTATACGCAAATATGAATGTGATATGCTGCGGTGGTTATTGCCAGGGCATAGAGTCTTGGGTGCATGGCCAAATGGCCATGCACCCAAGACTCTATGCCCTGGCAACAACCACCGCAGCATATCACATCCATAGAGTCAAACATTTCAACTATGATCAATGGGAAACGTTTAATGTCCGCGAACAATGTGAGTGTTCTTAGAACACTTTGAACTTGCCAGCGAACAATACGGACACCGTTTTCAGGACACCCCCTACAAACATTTCAGAACAACGCGATAGTTCTTACAACACTTTCAATTTACCAACTAACAATACGGACAGCGTCCGTAGGACACCCCCTACGAACATTCCAGGACACCGGGAGTGTTCTTAGAAGCGTCTTCAGAACACCACCATCTTGTTTATTTGCGAACATTTCAGTACACCGCGAGTGTTCTTAGGACACATTCAACTTGACAGAGAACAATACGGACAGCGTCCTCAGGACACCCCCTACGAACACTCCCCGGACACCGCGAGTGTTCTTAGAAGCCTCTTCAGAACACCCCCATTTTGTTTATTTGCGAACATTTCAGGACACCGCGAGTGTTCTTAGGACAGACTCAACTTTACAGAGAACAATACGGACAGTGTCCTCAGGACACCCCCTACGAACACTCCCCGGACACCGCGAGTGTTCTTAGAAGCGTCTTCAGAACACCCCCATTTTGTTTATTTGCGAACATTTCAGGACAACGCGTGTGTTCTTAGAACACATTCAATTTGACAGAGAACAATACGGACAGCGTCCTCAGGACACCACCTACGAACACTCCCCGGACACCACCAGTGTTCTTAGAACAGTTTCACTTTGCTTGCGAACAAAACGGACACATATCGACTCCTTAGAACACCCCATAGTCAGTTTATTTAGAACATTTCAGAACACCCGTGATGTCCGCAAACAAATCGAACACAAAAAGAACGTCTAACACATAAAAAACACAACTTTCATCCTATCTCACACACTCCCACCCTCCCCAAACACTCCTACACACCAACACACTCTACAAAATACACATTTTGAACAAAGTTTCACCGCGCTTTCCGGGGACGTCCGTGAATCCAAATTGGCGGGCGCTACCGAAAAATCTGACGCTTCACGCTCCACGCCGTCCAATCAGCGAACACTTTGCATGTCCGCAAACATCACGCAAGACGATTGGCCAATCAGGACACTTTCCGCGGAATGAACATGGAAGTGTATCCGCAAACCGAACACAGATATCACTAATTTTTTTTTACCTACTTTTTGGTCATGTTAAAAAAAAACTACTGGACGAATTTTCACCAAATTTGCAAAAGCACGCTTTGGGGACCAAGCCGCTGCTCCTGGTACAAATTTGGTGGAAATCCGTCCAGCGGTTTGGGCTGTATGCACGAGCAAAATTTTTTTCCCATTCACTCTATGGAGAGTGAGTATAATGTATACAAATATGAGTATATAGAGGGAAGGTAGAGTAATAAAAATAAAACTATGACAAAGTGCTGATAACCATAATGATTATCTTCATGCACAGAAAGGATTGCTCTCTTTCAAGCCTGTATCTTCCGCTATGTACATGTTTCATATGATGTGACAATTTTTACTTCCTGACTGTTACTGAAGAAAACTATGTGGCTTCGATATGTCAGTAAAGGATAAAAAGGGAGAGCCAGCCATGTGATGTCATCAGTTATGTCATCAATGACATTTGTGATGTCATCTTTGATGTCCTGGGTGTTAGTGTTAGCAGTGCACGGTGGTGCGAGTTATGGTTGCTTATGTTACCATAACTGGCGAATTTCAAGGGTTTTTCGGTTTTACTTGGAACCATAACGTCCCTTTAACAACGTTTTTTCACTGAATTTCATAGGTTTTTAGTAGCACAACTTAACCATAATATCCCTGACATGTAACATAGAACATACTAACCCCCTCGTAGTGATTTTCATGTCCGCGGACTACCGCCATGTCCGCGGACACATCGAAAATCTGAGCGTGGTGAATGTAAATTTAAATAGTGTGCCCCATTTCCCCTTTGAAGTTGGCTCTGAAAAGAGCCGTTTTTTTTTTTTTTTTACAGATGCTTGACAGACACCTGTTATTTTATATTTTTTTTCTTGTTTTTTATTCTTACTTTACTCCTAAAATCTTCACATAACCTTCTCCAAAGCAACCCTTACATTCCAAAATAGAAAGGCATTTCCGGTAAAAGATAAAGAAATGCCATCTTCTTTAAAATTAACAGCATTACTGGCATCAATATACTCATTGTTACAGAAGAACATACCAGCTCTAAGCATGAAGGCACACATGCCTCGGTTGATGACACACCTAGCAATGTTTTGCTGAGGACAAAAAACTGAACTATTGTCCCATATTGCCCTAGGTAGTAATCCAGAAAAAATGACTTTCGCATTTGGAAGGATCTTCATTACGGCTTGAACCAAGCGTTCCAAATCAGCCAACAAAGTAGGGGCACTGACGTTGCCCAAATGGAAAGCACCATAGTGCAAAACTACCACATGCGGACTGTTCATCGTGGCCATATCCGCACAAACTTGTACAATTCCCTGTACATTGCAATCCGGCACAGTGCTCCACACCACCTCCACTCCTTTCACATCAAAGTTCTTTGTAACATGCCTGCATTCAGCGTACTGCTGTAAACCATGCACAAACATATCTCCGAGCACCAACACCCTGACTTTCTCCACTTCTGTCATCTTCACCACACACAGTCTCTTTCAACACAAATCCACAACCTCGACATCTGATTGGCTGATCCGTACAGTCTTCTTTCCATGTTGGATTTCCTGGAAAAACCCGGATTTACCACGCCCTGTCCACGAACAGCCGCGGTGTCTGCGGACGGTGTCCACTTTACTCTCTGTACCATTCCCTCATTGCATACAGCTAAGCAATCACACAATACGAATAACGTCCTCAGAACTCCCCCATTTTGTGAATTTTCCAACATTTCAGGACAATTATCATTTCATTATTCAACATATTAACATTACAAATATTATACTTTTATCTTGTACTCTGCACACAATGCTATCTTTCTCCATTAGTAGCTCAGTATACTACATAGAATCCCATAATACAATGCTATTTATTGATATAAATGCATCGTTCAACGCACTAATAAGGGTATGATATTTATTGCAATATCCTTGACACTTTTTTCGGAACATTATACTAAAAATCCCTAGTACACAAATTCCATGAAAAGTACATACACATGTGATGTCATCAGTGATTTCATCAATGACATTTGCGATGTCATCTTTGATGTCCTGGGTGTTAGTCTTAGCAGTGCATGGTGTTGGCGCGAGTTATTTTTCATAGCTTACCATAACTTGCTATTTTCAGGGGTCTTTCGGCTGTACTTAGAACCATAACGTCCTTTAAACAAACTTTTTTTAATATCACGCAAACAATATACAAACATGGCGTGCAAAAACCAACTTCTACAGATGGCTTTACACAGAATGTTGCAAAGTAAGAATTTATGCTCGTTCACAGTGAAGGTCAGCTGCTTCCATTTTTTTCTCGGGCCCCGGAGAGGCTCACGAAGCAGACTATAAGGTTGTATTGTGTTTTGACCTTGACAGACAGAGATTGTGATGAAAGACTTCTCTTGAAGGAGTGTTGCTAAAACGTAAGAGAAGATAAAGATGACATTTCTGAAACGAAACCACTTTTACATATTATATCACTATGCGAAAGATTGTTGGCACACGCGGAGTCGTATTTTGGGACTGCACCACTCGTAGACAATGGAAATTGCAATTGTACTGTAAGTAACCCTTTAGATTACTTTATACCAAATATACTTACAATAGCGTAGCATTAAAGACCGCTGAAGTTGAACTTGATCGTTGAAAGGGGCATAATGTTTTCTACCACGCACTATCACCGCCGAATTGATCCCCTGTCGTTTAGAGGGCTCTGAAAAAGGCAGACGACACAGAGTGGGTTAATATAAATAATTTAACCGGTCTATAGGCGGTCAAGCGCTCTACTCGCTGTGCCACTTCACTGTAGCCTGTCAAGTGGCACAGCGAGTACAGCGCTCGCTTTGACATCCGTGCACAGCTTGCTAATGCAAGTTCGAATCCCGGCAAGGCAAAACTCAGCCTTTCATCCTTCCGTGGTCAATAAATGAGCACCACACACCGTGGTTAATTATAAGCACCGCTTACATACCGCACAGTTCTTAGCGCTATATGAATGGGAAAATATTATTATTTTATTATTAACATACTCTGTTGCACTATCTTCGATAGCAAATAGTTTCACGCCCTAATAAATAAAATGATTTTTAATGAAGATCGGCTGGTGAGACTAATTTATGTTTTTGAAAACAGGTACATGGCCCCATTTAGTCTATGTCACGATTTACAGACTCCAGCGGATGGGGTCTTCAACTGCCAGGTGCAAGTCCAAATATGCAACTTCATGACCCTCACCATTTTATGGGACAATCGCCAAGGACCAATATGCCCTTACGCAGTACTAGCGGCTACAAACAACATACCAACCAATAGGGTGGTCTAATGGCTCGTTGTTGGAGCAACCTTCCGATTATCAGAGCGACCATTTACTGCTTTTATCATAAACCAACAGCCTATCTACCGCAAAGGAACAACGCGTGGCTCCAAATAAACTTTTGCTGATCGACAGCAGAGACAATAGCAAATCGCTGAATATTCACTAAACATTTCATGTGAAATAAATGTACTTTACCAAATGTACAATCCTGCTGTTTACTTTTAAACCACAGTTTCATATTCCGAATTGTGGCGCACTGAGTTGTAAGCTGATCTAACACTCTCTGTACCGCAAAGGAACATCGCGTGTCTCAACATGAACTTTTGCGGATCGACAACAAAGACAAATGCAAATTGCTGAATATTCTCTAAACATTTGATGTCAAATAAATGTACTTTACAACATTTACAATCTTGCTCTTTGCTTTAAATCACAGTTTCATATTCCGAATTGTGGCGCGCTGTGTTGTGACATAATGTGTGTTGTCTTCCGGGTTCTGTGTAAAGTCGCGTAGTACTGGAGACGACTGGGCGCGTTTTATTACGCACCCTGTAACGTCACGGAGAAAGGCGGGAATATGAATGCTTTGATAATATCAGCCTTAGGGGCGGGAGATATGATTTAGTATTGCAAAAGCAAGTCAGCCAGGTCAATAGCGCCAGTCATAGGATTATCACATAATGTCGATGCACACCAGCCGGATTTATTGTTTCTTTAGTGGACAAAAAGTTGGTTGACGCCCCTAGGATATTGTACTATTAGCGAACAAAAGGAGTGCTCTTCAAACACTTTCACCCTGACAACGAACAATACAAACAACGTTCTCAGAACACCCCCATTTTGTGTAATTGCAACGATTTCGGAACACTGCGAGTGTTCTTAGAACACATTCAACTAGACAGATTACAATACGGACAGCGTCCTGAGGACACCCCCAGTTTGTGTATTTACGAACAATTAAGTACACCGCGAGTGTTCATAGCTCATTTTTACCTTCCTTGCGAACAAAAATGACACATACTCCGTCCTCTAAACCATAGCTCTCAACTCACACGCTTTTGGCGGGTGTCACACGCCTTGTAAAGGGCAGACTCACCCGCCAAGCCTCCTGCACGCCCATTCATTCCAATGGGCGTCTCACCCGTCAAAAACAAAATCGGGTGATTTCACCCGCCTGTAAAACAAAAATGGTTGAGAGCTATGTCTAAACACCCCACCATTTAGTTTATTTACAAAATGTCAGAACAGCCGTGTTCTCCGCGGACAAATCGAACGCAGCAAAAAGGTCTAGCACATAAAAAAACAAAACATTGAACCTATCTCATACCCAACCCTCCCCAAACACTCTTACACACCAACACACGGCACTAAATACAATTTTTTATCCATGTTTCACTGCGCTGTATGCGGTCGACTGCGAATACAAGATGGCGGGCGCCACAGAAAATCTGACGCGCTCCACGCCCCTCGCCGTCCAATCTGCGAACACGTCGCATGTTCGCGGACATGACACAAGCCCATGGGCCAATCGGGGTGCTGTCCGCGGAGCGAACAGGGAAGTCCGTCCGCGAAGCGAACGCAGATATCAATAATTTTTTTGCCTTACATTTTGGTCATTTTTTAAAAAACTACTGAACAGATTTACACCAAATTTACAAAAGCACGCTTTTGGGACCAGGCCGCCGCTCCTGCCGCAAATTTGGTGTAAATCCATCCAGCGGTTCGGGCTGTAGCCGTGCGCAAAATTTTTTCCCATTCAGTCTATGGGGAAAAAAAAGTTTTGGGACCCCCCCTATAACTTTTCCCCCCCTGGACGAATCCTGACCAAACTTTGCATAAAAATTCAGAGTGACCCAACTACTTTTTTTGCAAAGTTTGGTGAGGATCCATCCAGGGAGAGCGAAGTTATAAGCCACCCAAAAAGTGCTCTTCCTATGGAAACAGCAACTTAACCATAACTACATGGCCACTACAGTGACCATGTAATCACCCAACCTGTGTTGGTACTCATTTATCAACCTCAGAAGTGGGCCTTGCCGGGATTCAAACCTGCAACCTGCAGATCACACACACATTGCAGCAGCGAGCGCTCAACCCACTGAGCTATCTTACCAGCTATAGCTTTCTTACCGGCTACAGCAAAATGATGGCAATTACATGTCTGAATTTTCTCAAAGTCAGAACGCAAATTACACTCTGTAATAGATGCCATTGAACTGGTAAATGAGGTTTAACAGCAGGCCAGTTGATCCGCAGGTCTGGTGCAAAGTTGGCCACATGTCAAGCCTGCATGGATCTACTTTACAGGCTTTAAAGGTTAGCAAAATACATAACTTTGAGAGGATCCATAACTGTGTATTAAAGAATTTAGAGTAGCACGGGGAGAGCAGAGCACCCACACGTCATCCCATACTCTAGGCACTTGTTACCTCATGCATGCAAACAAACATCCTGAATAGTATGCCAGGAAGATATGAAAGATAGACACATTACAACAAAGAATTTATTGTGACACAATGAAATCAAGGGCCACGTTATGTGCTATGGTCAAATATTTCTACACTGTATACAAGCTTTTAGGCACAAGGATTTTGTCAAGTGACCGAGGACACTGAGATGGAATGTCTTGTGATGACCGTAACAGAGAGAATGGCAGAAAAAAACATGCTATAATTGCAACTTGCGAAAAGCAAAATACAGTATACAATATGGTCCAAAATTGATGCTTTTCTACTCTAAATGCTTTTTCAAAGTTAGTGTCTGCATTGTGAAATTGAGGTGTTTAAGAACAAACTAAATCAGTGCCACCCCCTGAAGTGTGCCTGAAAGAAACCTAGAGTCTACCAATTGTTGTATAGAATTCCAGAAAGACAAACTATTTGTTATTCCTATTATTTCTTTTTTAGGGTTACTGCTCAATGTTACCCTTGTGGAGCCCTTGTTTATTTTTTTAAAAAGAGGCCTGAACCAGAAAGCCAGACACTAAAGAAACAAAGAGCCACATGGCACTGGCCACAGCCGATGAGCTTCAATGTGAAAAGAAAGGAAAAAAAAGAAAGCAAAGATGTTTTTTTTTCTTTTTTATGGGATATCAAGGGGGACCATAGGGGTAGCAAGGAAGACCTAAGGGGTCGAAGTTGCGACCTCTAGCGACCTCCAAATGACGTCCCTGCTGCCAACGTGAACTCTGTTATAATTATAATTGTTCTTTTATAGCGCGCTTAATACCATTGAGTGTATCAGGATTCAAACCTGTGTTTTGTTGCATTGTGTTGCTTTCAAGACAAACATGTTGCCCCGGAGCTATCCTTCCTCACCTTATAGTGTATCGTATGTGCCTTAGCTACCCCATGTGTCTCAGTACTTATACATTGTGCACTAATTCACTAGACCAACATCTGTTCATGAGCTCCCACAAAGTGTTGCCTTTTTGGCTTGGCCACCACCATGCATACCCTTAACAAATTTCTAGAATGCCATCACAAATCCCCAAAAGTCTAATTCTTTCTGGCTTGGGGACTAACTGTTACCAAACAGAGTGCTGGTTGATATATCAATTTCCCCATTCATTTCAGGTAGGTTGACAGATGCATGCCCAATTATTCTACCTCATCATTATGTGTGTATACCTATGTGTATGTGCTGAGACTGTCCTAATGATCTAATTCAGCACTTGGCCCAGCTCCTGGGGCCAGGTTCCCAAATAGCTTGTCCACCATCTTGGGATCAGGCTCCTTTGTCATGGTAGTGGAGGTCAGCCAACGATCTTACATTCATTGATGCAAGTAATTGTGTTGATTCTTCGTTAGCATATGTAGATGGAGTGCATATGCTGAGCCTCTGTCCTTCTCACTGCTGACATCTATTTCTTTTCAGGCTGCACTGAACCGTGTGTAGCTGAAGTGGATTTGTAATTTAATCCAGCTGTGCTGGTTGATCCATGGAAGGAGCTTGCCATTCCCTGAACATCCCCCATGTGTGTTTTAATCATAGCCCACCTTTCCTGTTGTCGATGTTATTTGGTTTACTAAACCCAGCATCATTGCCCTCATAGATAACAGTACTGGGTATTCTCCCTCAATGCTTTTGAGAAATACTTTCTGTTCGGAGGCACTATGGATCTTTTCTAGTATAGTACAAGTGGAAGCTCTGGGGGAATCCTCCATTTACCAATGCAAGTGAACAGTTGACAAAATTGATGGATTCCCCTGGCTCCCAGATACGATCCAATGCCTTACATTCTATTCATCCATATTCATAGCCACGGGTAAAATTTTTCTCTTAGTACTGTCTAAACAGACGAAAGAAAGGCTCCAACATTCCCAGAATCAAATTGGTTTCCATAGGTGAAGGACAGAGAGGGTCTAGAAAAATGCCATTAATTGCTAGGTTAACAGACCTACTTCTTGGCAAGTGCCAGCTACATCTATATTCTTGTAGAAGCAAAAGATTTGATGGCTGGACGTTTTAGAATTAATCTTAACCTCTGGCATCTCTCTTTGCAGCTCTCCAGGCCATCATGATTCAGCCTGCCAAATGATTACAGCAAGTAGCAAGACCATATGCAAAACAGGGTTGGTCTCACTGCAAAGGGAACAGTCCAGCTTCAACTGCTTGGTTGCATTCATTATGCACGAGAAGCAAGCACAGATATGGTTCAACCTTATTGGGTATCATGAGGTGTAGTTTGTAACACCCACATCTGGACATTCCGGTCCCACTCAGGTTGAATAGACAAAACAAAATAGGTGATGGCTTAAGGGTTGAGAATTAAACATAAACTCAGGCATCGCAAACCATTCAGACCATTGTTTTTCAGCTTGCCAATCCATTACAGAAAGGAGAAAGACTATATGCAAATGAGGTGTGGTGCTACCCCAAATGGGGCCGCCTATACCAAACTGCTTGGTTACATCCCTTCGGCATGATAACATTAGAAACGGCAGCAATGATTCAACCTCATAGGGCGTCAAAGGCTTGGGGCTCTATGCCTAGCAGGTTCAGGACCCACATCTGGATATAACCATCCAACTCAGGGTGACTATATAGATAGTAAAGGTGATGGCTGGAATGTTAAGAATTAATCTTAACCACTGGCATAGCTCTGGGAACCCTCCGAGAGCATCATAATTTAGTTTGACAAGCTGTTACAGAAAGGATAAAGAACATATACAAATCAGGGATGGTCCTAACCCAAAACTGGGCAGTCCAGGATGATTTGCTTGGTCACATCCCTTCGGCACGAGACCACAAGACACAACAGACATGCTTTGGCTTCACTGGGCAGAGCCAGTGAGGCCTAGTTTCGGTTGCTAGGCCCTGCAGGCTCCGGACCCACATGTCGGCATATAAGTCCCACTCAGGTGACTTGAAAAAATGTAAGAGATTGCGGCTTGAAGCTTTAGAATTCATCTTTACCTCTGGCGTCTCTCTGGCCGATTCTCCAGACCATCACTATTCAGCCTTCCAAGCCATTACAGAAAGTTGAAAGACCATCTGCAAATCAGGGTTGGTCCAACCCAAAAGGAAGCAGTCCAGCCCAAACTCATTGGTCACGTTCATTCTGTACGAGACCACAAGCAACCTCCAGACATATTTCAGCCTCATTGGGTGCCATCAGTGAGGTGAAGCTTGGGTCCCTAAGCCCAGCAGGCTGGGGACCCATGTCTGTGCATACACATCCGACTCAGGGTGACTAGACAAAACAAAAGAAGTGATGGCTGAGAGGTTTAGAATTCATCTTAGCTTCTGGCATCACTCTGGGCAACCGTCCATTCCATGGTTCTTCAGTCTGCCGAGCCGAGGCAGAAAGGGGAAAGACCACATGCAAATAAGGCCTGGTCCCTGATGACAGTATATAATACATGAGGCACATTACACTGCTTGTTAACCAACTCCATCATCTCTTGAAATACCTAAAAAATGTTGAGTTTGAGCAATCAACATAACCTGTATGACAACTGAGTTCCCTTAATGGCTGCATCCTCCTCCTCAGATACTTTCCACTTCACTTCTGAGTGTCTCATTAAGCTTCCTCTCTCCTACCTCGTATGCTTGACTGAGTGTTCTGTCCTATAATAGTCATGCCATCTGCTATAAATGTAATTAAGCATTCCTCATAACTGACCCAATATTCTTGTCCTATGTCTAGTACTATCCACTGGAGTTCCCATTGAGGTTTCGTGGCAGCGATTACTTTCCATGTCACAATTCCTGCCCCTCATGATCCTGACCTTGCCAACATCCCCATTACCTATTTCTGTATGCATGTCTAGCTCTGTGTGCGGCCATGTCTCCTCGTTTTGTCCCACTTACCCATGACGTGTGAAGCTGATATCATCACATGCTCATGCTTTCTGTCCTGTTGCACTTCATGACAGCATTGCATGGTTAAGGGAAATACTATCTGCAAGACTGTCAATAAACAACCTTGGCTCTTCCCTGTTCTACATGAATGAAAATCTGAGAAGAATAAATGTTACAAGCGATGGCAGAAAACTCTGCAGAAGACAAGCTATCATATCGGGAAACAACTAGTAAGTATAAGGAAGCCTTTGTAAAACTGAAAGAGACCATTGTGAACTGCGTATCAATTCCACAAGTTCTGATTATAAAGGATTGTTTAAAATTCTCAGAGAGTTGGAATCCCCTGATGTTAAAACTCAGAACCCAATAAATGAAGGTAGGATTGGTGTTTATCTATTCAAAATGTGTTAATAGCTCATAAACTCTATGAGGGAAGACATTGCTAAAAAATTTTTAAAAAACTGCAGTGTCGTCCCTCTCCACTTGTTGAGTTTGATATTCCACCATCGTAATGGAACAAGAGTTTACTGACGTCATAGCTGCACTCAAGCCCACATTGTGTAAAGGAGACCCATGTCAAGCTGCCATTGTCAAGGCATGTGCTGCATCTCTTTTTCCTTCTATTATAAAATGTATCAATGTTTCATTTGATTCTGTCTCTGTACCTGCTTCAATTAAAAAAAGGCTGGATAACACCTCTGTTAAAAACATCTTCTCTTCATCCCAGTTTAGCAACCAACTACCAGCCGATTGCAAATATACCCTTTTTACTGAAGATTATTGACAAGACAGCATACACGCAGATACAATTGTATTCAGAGAAACATAATCTACTTGATCCAGATTTAGGGTCGCCCATGGTACAGAAACCTCCCTAAAATGCAGCATGCTTCAGGTCATAGATAAGTGTGGCTTGGCTCTTTCTATGCTTCTGGACTTGTCTGCAGCCTTTGATTTGGTGTACTATGACATCTTGATCAAGAGACTTCGATACATGGCTAACTCCTCGGAAAATGCTCTGCGGTGGGTCCAATCATTCTTATCTGGCCAGTCTTGTAGAGTCTTTAGTGATTCAGCTGCTGACAGCCCTGTTGATTTAGTGTGCAGAGTTCAACAGGGCTCTTGCCTACCGCATACCCTATATAACCTTTTAACACTGCCCCTTTTTGACACCAAGGAAAATCTCTGTGTACTTTATACCAACTACGCCAATGATACACAGGTCCTGTTATATTTAACTAGGGATTATAGGCAAGATTCCGCCAAGATCAATTAAATCTATGACACCATTCTGAGCTGGATGGCAATCAACAGGCTGGCACTAAATGACTCCGAAATGGAACTACTTATTCGGGTAGTCAACAGAGACTGGACAAGCTCCCACACTAAGTTAACACATTTTAGATTAAAGGTAGGACCATCCCAGTGTCAATCAAGGTTAAAAATCTGGGTGTCTATCTTGATGCCACTCTTTCCATGAAGACTCAGACCAACAACTCTCCTCTACTTCTTACCTCTAAAAGCTGCTTTGCTAAGTACAACCTTACTTCTCTGAGGAAAATTGTGCAATGCTGGCACATGCCATTGTGGGCTTGAAGATCGACTTTTGTGGTAGCCTTGTGCATGGCACTGCTCAGAGCAATATTCACAAGCTTCAAGTAGAGGAAAATGGTGCAGTTAGAGTTGTCAATCAATTGAAGCATAAGTATTGAGTTTACGCAAGCCTGTTGTGCGTTGCATTGGCTTACTGTGAACGATATTTAGAGTTGCCATTACTGTCCATAAATGTCTGTATGAAATAAATCCAGCATATTTGAAATCTAGACTGTCCTTTAAAACCTGCGTGTATTTGCTACGGTTGAATAATGCATGTGTGCTGGTTACCCCCAAGGGTTCATCTCGAAAGAGCAGGCAGATTGGCTTTTGATTCTTTTGCCCAAGACTGTGAAATGATCTTCCTCATGACTTGAGGCCAAGGCGTTCATTTCTGCTTTTCAAAATATTGCTAAAGACCCTCTTCTTCAAATGAGCTTTCTCATTTCTTACCATTCTGATTGTGACTTAGACTGCTCCTTGGATTGTTTATGCACTTCTGCTTGTCTGTCTGTTCGACTTATCTGGGTTCTTTTGCTCTTATCGATTTGATCATTGCCGGTGTTCGTGGGCTTTGTTGTTGTTTTCATTGTCTGTGCTTGGTATGTGTGAGCCTCTGTGAATATGGGCATAGGCGCTGTATAAATAAATAAATAAATATATACATTAAAAGGCACCTTTTGGCCAGCAGCATTTAGTGCACAGTACACAAAACAAATGAACAAGACAACATTAAATCTTTAGAGATTACGGCATATTTCTGAGGAATGTCCAAAGCATACACTTTGAAAATTTAAACAAGAAATAAGAGTGGAAGCTTCGAAACATGAGCTTGCTTTACATAAAGTTAAGGGGAACTACACATTTAATCGTCACACATTTTAACAAGAGGCTCTTACATGTATATTTTCAATAGCAAGCCTGAAACATGTTGAGTGAAAATGTATAAATGAATAGACAAACTTATGGGAATGTCTTTTTGGGCATAAAGAACTGTAATGGTGAGGAAGGGAGACAAATGAGTTCTACAACAGTAAACAAAAGTTTCTCCCTAGTCGATATGAAAATGTAGGAGGGGGCAAGAGATAGGGAAAAATAATAAATGTGTACATTTTGAGGTTTCATATGATGAAGTGTATAGGTGGCTTATACTCAAGATGTTGAGTGGTTTTTGTTAAAAGTAGAGAGAAAATACCTGGAAGACATATATAATATGGATCTAGGTTAAAACAATGCATCCATGACTGGATGTGAAAACATTACGTTTTTTACAACAGTTTTATGAGAAAATAGATCCGGGAGGAGACCCTTACTGCCCCCCACCACTTTAATACTGCAACCAAACCCGCTCCTCTATATTTTTGCATACAATCTTTGTTAAAACTGTGATTTGTCTACGTCGCAGTAATGGTGTGCATTATTTCCTATTGATACCGTATGATATTACTGATTAGGTGATATGGGATCATGTCTGTGTAATATAGGGTGGATGGTGGTCACTTTCTATGCTGTTCATGCTTTTCCACATGGTTGGATTTCCAAAATGATCATCACGTTGCAATTTGCTATTCCTAGTTGCTGACTGATCTCTACAAGTCCTACCTTTTCCCAGCCCACTAAAAAGTATTCTTTATCAAACCTCCAACCCTCTGATTGAATTCTATTGGAATCCACCGGTCTTAGGTTTTGTAGTAACATATATAGCGCTTTAAAAGAATATATAGCGCTCTACTAAATGTGATGGCATTTTGTTTGTTGTTGCCAGCAGTAATGTGGCTCACACATAAAGCTGTTTTTTTGGGTTGCCAATATAACATGGGAAGATGTTGTTGGTGGCATGCAATGTACAGAATGCATAACACAGAAAAAGCCCAATGTGAAACTGCAGAGAATAAAGTGCACCATTTTTTCTTTCTTGAATATCTCATACATAGACGACTACATTATGTATGTAAACTGACTATCTTTAATTAACATTTACTAAACACTAACTCTAACTTCCTTTTTAAATGTGCACTGGCATTTTTTTTTCTCTTCTCTCTTTCTGTGTTGGGTTGCAGAAAGCAGAACGTATGTATGGAAGGAAATAAAATTGTAACAGTTGTCCTTGCCCTGTGAGCAAGGATCCCATTGTGTAGAAGTGAAGGGTGGTTCTGAAAACATGCTTTCAACCTGATTGGAGGAAAGTGTCTGCAGACCTATCATGTAGACAAGATAGGGAGGTCCCGAGTTCTGCTAATGGGAAAATTTACAGAGAGAAAGCAGTTCATGTTGACTGGGCTCTGAAGACAGAAGTTCATGGTGTGTCACTGAGCGCTGGCTTGAGAGTTTCTCGCCGTGCATCCCAGACGGCCAAGATTTCGGGAGTAGTTCGTGCTGACTTGGCCTGTCTTTCTGAGAGGAGCAAAGCAAGGTCGTGTGGGGGAGCTTCAAACAAACACTTTTGGTAAGGAGATAAGTTAAGTGAGGTCACTGTGTGCGGTAGCGTGGATGACTGAATTATAATACAGGGTAGACAGGATAGGAAATTCCCTGCATTTTACTTCGTTATGTTCAGAATGTTAAAAATTAACTTGTGTTTTAAAAGGCTTGCTTGCTCTGTTTCTTTTCCTTTTGTATTACAGGTGATGGTACAATGTTTATGGTAAGAACTGATAATTGTGAATTGTATTTGGATATTACATAATGGGAATATGAAAACAAATGGTTAGTGTCATTTTTGCATCTGTGAATTTATATGAAAACACAGGGGAGATTCATTCTCTTTAGTAGTGCATTTGTCAATTTTCCCATGCAGATAGAATAACAATCCAGAATAAGCTGATCATATTCAGTGATTAAAAACAGGTGTGTATGTGTTTGCCTTCCTTGCATGTTATTTGGAAGGAATTTGATATAATATAGAGATTGCTGGGTGTAAATAAACCAGTGATGCCCAAGGGTGCATAGATCGCTGGATGTAGATAAGCCAGTGATACCAGCCACAACCTATAGGTGGCGCTCTATATAAAATTGGTGGGTTTCCAACACTTGCATAGGTCCAGGGCTCTCTGTAGATCACTGGGAGGTACTCTAATAGAAAGGAAGATTTTGTTTTATGATGGGGTTATAATATAGGGAAGAAAAATATGCTCACCACTAAATATCACAGACAATATATTACCACTAAATACCACAAGTAATATATCACTAGATTCCCCAATATAATATAATAATGTATGGTCACTAGAATGATATGAGGCCAAACCCAATCTAAATGCAAGGATAATTTACCACCAAACTACTGCTCATATTTTGACTGTAAGAAAATACAGCCAAACCCCAAATTTACACAAATATCCTACAGGTTTCATGCAGCTTGGGCCCACTTTACTCATAGCCCTGTGAGGATGTTATTTCTCGAAGCATTCATCGGTTCACTCATTTGTCACCTTTTCCACATTCATGATTAATTCATTTTACATATTCTTGTCCAGAGTAAAGGCATTTTGGCCTTGCACATAATGAAGTTTAAATAGGATGACTTACTTCCAAAGCACTAATATTGTATTGATCATGTATTGGTTTCCATATGTGTTTACATGTATGGACTCAATGCTCACATGCACTGAATTGGACATTGGACTCGCTTTTCCCTCTTTTTCTCCTGGCGCCTCACTCCTTTCTGTACCCTAGATAAGGTTCATGTGTCCTCTGTCAGTTATTGAATTTTTGCTGCAATATCATGCATGTGCCCAGTTCCTCCTCACTGAGCCATTGCTCTCCTTTATTGGTTGAAAATAAGCCTGGTTGTATCTCCTCAAAATTATAAATCAATATTTACAGGCCTCACCCTCGAATTAATTCAGAGACCTAGCTAGCCTTTTAAAAACTCTGCAGTCTTCTGCAGGGATACACTGTTCATTACAGATGTAGTGTTTACATTAGTCTCCTGTAATGAAACATCACCTTCTATGTTGAATTTGCATGCCAGTTTCCTTGCTTGTCAAATTTGTTGGATTTGGCAGAACCGCAGGTAAAAAAGCTTCATGTTGCAAGGTGTCCAGGCTTATCCTGCATGTCTTAAGTAACTACTGCAAGTGGTTTCTCCAGTTGTGTTGTAATGGGGTAAAGTGACATTTGCTGAATCAGAGAGCTGTGGTTAAGTTTAATGTAGATTGGAAACAGGATGGACTGACATAATACATTGATTTGCACATGGTATATGCTGGACAAACAGGTATTCTGAAGTGATCTGAAGACCTTTGAACCTATGTGGAACTGTTGTTTATTGTGCTAAGGCTTGCCTTACTGCAAACCACATTGTTTATTTCCTGACTATATGAGCTCTAGCCCTTCTCTGGTCCACTTCAATGCAGCAATAACGGGCCACAGACCTTACAACAGAGTGTGTAACCAACCTCCTTCAGTTTGTCCCATCACAACTGATAACTGTAATAACTGTGATAATAATAAACAAAATTGTTGGTAGAAATGTGTTGTTGGGGGAACAGGTAGAAACAATGATCGAGTGAGACCAGTACTGCCACACTCTCATCATCCTTCCTATTAGCTTTTTTGGGAGGCAGATGACTAGGTTATCCAGAGCTGCTCCCTCCCCTGGCTCAACACAGCAGAGGTGATAAACTTTACTCACTGAAACAACTGCACCATCAGTATTCCAGGCAGGTACAGCAGGACGTGAAGACAATCTAAGTTGAAGATGGCTTAAGCAGTCAAGCTAATGTTGTAACTGTAACATTCACATGCATTAGACACAAAGCAAACATGTACACTAGGCAATATATACATTTATAAATGAAGCATATTAGCATAGCATCCATATGCCATGATGAACACTAACATAACCAATGTATAAGTTGAATGAAACATGAACAACAAGAGATGAATATAGCTCACTAACATAGAAAAAAGAGTCTAATTGGACATCCATCCTCTTAAAAATGGAAACCACAGCATGCTTTTAAATGAACAAAGGCCTCAAGACTTTGAGAGACCTCAAACTCTGAATCCACAGAAATACAGATCTGTGTAGAGCTCTGACAGTAGTTCACAATTAGTAGCAAGGTTAATTTGAAATAAGGGAGGATGAGAACAGCAGAACAAAAGTATGAGATAGCTGTTCTCAAGACGCAAACAGAATATTGCAAGAATTATTAAAGTTTTAAAATAATAGAACCAGTCGTTGTAAGCCAAGTGCAGTTAAAAAGCAAGTCAAAACACACTATGATGAAGAACTCAAGAGTGTCCCTTGATGGAACAGAAAACATGGCATACACATTACAATTAGCTAAAAACTCAACATGTTACTTATAATTGGAGAACACTGACTATTCATTAGAAGCCACATAGATGAAGTACTCCCAAAAAGCACACATATGAAGAACACATACACTAGGCAATATATACATTTATAAATGAAGAATATTAGCATGGCATCCATAAGCCATGATAAACACTAACATAACCAATGCATCAGTTGAATGAAACATTAACAACAAGAGGTGAATGTAGCTCACTAACATAGAAACCAGACTGTAATTGCACATCCATCTTCTTAAAAATGGAAAACAATGCATGCTTTTAAATAAACAAAGATCTCAAGACTTTGAGAGACTCAAACACTGAATCCACAGAAATACAGATCTATGTAGAGCTCAGACGGGAGTTCACAATTAGTAGCAAGGTTCATTTGAAATAAGGGAGGATGGGAATGGTGGAACAAAGGTATGAGATAGCTGTTCCCAGGACACAAGCAGGATATTGCAAGAATAATTAAAGTTTTAAAAGAATAGAACTATTCTTTGTTAACCAGGTGCAGTAAAACAGCAAGGCAAAATACACTATGATGAATAACTCAAGAGTGTCCCTGGTGGGAACAGAAAACAAAACATACACATTAAAATGAGCTAAAAACTCAACACGTGACTAATAATTGGAGAACACTGACTACTCATTAGAAGCCACATAGATAGGACACATGCAGTACTCCCTAAAAGTACACACAGACATGAGCTGCCCTACAAGGTAAAGTACAAAGAAATTGCTAGGTCTCATGGCATGAGAATGAGGTATGGTATCTTCTTTAACTGAACAAATGACAGTCCATGGGCCTCTCTCCTCCTACTCTCTGTCTGGCTCATATCTTGACAACCATTCAAGCATCCAAGTTTGGGCATCAAGTAACCAACCCATCAAAACCCCTAGTGTCATGCCACCCATCAAATACTATGCCAGCCAATCCTTTAACGTAGATATGCTGTATTTTTACCTTTATCAAAATATGGGTGCAAACAGGTGGAGCCAACAGATATGTTACCCAATAAAATGTTTAACAGCTATATAGTTTTTATGTAACCATACCCACTAACCAATCCCTGATTCCCATAGGTTTTGTAACTGTGATGATGTTATGACATCATTAATGACACGGTTGTAGTACTTAAATGACTATTTTGTATTAACACTCAGAGAATCACAAGAATGTAATGCTTGTTTGCTGTCTCTGTTTTATTTGAATGTCAATTAAGCTGGATTTTGCCTTGCATTTTATCTACTATGTCATTGAGTCTAGTTTGAATTGACTCTAGTTCCTCTGGGATATTGGGGACCTTTAAGACCGCCTGAACATGTGGTAGCAGAGGAAGTTCAACTAAATGTTGTCGGATTCTCGAGGAGTCCCTGCTGTGTCCCTGAGGATTGCAGAGGTGACCTGTGGAGAGCAGGAGCACGCACAACAGAAAAGGGTCGACAGGAGCCCCCTTTGCAGAGAATTCCTTCCTGGTCCCCCACAGGCTGCCCCATAGGGCATGGAGGGTCGCAGGCTGATAGGGGAGACTCGACACTAAAGACCTTCAGCAGATCCATGGAGGTAAGAATGACATAGGCTTGGCAAAATGGGGGAAGGGATTTTTTTAAATTGTGGGAATGTTAAGAAATTAAAAGATTAAGGGAAGAGACAGATATTTCGATATGGGTTGGAAAAGATCACATAGTAAGCCTTGTAATAAAAGAGATGGTTACCTCATAGAAAGTGAGATGGCAGCTCCAGTGCATTTTTTTGTGTAGTGATTGCTGGCACCAGCCTCGGGTTGTAAGATAACTTAAGGTCTTGTAGAAGTGGATTCTTTGTGTATTTGTGGAGGATGTAAGGTGGTGGTGTGGACCAAGGATTTTGGTCCAGTGTGTGAGCAGCAAGGTGGGGCCACTCAGAGCATGAGTGGTGTTTTGTAGGGCCACTCACAAAGATTGAGAAGAGCAGTGAAGTGGGGCTGCTCAGAGCGGGATTGGCATTTGTAGTGTCACTCAGAAGGTTTGAGGTGACACAGGTGGTGTGGTCTTAGAGGGAGACACAAATAGTTTATTTGTGGGAAAGTATCATGGGGAGGAGTGTGAAAAGCAGGAAAAGGGGTGACCGAGAATTGAAATAGAGGTTGTTAAGTATTGGTAAGTTATATTGTGAACTATTACAATGGGGGGCACTCCAATCATTCATTTATGTAAGTAACTGCCCCGATAAAAGGACAAAATGATCAAGAACCACACAGAATGGGTGAAAGACATGTCAGGCAAGCTGTTTATGCCCTGGTCACAAGAAGGCACTCATTCAAAGACAGTACTGCAACACATGTGCAGTTTTGGATTAGGTATAATGAAATTATGGATAATGTTTGCAGAAGACATAGTAGAGCTACATTTGAAGGAATGGATGCTTAATTAGCAAGATGAAGTGTGTATGACACCCACGGCTCCTTCTCCTCTTCCCCAGAAAGAGGAGCAATCCTCGACTGCACAGGGATTATTCCCATTGCATGTTTTAAAAGCAGTTGCAGGATATACTAACCCCACATATGCACCTCCAGCATACAGCAGTGAAGGCATTGTAAGTGGAGAGAAAATAAGTAAACAACAACCAGTTTCCACACATGTAGAATATTACGAGCATCGTGACTTGCAAGCCAGGCTAAAAAGAAGCACCGGAAGGGGTTCAGGGAGAGAGGAATGGAATACGACAAGGTTGATACAGCAATACTGCCAAATGAATGGGTAGGTGGACAGATAATGCTTAATTTGAATGGAAAGGGCGTTGACGAGTCCAAACAAAAGTCCAGGGAAGTTACAGAAAGAAAGGGTAAAGAAGAAAAAAGAGTGGAGGGGGAGAAAGAGAAAAACAGAAAGCACGAGACAAACAGATTAGAAGAAAAAGGAGGGCCGACGAAAGGAAGATAGAGAAAGAAAGAGGAAATGTGAAGAAATGGAAAGGGTATACAGAAGAGAGGAAGACAGAGAAAGACAAAAGAAAAGGCAAGAGAAAGGAAGGGCAAAGAAAAGAGGGGAAGACAGAGAATGAGAGAAATGGCGAGGTGAAGAAAGGGGAAGAGAGAGGCGCTAAGAGAGATGCTGCAATGGCGCTGATGACATTATGAGCAGACACAAAGTATCAGAGAAAGAGGAACAAGGCATTATGCAAAGTTACAATGTAGTGTGGGGCATATTTACCAGCCCAGCAGAACTCCCCTACATCACCAAACTACATTTTCAGCAGTTACTAGAAGAATGGCTGTGCTGGCCCTATTGAGCACCATTGCCTTGCACCAAAACTGTGTTTTTCAGTCACCAAAATAATGGCTGTGCTGTTTTTACCAAGCACATATGGGGCGGGATGGAACCTGGAACACCCCCAGAATGGCTGCCAGTGTTTTCTTCATGTGCACCAAAGAAAATAATTCAAAGGCAGCGCTGCTATGCTGCCAGCTCAAAACTTCCTACTGACAAAGAAAATGTCCTGCATTTAAAATGACAGCACACTGATGCTCTTTTCATCTTTTCTGCATTATCCAGTTTGGTTCCATTAAGAGACATTCATGTACACCCATATTCAGGGTGTACACCAGCAAATGGGGGTATTCTGCACTCAATGGCATGTTGTGTCAGACAAAATCTGTGAAAGAGCTGTATGGAAAACGCTTTACATTTTGCAAATAAATAACCCAGAAAAACCCTTCATAAGAAGCCCTCTCTCTCTTTGCTTATGTCAGCTTCAATGGACCCTTGCCTTGGACAGATTCCTGTGTAGTGTAGTAGAAATTGACTAAGTCTATAAATAATGTTCTGAATTTATATGCGAGAGAAAGCTACATTTGTGAAAGTGACATCCCAGAAGAATTAAGACAGGTGTAAAAGGGTCTTTTTGTAAAACAAGAAAATGCCTTTTAAAAAGTGAAATGTTAAACTAAGGCCCTGTGCTTGCATAGAAACGTGATGGGGGCTTGCTGGAAACATATACGGTTTATAGTGACTGTTTCGACTGTCAAAGTTTCTACATACAAAAGTTTTTACACAAAAGCATCGAAAACAAAAGTTTCAAATGTATTTTAAAAAAAAAAAAAAATTTAAAGGGGGGTTCCCCCTAACCCCCATTTTCCTTTTAAACAAACTTTTTTTTCTATATGAAAAAAAACAAATAAAACCTGTAACATGAAATAAAATGCATTCAAAACTTTTTTTTCAATGCTTTTGTGTCGAAACTTTTGCATGTAGAAACTATTTTTTCAAAACTATGACTGGACAGCACTTATACATGATATTTCTTTCTAAAAGACTTTCTTTCTGGTTAAGGAAAGAAAAATAAATAAAGAACTAAAAATACTGTGAAGCCAGCAGAGCAGGTTTGACTGGCCCTGGCTTCAAATGGCAGTGCCTTTCCTGGGAACAGGATCATCATCCCCCAAATGGACCAGCCCCCTGGAAACTATGAATGGGCCAAGAGGAAGCATCTCACATCATCGTCAGACGAGGCAGCACTGCTCAAGCATGAAACAATGGACTGCCAGGACACATACGTGTGGATTCCTGTACACCTCCCCTCAACTCAAGCTGAAGGGCTTTAAAGGTGAATCCATGACAACACTGGGCTAAACCGACCAGAGTGTGACATTTGGCTCTGGCCTGGAAAGGAATGCCCATATTTGCAACACTAAACCAGCCCTGTGGATTTCAGAGACTATGCAGCTTATGTCATTTATTTCAGTAACCAAAAGACTATTAATGTGAAATTATAACCATTTAATTGTCACATTTGCACCATTAAAATAAGACATTGTTGGATTTTCCAGCATGTTGGAGACACAAACCCCAGGAAAATGTGAATTCAGGGGGAAAATATATACGGTACAACTTTGAAAATGAATGAGTACATGGCCAGTGATAATATGTATACAAATAGAAAATAGCAGAATTTTAGGTGAACTATTTTCCATGGAAATGGCGATAGATTGCCAGAATGACTAAACAGCATTGTACCGTCTTGGGATTTGGATCAGCATATGTCTTGTAAGATATGTAGTCTGCCTGTATACGTTTCCTGATGATGACATTTGTAAATATGAGTGTTTTGTTCCACAACTGATTTTGTCAAAAGTAACTTTGATAGAACATAGCACATTGTAAAAACACCCATCAAAAACTGAGTCACTTCCTTCAGTCGAATCTACTTCCAGGGAGGAGGTGACATACATAGGCTGACCTATCTGATGTTAAGAGGTGTGTCTAGCTTGAGTCAGCCACATAGTAAAATCCTCTGATGTCATGCTCCTTACATAAAAGGGGAGGCATAGGGAGCTCTGGACTCTCTTCTGACTTTCCAGCTCCAGCACATCCAGAGATCCAGACATTCCAGATTCACCCTGCAAGATTCCAGGTTTCACTACCAGGCCAGAGCTAGCTCACCCCATCCAGACACAACCACTGATCTAGACAAACCTCACAAAAATCCCAAAAATTCAGGGAGAAAGGGGGAAAAGCTGTGGTATCCTTTTGGGAGTATTCAGTGACCAGACCAGCTTTTGCCCCACTACCTGCATGCCCAGCTGATCCATCTCACTGTCCAGTGACCAGACTATGCCCAGCCGTCCCCTTCGAAGAGAGCCCGCCGCTCTGTGCAGTGACCAGACCTGGGCTTGCTGTCCAGAATCCCAGTCCGTTGTCCAAGCTACCCCATTCAAGTGCTAGTTGTGAGTATTGCCATCCCCCAGAAACCACAAACTGCATCCCTCGCTTTGTTACCTTGTATTAGGTCCAGTCCCATAGAGATACTATAACTGCCCTAGCAAAAATCCTAAAACTGTCAGAATCCACTGTGTACTTTGTTGTTAGGAAAATCTGTAGTGATCTCCAAGTGTTAGCACCATGTTTTCCAACTCATTTCAGTACTTGTGTAAATCCTAGTACTATTTTGAATGAATTAAGTAATTCCCCCATAAAGAGGCACACGGCATGAGGGGGTTGAAACTGCAGCTTAACCCTTTTCACAGGCTCGTCCCTCTTTTCTAGCCACTAAAATCTAGGCTCACTAAAACTTGTCATTTCCTTTTCAAACTGAGTTGTCCCTTGAAATTATTCACGTTTAAAAACCGAAAATCCTTTCCCATTAAGAATCTCATCCTGTCATCCATTCAGAGTTACCCTTTCACTTTCATTTTATAACTATGATGTGCATTTGTCCCTTAGCGTCAAAACTGCATTCTGATTGTGTCTGTTTAACCCATGTTTCAAGCTGTTTTGTCATTTTAAATCCTTGAATATAAGCAAATGCAATGTCTCCATGTGTGATTTGGTTGCACTGTGTTTTTCCTTCCCAAGTTGATTTACTGAACTGTATGCCCGTTGTTAGTACATTGCCTTGTAGGTTGCTAGTGTTCTTACATCTTTGATACAGCTATACTAATTTCTACCTCATTCATTCAACCGCATAATGATTTAGCAATTCCAAGTGCTATTTTGCCTAATTTTAAAAGGTTTTCAATCCGATTTTGCCTCCCATTCAGAGGGTCGGATTTGCATTGTGTTTGTTGCCTAGTATCCCTGATTCCTTGCTACTCCTTCCTACCCACACAACATTCGGTTAACAGGGGTTTGAGGGAGCGTTTCATGGGAACATATTAACTGTGGTGCTATCAGATAACACCACCCAAAAATAATCTTGCCTGTATTCACTTGTGCATTAAACGGTCAAACTAAGTGTGTTCTATCATTTTATAGTGTAATTATCACAACACTGTGATTGCTGCCCTGTATTACATTTTTGTGATTTTCATTGAAATTTAAAAATAAATAAATATTGTATTTATTACACACCAGCCTCGTTCATTGTCCATTGTAACCCAGGATGTTTGTGAAAGTGGGTGTGAGACAGGTTGGGTGCCTTCTCAAATTGCATTCAAAATAAATAAAATACAAGTATTTTGATTCTGCGCTGCCTCCCCGGCCAGTTGAAAGGGTCCTGGTCTGGAGTGTACCGTGCCCTTGAAATCCATAACAGTAGATAGGAACAGAAAGGAGAGCGTTGGTGCAAAAGGAAGTTGGGGAGCAGGCCAGCCACGGGAAGGCATGGACATAATGCAAGAAGTGATGATTGGGACTTGCAGATTAGAACCTCCCAGGAGACTAGATTCTGAGGACAGAGAAGATGAGGAAGATGACAAAACATTGATAGATGAGAAAGAAGATGAAGAGAGTGGAGAAGAGGAAGCTACACTGGCACCATCTATATGCACCTGTGTAGGGAGAGAGGTAGCTTGGTCAGCTTTGTCAGACATCATGGAACCAGCAGTAAGGTCAGAACCTGTTGAATATCCAAAACTTCCCAAGGTGCATGCAAATAGTTAGGAAGGGAAAACGCCATATGTGAATAGACTGAGAAATATACCAGGGAGGAAGAGGGTTAGCATGGCAGACGTGGCGCCACATTCAAAGGCTGCTGCCACGGGTGGATGGGGCACAGGACTAAACCAATTCCCCTTATTAGAGAGGAAAGAAAGATAGAGGAAGGGAAGTTTGTACAAAAGACATTTTCGAAATTGACAATGGACGCACCTATGTTAACAAACAGGGTGGGGGGAAACAATGCAGTGCAGGAGGTACAACAGGTGCAGCCAGGCTCAAATTGAACCTTTGTAGGAAGGGGGGAATGTAACTATTATCCCAGGGGATGAGGGTTTGCACACAGAAATACTCCTGAGCAGCACCACCAAACGCTGCTCACACCTTAAATCACTTCTCCCCAAAAACAACGCAAATTTACCATTCTGCTAACCCAACCAAATACCCCTATTTCCCCATGTTACATCACAACAAAACAAAATGGCACAAACAGTTGTTAGCACAATAAAATCCATAGCTGTCTTCCCATCTCAATGCAGGGGATACTTCCCTTATCTCTTTGCCCCTTAAACAGGCTTACTGCGCAGTCTTTTTTGACCCTTGTCAAAAGATTTCTCTCCTTTTATATCTCACAAATCAATACTACACAAAACACTAATATTTTCATTTTTGCCATACATAGTTCATACTCACATCCCAGGATCATCTGAAAATCTTTGGCGTCAAGTCTCCTCTAGCAGCCTGCTCCACCCTAAGCAGCCAGCGGGGCGGCCTGAGAGACGGGGCAGAACTTATCGTCAACGAGGGTACCTGCCAACGTCTCTTCTCAGATGTGTATCACTCCGCTGCTCGAAGCTGCCCTTATTGTCCGAGAGGGGACAACAAATAATCCTTGATAGTCTGAAAAATACTAGACAACCATCCTCTGCTACCAAGTGTAGAAGAAGGCACAATTCACTGCATTAGCATGAAATGAAATACTCGATAATGGAGTACTCAAAGTGCACAGCAAAACCAAGCTTTATTTAAAACACAGACTAAGCTGCCAAGACAGCATACATGTAGCTCTCAAAGATACAATGGGTGTGAACGTCTTCTCTATTGACAACACTTCATCAATGACGTCCTACTACAATGTTGATTACAAAGCCTATGATATGTTCTAATTGGTTAGTATCCTAAGCAAGATACAGTGCATATAGGGGTTATTGCTATAATTGGTTAATATATCTTAGGTGGCTTCAACCGAGTCCAGCCCTTTTTTGATAAAACATTTAATACATCACTATGTTCGTCACTTATTGACTGGCAACAGTCATCATGTGTGGCATGGCTATAAAGATGCTGGGTGGTTGGCATCTTGCGCACCAAACTTAGACACTTTGACAGCACATCAAGATACAATGGAGACATACGGTGGGGGAAGAGAGGCATGTGGCCTGCACATATTCCAATTAGAAGTAACTGGTCATCATCCCTAGACCTCAAGCCATCTTCTTTTCTTTATAGTTTGGCCTTGTGTATCATCTTGTGTCTGTGTGCATGTTAGGGAGGTTGGCAGTTGTTCTTCATGCCTTGATCACATGTTAGGGGGCCATGTTGGAGAGTGGAACTGTTCTAATTTGTTGGATTTTTAGCTAATTCGAACATGTTTTTTTTATATTTCTGTGGCCTCTGTGGCCTCTTGGGACACCCATTCTCTATTCGCCATGGTGTTCCCCTGGACATCCATGGCTGGTTGTTTCTATTAATTCAATCAACTTGGTTGGTCACTGCTTCATCCCATGGGAACCATTATCTTGTTATCTTGTCTTTTTACTTTGTTGACTCAGATTTCTACATTAACAAATACAACATTTAAAACCAAAATAACAAGCAAGGCCCCCCCGACCCAGCATTACAATGGCTAAATTAGCAAATTTCTTGTCTGCCTGGTCAGAGCCAGACTCACATAATTACACAAAGTATAGATAAAATCTGTATCCAAGTAGTTCAGGATGAAGTACTAAGCCCCCTCACAGTCCTGAACATTGTTATTTTTATTTTTTATAAAAAAAGAGCTTTAACAGAACCCACCCCAAGTCCAAATACCATTTATAGATCAAAGATCAATAGAAAATGGCACAAATCCTAATTTGCTGCAAACCAATAAGAGCATAATTTGGCATCGCCTCTGCCTGAATGATGATAAAACTGAACTGATCATTCTGGACACATAGGTTAATATCAACAAATTAGGCAAGGACTATTCCACGTTTAACATAGATGGCAATAGCATTAAGGTTTCGAGCGAAGTAAAAACATTAGGCTTCTATCTTGATTCCACCATGTCTTGTGCCAAACAAGTCAACTCCCTAGCCTCCACGACAGCCTATACCTGCAAATTAATAAGAGCAGGTAAACCCTTTTTATCTAACAGCAGTTGCATGATCCTAGCGAGAGCCCTAATACTATCACGACTCGATTACTGTAATGCCCTTTACAGTGGCGCCAATAAAACTATCACCAAAAGGTTACATATCGAACAAAACAACGCCCTTAGAGCTGCCTTAGGCATAAATAAAAGGGAACATATCTCCTCCACTAGACAACAATACAAATGGCTCTCCACCAACAATAAAATTCACCTAAAAATGCTTTCCCTTACGCATACAGCTCTCAATAATGCCGCCCCCATCTACATGATGGACAAAATAAAAAGAAAAATCTCCAGCAGACCTATAAGAACTCCTAACTCTAATTGCCTGGAAATTCCAAGATTTAAACTCACCAAAATTGGCGGCACAAGCTTCCCTGTGCTAGCCGTTAAATGGTGGAATGCCCTGCCACACAACCTTAGAGCAGATCAACCCTTCCCTCACTTTAGAACAAACGTTATCAAACACCTCAATGACAACAACATGTGAGGCCTGGAAGTTTTAATTTGTGTTATGCTACTTATCTGAATGTATATATGTACTATCTAAGTTTTGTTACTATTGTAAATTTTTAAATATGCAACACTGTAATTTGCTGTAACATTATAACTTCTTCGCAACATTGTAAGCTTCGCACATTCTGTTCACTGCGCCCGGTTGCCCCTGGGTCTGGCGCGCAATACAAATAAATAAACAAACACACAAACAAACAATTTTACTGGATCATCCTTTATCCAAATCGAACAAGTCTTCAGGGGGAGCATATTTAGGCAAATCATCAAAAGCATCTGCCGACAGTTTCGCAATGGGATTGTGCTCACCCCTGCCGCGCCCCTAATGCTACAACTTAAGGAGGAGAACAAACTCAGAGAACCCAGGGCATAGGCTCCTCTCTGATCCTCCACCTAATCCTCATATCGTTCACTCCTTTTGAATGAGGATTTCAAGGCCGACAGACTTGCATGTTTTAACATATCTGCCGATTCAAACCTGCATTTCCTCAGTAGGAGTCTCGTCTTTGTTTTTGTTCTGCATGCCCACTACTCCCTTTGGTGCTTAACCTTGAAGTGTGCTGCAAATAATGTTCTAGATAGATACACAGCTTCTAGAATGACTGTGTTTATTATGAATTTAGCATTTTTCTGACGCCTTGCTTCTTCTGCCTGCTTCCATCTCTGTGCTAGTCGAAATGACTGTTCATTCTCTGCCATGTTGTGCCTTGCATTTCTTTACACGTTAATGCTCTTCAGGACTCTCACTCTCTCTCTCTCTCTCTCTCTCTCTCTCTCTCCATATATATATATATTCAGTAAAAAAACTTTGTTAAAGGGATGTTATGGTTCAAAGTAAAACCGAAAACCCCCTGAAATTCACCAGTTATGGTAAGTTAAACAACCATAACTTGCGCCACCACTGTGCACTGCTAAGTAAGACTAACACCCAGGACATCAAAGATGACATCACACATGTCGTTGATGACATCACTGATGACATCACATGTCTGGCTCCCCCTTTATTCCTTTACTGACATATCTACGGCACATGGTTTTCTTCAGTAGCAGGCAGGAAAAAACAATTGAAAAAGTACTATATTTGTAGAGTTTTCCCTCAAGTATGTTTTTACAGTAATTCTCTTAGGGTCCAGTCATATCATATGAAACATATACATAAGGGAAGACACAGGCTTGAAAGACAGCAATGGTTTCGTGCATGAAGATAATCAGTAGGATTAGCAGCACTTTCTGATCGTTTTTTTTATTACTATACTTTCCCTGTATATATTCATATTTGTATACATTGTACTCACACTACTTCATTTAGGTTGCAGTCACATTATGTGATACATAGGGTAAGTTGCACCTTTGAAACAGAATAATAATTTCTCTACAAAAAGATACTTAGTTAGGTTATGAACACTTTCTGCTACTGCTATTGTTTTTTGCTTATTTCACTTTCCATGTATACACTCATATTTGTATGTGTTGTTATTTATTTGTGTTTTGTCTGTAATAAATAGGTTTTATTAGCTATTTATTACATGTGTAACAGTATGCAAAACTGTAATAAGAAAGTACTTATCATTTCAGTATTGAATATCGCAAAATTATGTATATTACACTTCCATCATGTATGCTGCACACAATGCGTATGTTTCTACATGAGTACGTTAGTATACTTGATAGAATTTATAATAGAATGTATTTATATCAATTTATTGATTAATGCAATAAGTAGCTCCGGATATTTATTCAAATGATCCTTGACTTTTTTGTTAACATTATAATAAGAATGCATTTCACAGACTTTTTATGAAAAGTAAATGCACATGTGATGTCATCAGTGATGTTAGCAATGACATTTGTGATGTCATCTTTGATGTCCTGGGTGTTAGTCTTAGCAGTGCACAGTGGTGGCGCGAGTTATGGTTGTTTACCTTACAATAACTGGCGAATTTCAGGGGTTTTTCTGTTTTACTTTGAACCATAACATCTCTTTAACAAAGATTTTTTACTGAATTTCATAGGTTTTTAGTAGCGCAACTTAACCATAACGTCCCTTTAACAAAGTTTTTTTACTGAATTTCATAGGTTTTTAGTAGCACAGCTTAACAATAATATCCCTGACTTTATGTACATGTAACATGGAACATACTGCACCCCCTATACTGAATTTGATGTCCGGGAACTCTTCCTATGTCCGCGGACAGGCACGAACAGCAGCAGCACTACCCAAAAAGTCTGGGGGGTATCTTTAATTATTATTTCATAAAATATGAACACTGCACAAATTCACAAACCAGCACACATACATATTAAGGAGCCGATTCATGGAATTAATGTGCGCTGAAATTTTCAGCGCAAGCGTGTGAAAGCGTGCGAATCGCAGTGCCAGTGCGAAAATCGCAGCGAAACCCACGCAAAGCGATTCAGTGAAGTATGTGCGCGAGGAGATTCCAGGATGTGCGCCAAAATTCTCTGTGGCGCACGCTGGCGCACACGTCTCCAAACAGCGTGCGCTAGGCGCACAGTGAAATCGCACATAGAGCGGCGCACACAACAAAAGTAGGAGGAACAGGGGGCGTGACACGCGGAATGAGGAACAACTCGTGAAAATGTGGGCGTCACGGGGGAGGTACAGGAGGCAAGTGCGCAGAACGCCCACACGCACGTTCAAAACACGTATTCATGGAATCAAACGGGGCTAACGCGTGCGCCAAAAAAGACGCGCTAATCCGGAAACACGTACGCCAGCAGGAAGCAGGCGTACGTTGACCCGTGCAGCATAAAAGTGCACGCAAACATCAAACAAGCACAGACGCCAGGATGAATATACCGTTCCTAGCAGCAGTGGTCGTGGGATACCGCAAGAGGAGGAGGAGGATAGTCAGGCCCAGAATTTTTACACCCAGAACCAGCCTATTTGGGATGCCTGATGACCAGGTGTATGGGAGGTACAGGTTTCCACCTCACATAATACTCGACCTGGTCAGTGAGTGGGAGGATGACCTCACATCACCCACCCTGTGCTCCCAAGCACTCAGCCCCCTGCAGAAGGTCCTCAATGTACCGCACTTCTTGGCCACTGGATCATTTCAATGGACAACTGCTATAGTGGGGGGGGTGTCACAGGCCACGCAGTCATGCTGCCTACACCAGGTGTTGGCCATCATGACTGCACGCCCATCAGTCCGCAGGCACATATACCTGCCCAGAACACGTGCAGAAAGGCAGGCTGTCATCCCGGATTTTTACGGGGTGGCACACTTCCCCAAAGTGCTAGGTGCCATTGACTGCACCCATGTGGCTCTACGTCCCCCCAGGGCATCAGAGCACATCTACAGAAACCGCAAGCACTGGCATTCCATCAACGTCCAGGTAGTATGTGATGCCAAGGGAATCATCACCTCAGTATATGCCAACTATCCAGGGTCCACCACGACAGTTTCATTTACAGAATGTCAACCCTAAACCGGGACCTAGAAGCTGGGCGGCATGGCGATACATGGCTGCTCGGTGAGTATAAATGCCATAGCACATGCATGCATGTCAGATACTGAGCAATGTCACAACCCCACTAATGATACCCATCACCGCCTCTCCAGGGGACAGTGCCTACCCTCCGAGCACCCACATGATGGTGCCAATTCGGAACCCCACCACGCCACCCTAGATAAGATACAACACAGCCCATATTGCAACCCGGGGCATAGTGGAGCGCACATTCGGAGTGTTCAAGTCAAGCTTTCGCTCCCTTGACCATTCTGGCGGGCAGCTGTTATACTCTCCCCCAGTAGTGTGCAGGATCATAGTGCAGCATGTGTCCTGCACAACATTGCAACACGCCGGGGCCTGCCGGTGGACATGGTGGTGCCCCCACATCCCCAACCACAAGCATGACTGCTGCGCATGGGAGGGGAAAGGGCACGGGGTGAGGCAGCCCGTACACAGCTGGTGGATAATTACTTCACCTAAAATCACATCACTGTGGAGTGCACACAGCCCTGGCACATGCCATCTGACAATTAATGATGATGACATAAGGGACAGTCAACTGTCACAACCATACCAGCCTGGGATTGGTCACCTGGAAGTGTTACATTGTGTACCCTACCTACACAAACACCACCAATGGTGTGTCATCAAAAGACACACTTCTATGCTGCATAAATCCTCTCCCCCTTGCAAAATACAACATGACAACAGTGCCATGTCACCCAACCCCTCCCCAGCACCGCCACCCAACACACCATGGCATGTCATGCTATGTGAGAGCAAACAAAGCAATCCCCAAAACATCACACAAGTGTCAAAGTACAGTGTCCTCAATGGAAACTGCCCACACACAATATGCTCCCAGTAATGTAGAACTAACAACACACATGACCAAATACTTACCAACAATTCAATGCAGCTACACAACCTCAAACATAGCATAAACATGACAGTACTAAGTTAAAGTAGTGGTAGTCTTACAACCTGATCATGCCAGCACATCGGCCACTTCCAACTGTACAGTGCTGCTGCCACGCAAATGTCCAAGTGCACTGCTTACAACATGAACTCCATCTCCAAAGTAGATGGCCTTGTGAAGACATGAGGAATTAACCTGCAAATTAGGCGAAAGACATGGATGCACAAGCACATAGCAATACACCATGCAATGTACAATTCAACAACAATATCCACTAGGAATGTATACACAGTATTGACTACAGACTACCCACACAGCTCATGGGAGTCCTACGTCACCGTGTAAATCAATGTCACTTGGGCACACCCTTTGCAAGCCCAGGGAAACGGGAAGCTGGATGGGTGTGTGTCTCACAAACCCAAGCATCTAATCCAAACTCAGGACAAGCCTGCATGTGCCCAGCCGGAATACAGTGGATGCCCACAGGAGCCACACAAGGCAACACACTGCAAAAAAACAAATCAAAAATCAAAAATCAAAAATCAAAAATCAAAAATCAAAAATCTAAAAATCAAAAATCAAAAACGCCCATGTGGGGGCCAGGGCGGTGGGAGGCCACCCAGGAGGTCCGAGGACAGGGTGCGCACCAACACCCACCTGTGTGGATGTTGGGAAAAAAAACACCTCCATGGGCTCATGGCCTGCACGGCTATGCCAATGTGGGAGAACTGCTGCTGTCGCTATCATCACCCTCTGCTGCTGCCACAGGAGGTGGTGCTGCCACAGGAGGTGGTGGTGCACTGGGAGGCAGCCCACGCAAAGCCCTGGTATGGTCCTCCATGGCAGCAAGCATGCGGGTGTGGAAGGTCTCGTTTTGGAGGATAATAGTGGGGAGATCCCCTTGCAGCACCTGATGTGATGCACGGATCTCCTCCCGAGTTGCCTGCATCTCAGCTGAGAGCGAATGTGTGAGCCGCTCCAGCTGCTGTTCTTTCCTCAAGTTAATGGAAGCCTCAAGGTCAACAAGAGTCTCCCTGAGGTGATGGAGTTCTACCCTCAGGGCTTCCCTGTGGCCCTGGGACTATATTGGTATCGATTGGCGTAGAGTCTCCAGTGCCGCCCGTTTGTCCCTGTTGGACGCCAACATGTCCTCCCTGTGTGATTGGCAAATGGAGTCTGTTGCCTGCTGTAGTAGCTCCATCTGCCTGTCAGGGAGGACAATGGAAGTGGCCACCCTCTCCATTGCTTGAGCCATCATCTCAACTGATGCTGCCTGTTGGGTTGCCATACCGTAACTGGATTGTTCCCATGTGGTATTGCCTGGTGGCATACAGCCACCGCGTCGTCGGGCACCACACCTGTTTGGGGCAAGGCGATCTGCGCCTTGCTGTGCCGGCACTGCCTGAGGCTGCAGGACTGCATTCCCCCTCTGATCTGCTGGCCCAGGAACAGGATCAGATGTTGTGGAGTGTGACCCTGCATCCGTAACCGCCAAAGGCAGACTTACCAACACTGACATCGCCCTAGAGGGATCTACCCCTGGTACAGATGGGTTGGACAGAACAGAATCCCTGCCAAAAACACTTACCTGCGATGCCACATAGGTCTCATCATCCGAATCAGCACCTGAATAGAGGTCTGGAGAGATGCACCCAGAGGCACCCCTCGATAGAATGTTCTGCAGCAAGATTGGGTTCTCACCCACCACCACACCACGTCCCCACTGGTGCCCGGTCGTGCCTGAGATTCCTCCTGGGTCTGCACCATCTCCTCAACCTCAACACCATCAAGTGCGTCATCCCCTGCAAAAACATGAAAGACAAAAAATGGAAACAGCTATTAGCACCATAGCACACAAAAAGGCCTGACAAGCTACAGAACCACTACATGTTTTACACAATTTCCACATGTCCCACATGACTATAACCCTCCCATGCATGCACTGTCACTGAGTTTGAAGGGGACCCAAAAGGCAGACACTGATGACACCTACATGGAAGAGCAACACATTTGCTGCATGCTGGGTAGCACTGCCATCACACATTGGCCTGTGAGTGGCATGTCCAATACACATACATGACACATGCCATCACACAGATGGCATGTACCATGTGAGATGGACATGATGAGATGAAAAATGCTACATAGTGTGACAAAATAGGCATGTGCCACACACTGCCACACATCCAGTGTCCAAAATTACAGTGATTGCAGGCCGATGTATACATCAATAGTTTGTCACTTCAACATGACAGGAAACAACTATCATGTTCCACATTCAAACAGGCCCCAAATATCCCTGTGATCAGGCCAATACTCAATTAGGCTGAATGGTCAAATCATTCATCTAACAAGGTAACACATGTGGTCCAATGCGGGGTTCATCAATGACAGAAGAATGTCACAAATGTGACAATAGGGCTGAGGAATGCGTAGCCAAAGTGGGAGAATTGAAACAATCAGCCTGAACGAACACTGAAAAATACAAACAATGTTGTTGCAAGATGCCACTTCAAGGGCAACTGCCGTAATGTTGAGCCAGATTACTAATGTGGGCAGAAGGGATACTGTCACACCCAAATCCCAGGCCGCTGAATGTTTTGGATGAAGCACATGGGTGACCCATACCACTCAGGCACACACACCCTCACCTGGCACTCAATCAGAACCCGTCACCCAAACAACATACACATGCATTACACACACATGCATGGGCACTCACCGGACAATGCTTCATAATCAGGTAGTCCTCCCACACCTTGTATCTGTTTCTCTGTGACGAAGGCCCCAGCAACAGACTCATGTTCAGTGAGTTTGTTGTCCTCTTGTGGAGACCCACCGCCAGTCACCAGAGTAGCGGCATGATTTGAGGCCAGCTTGTTATTTGCTCTGCGTTTCAGGTCATTCCGCCGCTTGTAGCAATCATCAGCTGAGCGCCTCACAAATCCAAGGACACTTATGCAGTCGGCGATGGTCTGCCAGTGTGCCTTACGTTGACCAGGTGTGGTCTTGCACCCTGCATTCACCAACATTTCGTGGCTATGTGCCGACACATAGTGCACAAGTGCATCAAGTTCCGTGTCATTAAAGCAAGGCTTCCTTGATGTGCCGGAGTGTGTAGCCATGTCTGGGGTCTCAGCCTGTCGTGCCAGAGCACCCTTCTTCCTCTTCTTTAAAGGTGGAGCAGAGCCAGAGTGGCTTACGCTGCTCTGGTCAGTAGGGGCAGAATCACCGGTGGACTAGGTAGTAGGAGTGTGGGAATGCACAATGACCATAGTTCTTGATGCAGGCATTGGTTGCTGGGTAATGTTGGCAGGGGAACGTCAGTTTGATGGACTGGGACTAACACTTTCCTGGCTGGGACAGTCAGAGCTGGGGCGGATGGAGCTGCAGCTGCCCCTGCAGCCCCCCCCTGCATACTTGGGGCAGCAGATGACATAGCTGCCCCAGATCCACGTGGATTGGTGACAACAACTTGCACCGCCACAAGTGGCCTAGACTTGCTGACCTGGAAGTCAGCCAGGGAGTCATCCTGTGCCAGGTCAGGTGCCACAATGGGCTGGTCCAACAGGGGCTGAGATTGGATGGTGTCAGCCACATTTCCCTCAACCATGGGGGGGCATGGGTGTCCCTGATTGTTCCTCCACACATGGGGGCATAGGGGCACCCTGCAAATCCCGGCCACATCCCCTACCGCGCCCACCACACCCACCTTTTGAGGGTCGGCCACCTTTGCCTCCCTTACCGCTTGGCCGCCTCCCAGCCATGGCACTGATGTTGTTGTGCGTGTGGGAGTTGCATTAAACTATTGTCCTGGGCAATTGGGGGTCAAAGGGGTAGGATACCAGATGGAATTCGGACCCTAGTGCTCTAAAAAGGCTGTCTGTGACCCCTGGGGGAAGATGAAGGGACACACAACGCACAGGCAGCCCAAAATCAAAAATAAACGTGCACGCAACCCCTCGTAGACCACGTGCATGACAAAATGAACTCGCACTACGCTGTGGCACCCAGAAACACAAAAATAAGCGTACGCGTAATACACGCAGCCTACAATGACCTCTGAAGGGGAACGCGACACACGGGGCACGCACAGTTGCTAAGTATGTGCGGATCTCACCGTCTGCCTGGAAAAAGAACGTGAAAAATACGCACGTGTGCGCATTGGCAACACCCTCGCCAAAAGAAGAATTGTACACTGTCTGAGGAGACAGGACAAAAGGAGAAGTGAACTCTGTTTGAGGAAACAGGCCCAACAAAAAATCAGAAAAGAGCTGTCAGAGGTAACAGGGAGTACGAACTAGAAATGCTGTGAAGTAATCGTGTGTGAACCGACAAGAAGTACAGATTTCACACACTCGCTCTCCACGAAAAGCACGTACAAGGAAATGGCGTCCTACATGCAGCTTTTAAACCGGCCCACACGTACACGTCAGATACGCGTGTACGTGGGCGCTTTCCTCCAATTACACGTGATGACACTCGGACGTGCAGTTTTTCCACGTGCTATGAGGGAAACGCCCACGCGCGTAATGTAACTTACGCGCCTACGCGCTAAGGGCCTCTGGTCCAATGGAATCGCGTGCGTGCACTGATACGCTTACACGCTAAGGCCCTTTCCTTGAATTACACGCTGACGTGCAATTTTTTCCACGTGCCAAATCACTCCGTATCAAGCTGGCCACACAAAAACAGACTGAAGACCACGTTCCTGCCCTGAAGGCCATTTTCCTCCCCCCAAGAGCCCCGAGCACGCTCCCACCTGCCATCTGCTGCTGCCTGACTGCCTGCTGCCCACGTGCCCTGCTATTTGGTGCCTGCACATCAGCCATCTGCAGGGGTCCAGTTGCTGTGTCCACCCCTGCTGGAACTGAAGACTCCCGACTGGGATATCATCGCTCCACTGCCCAGCCCCAGGACCCAGTTGCCCACCCACGCCTGCCTCGGGGGTCGCCATGTCGGGGCAAACACCATCTGAGACCACTGGTGACCCCCAGCCAGAGGGGCAGAGGGCCACCAGCTTCACTGCCACCGAAGTTGGTGTCCTGGTGGAGCATGTCCTGGGGCAGTATGATGCCCTCTTCGGAACATCACGCGCCAACAAGGAAGGACAGGATAGGATCTGGGACGACTTTGTGGTTGCCATCAACGCGGAGGGGGTGGCAAACCGTAACATCAAGCAAGTCAAGAAGCTCTGGGAGGACTTGAGGTCCAGGACCCTCAACAAGGCCAGGCACCTCGTGGAGGGGGGCCGGGGCAGCATGAGTACCATCCAGATGAGGGTCCTGGAACGCGTAGGCCCAGCGCTCCACGCCCAGATGCTTTGGAGGCAGACCCGTCCGGAGTTGATTGGTAAGTGGCCAAGCATTGCTGTGTGAGACAGGGCATGTTGCAGGGTGCTGTTTGTCTGATACTTGCCTGTATGTGTGACTTAGGCCATGTACGTATGTGTGTGTGCAGGGACATCATGGTCATGCATGTGAGACCAGTAATGTGTGAACCACATGGTTGGTGCATGTGTTACAATGCAATATGCGGAGCAGCATGGGGAATGCACACATTAATGCATGCCTGTCTCTGTTATTGGACATGGATGGGGTGTGAGAGATGGGTGCTGCTGTCATGGACATGTATTGTGTCCATGTCTGTGTGTCTGACTTGCGTGTCTGTGAATTGTAAATGCCATGGATGCATGACACATGTCTGTGACAATGTTCAGATTCACTGATGCAGCCTACTCATCCCTGTATCCACTGTGTCTGGGGTGTACGAGGCCAGATGGATGAAACTACGGTGAAGTGTGTGCATGTGATAGGCATGACCCATGATGCATGTGAGTTTCAAACCAGCATTGTATGTTTCAAGAGTCCCTTGGACATGTATGCTAATGTTCATAGCATGTGCCATGCCTGTTAATGCATGTGTTTTGCCTGCACTGACCCATGTGTTGTGGAGGGACATGATGGAAGTGATGTTTGATAGTGCCACTCATCTGCTATTGCTTCCTGTCTAGGGGACCATAGTACCCTGATGCTTGTGTTCTATGTCTCCCTCTACACAGCGGCATGTGATGAAGAGGGCAGAGACGGCGCTGTGGAGCAAAGCGGCGGGGATGCCCCCACTGGCCGGCGACGCAAGGCCCAGTCACCCTCCCAGAATTTACCATTGTCCGAGAGTGAGGGGACTTGTGCTGCATCTGCCACTACGGCTGCAGCAGAAGGGGTGGGTGAGCCCCCACATGGGCTTGCAAAGGCAGAAGACGGTGTGGAGCCATCCAGGTTGGTGGTTTCCACAGAGGAGGAGGAGGCCGCTACTGAGCCGCACATGGGGCGTGGTGGGGGTGGTACCACTGGTGCAAGTGGTGCAGTCCAGGGCCAGGGGCAGGAGGCAGCACAGGTCACCGCAGAGGGGCCTGTGCATGTCGCTGTCCCTGACCCTGTGACTGCACCACCATGCACCAGCAGGGATGCCCCATCCCAGGCCCGTCCGCAGGTAGGGGGGATGTCCATGTCATCTGACACTCCTCTACCTGCGGACGAGGGGACCCCTGGCCATATGGAGAAGGTCCTGATTGGTGTCACGTTGCGCACGCGTGACATTCGTGATGACGTGCGTGCTTCCCGGGGGGAGCACGCACGTCATCACGAAGAGCAGCGTGCCAACGTGGCCCAGTTGGGAATGTCCATGGTCGGGGGTTTTGTAGATGTGCCGGCCACTCTGGCGGCCCTCTCCTCCTCTGTGGAGACTATGCGCCAGTCGTTCTCCATGCCGTCTTCCGGCCCAGATGCCACCAGGGCCCCCTGTGGACCTGCCCTGACCAACGCAGCCAGCTCGGTTGGGATCCCATCCCTGCCACAGTCGGGAGTCAGAGGTCCAGCAGGGGTGGACACCACAGCAACTGGACCCCAGCAGATGGAGGATGTGCCGACATCATCGAGCAGGGCACGTGCACGACGGTGTCGGTGGATTCCATCAGCCTGGATGCCGTCGTGCTGGCAGAGGCAGTTGCGTCGGAGGCAGCAGCAGGCTGAACGTGGGAGGCATCATGGCTCGGGGCCATCTACACCAGAGGGGCAGGCATCGGCCGGAGGGCAGGAGGACCCAGGAATGGGAGTGTCTTCCGTGTGGCAGCGGTTGGGCCAGCAGATAGGAGAGGAGCGGCGGCGGGCAGAGGAGGCACGGCTCACAATGGTCAGGGCAGAGAACTCCATGCGCAGGGCGCTGAGGCGGGCTGAGTGTCTCAAGGGAATTTGCAGGGAGTTGGAGGTGGACATGGCGTTATCCCTGCGAGACCTCAGGGCCAGAGAACAGGCCCGCCTCCAAGACATTGAACAGGAGTTCGATGATGGCCTGGCCCATGACATCAACAAGTGAGCCGTTGGACTTGCCCGCCGCCATTGTATATAGTTCATTAGTGTTAAGTTTCATTTCTTTTTTCTTTCATTTGGGGCGCATGGACTATGCCCCACATTTTTGTATATAGTTAGTAATTAGGTAGGTTTCATTGTACGTTTCATTTATGTCGTTGGGCTCATGGACCCTGGATTTGCTATTTGTACATAGTTTTACAGTGGATTTTTCTCATTCATCTTTATTTTTTTTCACGATGGAGCAATGGATATTACGCTTTTCTTTCCCTTTGGATTTGCTTTGTTGGACGGTGACTTTGGACACATTTTCATTTGGATTAATTTGAATTCTCATTTTTTTTATTTATCATTTTTTGGGAAATGCTGCATTTTTATTATTATTGGCATTATTGTGTGTTTTTATTTAATTCCCTTCATTTTGACTTGAATACATTTTTGTTTCTTACTTCAATGTGTGGTCTTCTCTCATTGGTTTCATGCATGTCACAATGTGGGTTTTCTCAGTCATGTGTTGCCATTGTGTGGGTCTGACAGACTTGTACTCATGCGCATAATGCTTATTTGTGATCTATCATGTAATGATGATTTAAATTTGGAGTGGATGTAAAGCTTGGTTGGGTGTTTGGACTGGGGTTCTGTGGGGTGGGATATGTGTGGCCATAAGAGCCAGGGATCTGGATTGTGATGACATGTTGGCTTGGGGACATGTGTCGGGGCCTGCTGGCAGGTGCCCTGCACTGCTGGAGGGTGGGGGTGCTGGGGGACATGTGTGGGGGCCTGCTGGCAGGTGCCCTGCACTGCTGGGGTGTGGGGGTGCTGGGGGACATGTGTGGGGGCCTGGTGGCAGGTGCCCCTGACTGCTGGGGTGGGGGATATGTGTGGGGGCCTGCTGCCAGGTGCCCCTGACTGCTGGGGGGTGGGGGTGCTGGGGGACATGTGTGGGGGCCTGCTGGCAGGTGCCCCGCACTGCTGGGGGGTGGGGGTGCTGGGGGACATGTGTGGGGGCCTGCTGGCAGGTGCCCCTGACTGCTGGGGGGTGGGGGTGCAGGGGGACATGTGTGGGACATGGGTGGGGGCCTGCTGGCAGGTGCCCCTGACTGCTGGGGGGTGGGGGTGCATGGGGACATGTGTGGGGGCCTGCTGGCTGGTGCCCCTGATTGCTGGGGGGGTGGGGGTGCTGGGAGACATGTGTGGGACATGAGTGGGGGCCTGCTGGCAGGTGCCCCTGACTGCTGGGGGGGTGGGGGTGCTGGGGGACATGAGTGGGGGCCTGCTGGCAGTTGCCCCTGACTGGTGGGGGATGGGGGTGCACGGGGACATGTGTGGGGGCCTGCTGACAGGTGCCCCTGACTGCTGGGGGGTGGGGGTGCTGGGGGACATGTGTGGGTGCCTGCTGGCATGTGCCCTGCACTGCTGGGGGGTGGGGGTGCTGGGGGACATGTGTGGGGGCCTGCTGGCAGGTGCCCCTGACTGCTGGGGGGTGGGGGTGCTGGGGGACATGTGTGGGGGCCTGCTGGCAGGTGCCCCTGACTGCTGCGGGTTGGGGGTGCTGGGGGACATGAGTGGGGACCTGCTGGCAGGTGCCCCTCACTGCTGGGGGGTGGGGGTGCTGGGAGACATGAGTTGGTGATCATATTGCAACGTGACATGTGACTTGGCTGGGGGGCATGCCCATGGTGGATGGGCTGCCTGCGGGACATGACCAGGGGTGCAGGGTAGTCCCGTGTGGTGTGGGCTGCCTGCAGGGGCCGTGGAGGGGGTAGAGGTGACACCTGGGGGGACCCACATTGCCAATTCATGTGTAGGAATCCCCGCGCACCCCCGAAATACGCGTTCCCCGCTCTGACAGCAAAATCGCGTGTGAATCTTCATGCGCAGCCCAGTAATACACGTACCCTACTCCAATCGTATGTGAAACTTCCCGCGCACCCCTGAAATACACGTACCCAGCCGAATCGCGTGTGAAACTTCACGCGCACCCCCGAAATAAACGTACCCAGGCCAATCGCGGGAGAAACTTTCGGCGCACCCCTGAAATACACGTAGCCAGGCCAACCGCTTGTGAAACTTCCCGCGCACCCCTGAAATACACCTACCCAGGCCCTTTCGCATGTGAAACATCCCGTGCACCCCTGAAATACACGTAGCCAGGCCAATCGTGTGTGAAACTTCCCGCGCACCCCTGAAATACACATACCTAGGCCAATCGCACGTGAAACTTACCGCGCACCCCCGTAATACACGTACCCCACTCGCACAGGCCCTTTCGCGTGTGAACGTTCCTGCGAACCCCCGTAATACACGTACCCTGCTGAAATCACGTGTGAAACTTCCCGCGAACCCCAGTAATACACGTACCCAGCCCAATCGCGTGTGAAACTTCCTGCGCACCCCCGTAATACACGTACCCCACTCGCACAGGCCCTTTCGTGTGTGAAACTTCCCGCGCACCCCTGAAATACACATAGCCAGGCCAATCGCGTGTGAAACTTCCCACGCACCCCTGAAATACACGTACCCAGGCCAATCGCGTGTGAAACTTCCCGCGCACCCCCGTAATACATGTACCCCACATACACAGGCCCTTTCGCATGTGAAACTTCCCGCGCATCCCCTGAAATACACGTAGCCAGGCCAATCACATGTGAAACTTCCCGCGCACCCCTGAAATACACGTACCCAGGCCAATTGCGTGTGAAACTTCCCGCGCACCCCCGTAATACACGTACCCCACTCACACAGGCCCTTTCGCGTGTGAAAGTTCCTGCGAACCCCGTAATACACGTACCCAGCTGAAATCGCGTGTGAAACTTCCCGCGAACCCCAGTCATACACGTACCCCACTCGCACAGGCCCTTTCGTGTGTGGAACTTCACGCGCACCCCAGTAATACACGTTCCCCGCTTGGCGTTTGCTGTTTGGCAGCCCTGTAAACTGGTCCAGGGTTAGCGCAGCCCTTTGCGCTGAATTGGGAATTTTGATGGCTTTTCCTTGCGCAAGGGCGTTCTTGGGGGCGTAACTGGCCTGCTGCAGGGTCGCTGCGCCACTCTGCGCCACGGCTGGTTTTGGAGGCTAAAATCCATGAATACGTTATGCGCGGAAATCGATTTTAGCGCATGCGGCTGGCGCAGACATTTGCACGCGCACACTGTGCGCCAGCCGCGTGCGCCACTTTTGTGCGAAATTCTATGAATTACCCTGTAAATGTAGTAATAAATAAGAAGTGTAACCCATATATATAACACATCAACAATTCATTTAAATACAATATGTTCTAAAATGGAATATACCAAAAGAAGAAACATAGGCTTCCAAAATGATTACCTCACAGAAACTCCACAATCAAGAGCAACAGCAGATCTACAGACCAGTAAGAACACACCTTACCAGAAGCTAGTAAGTGTACTTCATTTTACTCATATATTTCTAAAATGTCTGTATTAGATACAAAAAAGGTATATATTTTTTTTTTTTCTCACAGAAATGTCTAGTATTCTGGAGTGGCTAGAGGAGCATTTCCCACGTGAGGAAATGTCTGAAGATAGTGAACCTAATGGTAGACACTTTTCTATATAAACCAATTAATAAATATGATTTTATATACATTTACATATCCATTTTTTTTGTACAGACCATACAAACATTGAAAATAGTAAACGAAAAGAAATATTGCATAAGTCTCTCCAGCGCATGGAAGAAAAAAATTGACATACTCACGGAAAATTTCAACAGTTTAAAAAACTTTGTAGAGGATCACTTGAAAGAAAAAACTAGATACCATTGTCCCACATGTACCTGTCCCCCCTCACCATATCCCTGTCAATTATCCCCAAACCCTCTCCATGAACAAAAACGTTTTGATGAGACTTCCTTCCCTTCTTCACCTCATATGAATCTTCTTGAAACCCCCAATTCTCCTGGGTTTGTCTCAGTTTCTACTTCACCTTCTCTGTCATAAATTTAACATCCATATATAATAAAGTAACATTATTATATTTTGTCCTAATTCATTTCTTGTTTTTTTTTAAAAGCAGTTGAGGTGTCCGCGAACAGCACGAGTGTCCAGAATGTCCGTAAAGAAACAAAAATGGGGCCGTCCTAAGGACACTATACCTGTCCGTACTGTTCGCATGCAAGTCGAAACTGTTCTAAGAACACACCCGGTGTTTGGGATGTCCGTAATTAATCACAGCAGTCCCCACCACCCACCCGAGGAGCAGGAGCTCCGGACCATGTCCCTGCAGGAGCAGAGGACCAACGAATGCATCAGCTGTCTTCAGACATAAGCGTACCCATTTATGGTAAGCGCTTTTGCTCCGGCGAAATTTATTTAAAAATGTGCATTTCGCCCGCGCTCAGCTGCCTGTGAGCCACTCTGCCTATTTGAATGTGGAGGCTCTGTCCACATTGCCCTGTAACATAAAGCCCACATCCAAGCCACTCGCCGCCATTCTGGCCCATGAGGCTCTCTGCCACTCCAAGATGGCCGCCCCCTGAATCCAGCATCTGCATCTGCCGAATCCAGGCCTCCAGCAGCCAGCTGATTGGCTGCTGGGCCTACCTCTTGCCCCATTGGCCGCCGGCAGGCAAAGCCAGCCCTCTCCCTCCAGGGCTCACGAGAGGCAACGCCAGCACCTGTTTTGTGCCTGTTCGGTGCCGTGACTGCCTTCTGCCAGACCCCCTGGCCCACTTCACATAAGGTACTCTTGCACCCTCGACAAAAACCAAACTACCACAGTGGTCCAAATTTGCCTCAAAGTACTTATGTGTGACCATGTTTTTCTCTACATGAACTATTGGTCCTGCCTATGCAGCCTGACCGCTATGAGCATGCCCCTACACTGAACCACCTGCATTGCCATACTTGCATTTAGCCCATCTACGATTGCATTGCCAGAATTGCATTTAGCCCATCTATGATTGCATTGCCAGAATTGCATTTAGCCTATCTATGATAGCATTGCCAGAATTGCATTTAGCCCATCTATGATTGCATTGCCAGAATTGCATTTAGCCTATCTATGATTGCATTGCCAGAATTGCATTTAGCCCATCTATGATTGCATTGCCAGAATTGCATTTAGCCTATCTATGATTGCATTGTCAGAATTGCATTTAGCCTATCTATGATTGCATTGCAAGAATGCATTTAGCCCATCTATGATTGCGTTGCCAGAATTGCATTTAGCCTATCTATGATTGCATTATTATATTTATAATATGCTATTTGACCTATGCTGAGCCCTGTGTTGTACCCTATGGTCGCCACTAGACCACACTTGACCTTTGCTGAGCCCTGTGTTGCACCCTATGGTCGCCATTAGACCACACCTGACCTATATGAGCCTTGTGTTGTACCCTATAGTCGCCAGTAGACCAAATCTGACCTATGCTGAGCCCTGTGCTGTGCCCTATGGTCGCCATTAGACCGCATTCTCCTGCCTCTGGAACTGGAAGGATGCCCTACCTCGCATTAGTCCTCTGTATCATGGCTACAGTTACACAGGTTGTCCCTAGCAGTCAAGACCACATCGATCAGTCGCCAACACCTACCTCAAACCTTAGCCAACTCACTATTAACGCTATGCAACCTAATCTTTCCACATTCTGCAAGGCCCAAGAAACAACACTTTATGCCTCCCTACCTTGTACCACTTCCAATAGAAACAACAGACTCTGCGCAAGACTAGCCAAACTACATGAACCACTGAGAAGAGCCCTTCCGGCCTCCAACCTCAAAACCAACTACAAACCCAGCCCACGATTGCCTAGCCACTCTAAATGGCCTACTCAAACATCTTCCTTGAATGTGAATACCCTCCAGCTTAATAACTTCCAACCCAAAGCTTGCCCCACTGTAGACACACCAATCCGAGCTAACAAAACTCCCAAGGACCCCCCTCTCAAGGGAGCACTCCTTAATGCTAGATCACTAGTCGCTCACGCTACGGATATCGCCGATTTAATCACAGAAGGGAACCTGGATTATCTTGCAATTACGGAAACTTGGCTCCATAATGCAGCAGGACCTGCCCTCATGCTAGCTGTGCCTGACGGCTACACCATAATCAGACAAGACCGTGATAATGCACGAGGTGGCGGCATTGCTATTATTTCTAAAATGGCTCTTGGTCTCAGACTAGCACCTACCCAGCCTCTACAATCATGTGAAACCCTCACTGCCAAAATGCAGATAAACAAATCGCAATCCATTACCATACACCTTATATACAGACCAACCGGCCCTCTTGGTACCTTTGAAGAAGACGCATAATATAATTATGAACAACCTGAAACCTACCATGCAACTACTTATATTAGGTGACTTCAATTTAGGATTCAACGACCAAACGGACAAAAATGCCACAGAAATAGCGAATACGATCAAAGCACTAGGCCTTACCCAAAAAGTCACTACACCCACCCACCTTAAAGGGAGAATATTGGACTGGGTAGCAGACCTTAACTATTCTGCCACTATCACTTCCATCCTGCCTTTAGCATGGACAGACCATTCTCTGATCTCCTTTCACTTATCCACTATCAGACCCATTCCACTGGCTCGACCACGAGCACCACCATGCCCAACCAGAAGCAATAAAAGTATCACGGTAGAAAAAATCATCCCCGCCGTACTGCCTACTCTCAACGCACTGTCTGATAATCTCGACCCAAGCAGCCTAGTTCAGGAATTTAACATTATGCTCACCACATTGGATAAAATTGCTCCTATCAAACTCAGACCGAGCAAACCCATAGCCCAACTAAACAAGTGGTTCAACCCACAACTCAAAGACCTTCGTACCTTAAAGAACAAAAGCGAAACAAATTGGAGACTATGCCCCTCTAGTGAGAATAAAGCCAAATTAACTGCACTTTCCTCACATTACAAAAAGGAAATCTGCCAAGCAAAACGCGACTCCTACGACAAACGTATTGCTAATTCAAACTCAAGCATGAAAGAACTCTTCTGCATACTCAAAGAGCTAGATTCCCCTATAGCTATCTGGACGTCTGCACCAAGGACAAATCCTGGTGTACAGATATACAACAAGCCTTAGCGCATACAATTAATACACTTCAGAATAAAATTCAACTAAAAAAGAAGGCTCTAAACCTACAGCATTCGCCTAACACTCTCCTGCCCAACGAGCCACCACCGGTACATAATGCCACATTCCACTTCTCTAAAATGTCCATCCTAGAGGTAGAAAAAATGATCCTATCTTTGAAGCCTTCAAACTGTAAAGGTGATATCTGCCCTGCACAGCTAATAAAAGACGCTGCTAGAGAACTCTCCCCATTTATAACCAAACTGATAAATGCCTCATTTGCTACAGGTACTATACCTGCCAACCTCAAGCAATCTTGGGTGCTACCACTCCTCAGGAAACAGACACTTGATCCCCTCATTTCTACAAACTACCGGCCTATTACCACGGTCCCATTTTTACTAAAAATACTGGATAAGGCCGCCTACACTCAAATTCAGAAGCATTTAGAATTGCACAAACTCCTGGGTAACAGACAATCTGGTTTCCATCCACTGCACGGAACTGAGACTGCCCTAATTGACCTTAAGTCCCAGATAGACGAGTTGAGAGACAAAGGTAGGACAGTACTCCTGCTTCTACTCGACCTCTCCGCTGCATTCGACCTGGTCAACCACAAGGTCTTATGTCGGCACCTTGACTCTGCAGGTCACTTCTCCACGGACACTATCAAGTGGATCGAGTCCTTCTTGAGTGAGAGGACCATGAGAGTCTTCTCCCCCTCAGCCGATCCTAGACCCATCCTATGTGGTGTTCCCCAAGGATCCTGCGTCTCGCCTATCCTCTACAACATCTTCACTAAGCCGCTGTTCGACGATCTGGACCAGCTGGGTATCACCTACACTAACTATGCAGATGATACTCAGATTCTCCTACCACTTTCTGGGGATTACGGTATGGACATGGGCCTGGTGAACAAAGTTTACCTTATCATCCAAGCATGGATGGCCACACACGGTCTATGCTTGAACGATGATAAGACTGAACTAATAATATTGGGTTCGCAGGCCAATATTAAAAAACTAGGTCAAGAATACTCATCTTTCAATATTGACGGCAATACTATTAAAGTCTCCAATGAAGTAAAAACCTTGGGATTCTACTTGGACTCCACACTATCCTTTGACAAGCAGGTCAAATCCCTTACCTCGGCTACAGCTTACACACGCAAACTTCTTAGAGCTGGTAAACCGTTCCTCTCTGACAATAGTTGTCTGATCCTGGCTAGAGCTCTTATACTCTCTAGAATCGACTATTGCAAAGCCCTCTAGATTGGGGCTAACAAATCCACCATTCACAAGCTCCAAACGCTACAAAATAAAGCCTTAAGAGCAGCCCTTGGCATAAATAAGAAAACCCACATTTCTGCCTTGAGACGTCAACACAAATGGCTCTCCACATCCAATAGAATTCTTCTAAAAACACTCTCTTTGATACACAAAGCCTTGAACAATGCGGACCCTAGTTACCTTATAGACAAACTTCAGAGAAAAACTTCTCTCAGACCCACTAGAAGTGGGAACACCAACTGCCTAAATATCCCCAAATACAAACTTACTACCATCGGGGGTAATGGCTTCACTGTTAAGGCAGCCAAAAGCTGGTATTCACTGCCCCAGGAGTTGAGAGCTGACCAACCATATCCACTCTTCAGGAAAAACTTAATAAAACACATCACTGCCACCAATCCTTAGCTTCCCTTCACCCTCTCCCCTGAGGACACTTTCCTGCAATTAAGAAACAGTATATCTTGCTATATTCTTTCTTTATGTAAATACTGCAGCCTATGTATATGTAACCACACAAGCTCTACATCCTCAGTGCATGTACCTTTGCTTCAGGGCTATTGTTCATATTGTATATATCCTGTAATCATGCAAAAAGTGCTCATCTTGCTATATGTAAATTCTGTAACCTGTGTATACGTAACCATGTAAGCCTTGCATTTCCTTGTCGTTGCGCCCTTTTACTTACGAGTCTGGTGCGCTTAACAAATGAATAAACAAACAAACAAACAACCAAAATGGAGGTGTCCTATGAACACTATACTTGTCTGTACTGTTCGCTAGCAAGTTGAAACTGTTCTAAGAACACAAGAGATGTCCGGGATATCCGCAATTAACCAAAATGGAGATGTTCTAAGAGCATTATACCTGTCCGTAATGTTCGCAAGCAAGTCCAAACTGTTCTAAGAACACATTCGATGTCCGGGTAGTCCGCAATCAAACTAACACACGCGGTGTCCTGAAAAGTTCATAAATAAATAAAAAATGGGGGTGTCCTGAGGCCGCTAGACCTGTCCGTGCCATTCGTAGGCAGTTTGAAACTGTTCTAAGAACACATCAAGTTTCCCGGGATGTTCGTAAATAAACGAAATGGGGGTGTCCTCAGGACGCTATACCTGTCCATATTGTTCGCAGGCGAGTTGAAACTGTTCTAAGAACACAGGCAGTATCCTGAAATGTTCATAAATAAACAAAATGGGGGTGTCCTGAGGACACTATACCTGTCCGTACTGTTCGTAGGCAGGTTGAAACTATTCTAAGAACACATCAAGTGTCCCAGGATGTTCGTAAATAAACAAAATGGGGGTGTCCTGAGGACGCTATGCATGTCCGTATTGTTCGCAAGCGGATTGAAACTGTTCTAAGAACAAACGCCTGTCTGTAACTGTTAGTTTCGCTTGTGTCGCACTTTTAATTAGTTTCAGGACCCGAACAGTGTCCCTAGAACACCAACGCGTATGCGCAAAACAGTTTCAGTGCATTTGGTGTCCTGCGGACACCCGTTCCCTTCACGGACATGTTCGCGAAGCCATCATGTGACCACGCCCACGCTGAGCGTGTGTTCTGACTGTGGACACTGTTCTTGTCCCCGAACAATTTAAAACTACCTTTTCAGGCAATACACAATATTCTTCAATAATAAATCACCATACCACAAGTCCCAGACAGTAATCCTGACTTTCTACATACTTTTTGGGACTTTTTGAACCTTTTTTTGGTGTTCGATCTGTCCGAAGCGCTCACAAGCACACCTATAAAAGGCCACACCCCAGAGCTCATCCACATTGTGTTTCTGGCTGTCTTACAGAACACAGTGCATTTTCGTTGTCAATTTTCCAGATTTATTTCTGAAACCTGATGGAATCCATGGCTACACTACTGCCACCTGGTACTACATCTGCCTCAGCACCACCCCTACCCCCTCCACCACCACCACCACCTCCCCAAGGGCCTGAAGAGGGGAACAGGAGTGGGGATGCAGAGGAGGATGAAGAGGATGACGAGAATGAGGTAGTGGAAGTCCCTACTACCAGCACACGCCGTGAGTCTTGGGTGTGGCGGTTATTTACCATTCATGGTAACGTACCTAAGGTGCGTGCGAACAAAGTCACCTGCAACCAGTGCAAAATGGTACTGAGTCACGGGAGGCCTGGTTCGTACAGCTTTGGTACGACTACTATGAAGCGACACCTAAGGTCGTTCCACGGTGGGGCCATTCGCAAGGTTGTACCGTGCGTGGAGCGTAGTAGGTTGACTTCCTCTACTACATCCTCCGTTTCCGATCCTGTCACCACAAGGAACACTACTGTGGGACAGCGTATTCCTCCAGCTGCCTCACAGGCCATTCGCAATGCTGAATACCCTTACCTTTCGAGGGTCACAGTTGTGTGTATGTACTGTGACGCAGTACTCTGCAGGGGGGAGAGACTTCAAAGTGCTTTTGAGACTCTGGTCTCAGAGCACAAGAAGACCTGCTCACTACCTAAGTAAGTAAGGCCCACCCTACATCTCCCTCTGTCCACCCACCCTTTCTTATCCCAGTGGTTGGTGTCCCCCCCTTACCCTCCTTTTCCCTCCTCTCCTAGTGTGTCGTGTGTAAAAAAAAAAAAAAAGTATAAAACAACAAAAATCTGCCCAAAAAAAGCCTCCTTTCAGAGCCGCCTTTCACAGTTTAAAAATAGAAGTGGAAAATAAATGGAGCAGGGCCTTGTGTATTTTCTAGAAGTCTGCGGACAGTTCGCAGCCATCTAAAAATTTGGGGTGCTGCCCTATCATAACCATTGCACTTTTGTCTGGGAGGAAGTGGTGGCCCTGAAAAGAGCCTTTTGGTGGTGTTTGTTTGTGTTTGAAAAACTTGAAATGGTCAACACCTACTATAAAATGGATGGCTGTAATTCCAAAAAAGGTTGCAATGCATTTTGTACATTTCTCAGAAAAATCTGATTTCCAGCATTAGTAAGATGGACGCCATCTCTGCAAAAATGTATGTGCTACGAAACATAATATTTTCATTGTGAAAAGAGGAAATGCAACATCTCTTAGAAAGGCACAAACAGCCTTATTGACATTCTGCCTCGCTCTCTCCATTTGTAGACCAAATGAAGAAGAACGCAGCCACATGTGTCTCTGCGCAATCCGAGAAAAAATTACTTGAGAATTTGGAAACATGTCCATGCCCTTCCAAGTCCTTCTTTCATTGCAAATTGCAAAGAAATTCCAGACACATGTCCTAAACTATTCCCTCCACAATGAATTATCATTATGTCTGGATGATGCTCTGTCTCCAAAGTAACACAGAGAGGTAGCAAGTCCAACCACTTATTTCCACATACTCCATGCAAGTGCACTTCCACATGTGGCAATCCAAGATCTACAGCTACTCCACAGCTTTCTGCATGCACCTTCAACCAATGTATCCACGAGTCTCCCAAAATCCAAATAATCTGTTTTCTGAAACACACAGCCATACCTATCTGTTCTTCTCTCAGGAAAAAGAGTATCTGACAAACTCTCTTCTGGCACAACACACCCACTAAACTTTACTGACCAATCCCTTGCTCTGCTCTTTCTCATTTGCATGCCTCCCCACCCCAAAATCCCTGTATGTAACACGCGATGTCCACGGACTACCGCAATGTCCGCGGACATATCGTAACATGGACAGCCCTTCTACAACTTCCACTTCACTCTCTGTGCCATTCCCTCATTGGATATAGCTAAGCAGTCACACGACCATCCACCAATCACATCCAAGACCTCTACATCTAACTCGATCATCATAGATCAGCACTTCAAATGTACTGTGAATCACTCTGAGTACAAGTGTCATATCTTTGGAAAGCACCTACTACAAGAAATACTGTACAAGTCTCCAAGTATTCTACTTGCAGCTGCATGCATATCCATATGCATGAACACAAACTACAGGTATGCATATTTTCTGTATAGTACATGTACAATTCTTATACATTCATATAAACAGATTAACTGACTTTTAACTTGTATAACCTATAAAATGAACTTACTGTCATTTTTCCCATCTGCTATAATCAACTGTCACTTCCAAACCTATCTTCTATTTAATTTCTTTTTACACACACATTTGCAAAGCATGTTGAACTAACATATTTAAAGTAAAATATAAAGACTGCACATAGTCAAACAAAATTGCATGCACACACTCTGTTCAACTATCAAACAACAATACTTGTACAAAAACATAAAAAATCAATGTCTAAATTAACATCAGTGCTATAAACACACAAAATAACTAATTTGTTTCCTTTACAATTGCAGTGAAGACCACTCAGCAGCAGAATTTGAAGTACAAACAACAACTAAGAAGAAACCTGCTCATTCCACAAAAAAAGTAAGTTAAATACCATCATGCTATTCTTGCGCCTAAAAACAGAGATTGTGCACCATTCTGTCTACAAATCCTCATTTCTTAAACAGAGATTTACAATCAGAATGGCACACAATTTCATATTTTTTGACACACAAATGACCCAACTCAGCCCCTAGAATTTTGATATTATAGAACAAACAACTGTTTTAATTGTATACCATTAGATTTACTATTTCTACTTCTCCACACCACCAGCTTACTTTCTACTGTCATCTGAACCCCAGTTTAGTAGCACATTAATTCAATAATACCCATCCCAACTAGTTGTAGTTGCCTAATGCACAATCACACACCATTACATACATCTTTATCATCTTACTCAGACACTCATGCACACAGCACACAAACATTAAGAATACCCCAACCCATACCTTCTTTATTTTTTTCAACAGACCCTGAAGAATGCCTACCAAAAATCAAGTCCATAGAAAGCAACGGAGAAGCAGAGCAAATGAAAATAGAAGTGTGCAACAAAACAAGCTTCAACTACAGAAACTTTGCCTCCTCTATCAAAATGTAAAACAAACCAAAAAACAATTAACAAAAAATCAGCTACCACTACAGATAAAACTGCTCCTATACATCTTGATATAGTGCAAAGTAAGCATACCAAAAAAAGTATTTTAGCAAAATTATTCTATCACGGAGTCCTTCAAAATCTTATAAAACAGGAGAGAAATCAGGCTCAACCCTTAAAACCTATAGTAGGAAATTAATTTTAGAAGCATTGATAGACAGTGCAATTCTTCTCAAAAGTAAGTTATTTATTTTAGTGTTAAACAAAATGAAACCACTAACAAAACTAATGACTAAATTACAAAAGAAACTTCTCAATAAACGAAATGTCAACAGAAATAACTTCTTAAGTATCTGTAGATGTGAATGGAATCACACTACGAGCACAGAACCATACTTTAATGAAGAAGCATTCAAACAAAGCAAACAAATACAATTGCCATACATAGCAGGGGACGACGTTATGAAAAAGTTAATAATACCATAATGAAACAAGAAATACTGCTTACAAAAATATCCCCAGAAAACTTAGAATTACCTCTCTATTCAACTGAATCAGAACGTCTAGTATACAAATGGCCATGCACGTCAATGTATAACATTCCCAAAAAATCTTTACGCCAAATCCTCAATCAATATGTGAAAGGCAAAGACAAAATCAAAATTAAACTACTGCAAAATATGGATACCTGTCCAGTGCGCAAGTACACAGGACATTCATTGGCCTGCATTTCAGGACCTACTTGCAAAACCACCTTCCATTATATCAAAATGATATCAAAACATCATTCAACTATAAGAAATCTAGTCTATAAACTGTACTATGCTAAAAGTCCTGCTTTAGCACTAGCCAATTTAAATAACATTCTTCTACATGGTACAGCAAAAGACCTACTTGAAGAAACCGACTATATCCAGAAATAAAATTTTGGAAGTGAAAGCCACTTACAGAATTAAACAGCTTTAAAGCAAATTAGCAACAATTCTACAATTCTGTGCATTGCAACCTTCTACTACACACATACAAAAAATAAATTTAAAAGTACATCTGCTGAAATAGCAAACCATGTGTGTGTGTTGCCGTAGAACTTTTTATAAAAGTAACACAAAAACTGTAGACCTAACATACAAAATAGAAGACAATGAAGATTCTAAATGGTTTGTATTAGCTCTCTACCTTATATCAGAAAACAAATATGAAATAACTGACCCCTTAATACTTTGCAGTTACTGCACTACAAAACTTGACAACAACCAAACTCCTTCACGTGCTATCACAAATAATTTGGAATTATTTCCACTACCAAAACCCCTACAACAACTCAATTTATATGAGAGCATCATAATTCAAACAGTGCACCCATTTTTATACGCCTCAACCAAAAACAGCAAAATTACCTCCCTTTGAATTAGTGAAAGGTATTCGGGGAAAAGTAGTGTATTTACCATTAGATCTAAAAGAAAATGTGCACACTGTAGGAGTGAAACGTCCAATGGAGCAATCTCTAATTATCTTAGTAAATGGTGTACCTATAAAAGAAAAAAGAAATTGGCAACAACTGGTAGATTTACATAAAGTTAGACAAGCCTTGCAATATCTAAAAGACAACAATGAATACTACAAAGAAATTAATATTGAGGAAAACTTGAAGGATACCACTGAAATAATTCAAGAGACACAAGAAGCTGGTCAATTTGAGCTCCTAGATCCTGCTACAATATCCAATACTTCAGACCATTATACAATTCACCCATTGCACACTAAAGACAACGTAGAAGATGCACTAGAAACTTACAAAATGTGTCAAACAAAAGGATCACCATCAAAATATGGGAAAAAAGTATAGAAGCACGTGCTTTTCCTCTACTCTTTCCTACTGGCAAAGGAGGAAGGTACGATGATAGACCGATTCAAATAACTGCATTAGAATACCGCTCATTACGGATTTATTCTGAAGATCCCAGATTTAGACAAAATGTGGAATACATATTCCACCTACTCTTTGAAAGTGAACTAGCAACTTTATGTTACGGAGTTGCACACACATTAAAATCAGGATCCACTTTCAAAATATTTCAGCTACACAATTATTACAAAATTGCAACAAAAAGATGAGGTTTTACAATCAAATATTACAAATCTATTAGCAAATATGCATGGTACTAAAGAGTACTGGTTTCGACGTCATGGAGATGTACATTGTATGATAAGAAACCTTGGCCCACCCACTTGGTTTGTTACATTAAGTTGTGCAGAATATGCATGGGAAGATTTACATGATTTCCTACGCATATCAAACAAAAACAAAACAAACATAGATATACTAACACATGGAGAACTTTGTTCTCTAGATCCTGTTAATGTTTCAAGATATTTTCACTATTGCTTCATTGCTATGCTACACTTTATTTGTAATAAAACGGCTCCTCCCCTCGTAGAAGTGCAACACTTCTTTTGGAGAAAAGAATATCAAGCCAGAGGAGCACCACATATCCACATGCTTTTATGGATTAAAGATGCTCCTAAATTTTGTCAAGAGAGTGATGCCACTGTTTTACAGTTTATTGAAAAATATGTCACATGTGAAATTCCATCAGAAGCAACAGATAGTGATCTTCATGCACAAATTTTACAATTTCAAAGACACAAATGTGGCAAATATTGTCGTCGCAAATACAAAAACAAAGGGAAATACTACACCAAATGCCGCTTTGGTTTCCCTAGACCGTTTACAAAAACAGGTCAAGTGAACAACTTCATGTCTTCAGTTAGACATAGCGTTAAAGGTAAATCACCTAAACATACATATTACATAAAAAGAACAGAAGAAGAAAAATATATCAATGATTACAATGCAATCATTGCCCACTTATGGAATGCAAACATAGATGTGCAGTACATTTCAGACAATTCCACTGCAGTTGCACGATATGTTACAGCATACTTAATAAAAGCAGAAAAAAACAGAGCTCCAAGACCTCTGGAATGACCTGTCATCAAACAAAACACTGTCTCAGAAATTATACAGCTTGGGCATAAAAATGCTCTCCCATAGAGAATGTGGCTCCTATGTAGCAGCAGATTGTTTAACTAGTACTGCTTTGTATGGAACATCTGAATATATAGTATGGCTAAGTCTTGGTCCTGCTCAATCTAGAAAAAGAGTTCTAAAATCATACGAAGATATAGAAACAATAGCCAAACATGATCCCAACAGCCAAGACATTTTAAAAAACAATTTACTGGACACATACTACCCAAACAGAAGTAACACTTTGGAAACCATGTGTCTATACCACATAGCCCAAAACTTCACATACAAAAATAATATAAAACCCGATGAAAAAAACGTAAATACAGAGTGACAAATTGTGAAGGCAGCTTAGTAAAACTCACCAAATGAAATTTAATTAATCATATCAAATTGTCATTAAAGACTCCTCAAAATAAAGAACTATATTAAATGTCCCTGCTACAACTCTTTAAACCATGGAGAAAAGAAGAAGAAATACTAGATAACTATGACTCATATGAAGACGCTTTCAAAGCAAATGAAAGCACTAGAACTGATGCAAACTTTACAAAGTACAAAACAATGTTGCACAATGAACAGCAACACGAAGAAGAACTCCAGGCCCATCTAGATAAGGACACTCCTGACAGTAGTCAACCTTCTGTAACAGGAAGCCAAGAACCACTGGGAGAGCCACTAGTAACAAATGAGGCAGAAATAGCTATGACAGAAGTAGAAAACACCATGTGTCAGTATGAAGAGAAAGAAGACTTAACTATACTACAATCAAAACTAAACAATGAGCAACGTAGCGTTTTTCATGTCTATATGTTTCTTCATGTCTATGTGTACTTGTGTCTGCTACATGTACTTTGTGTGGATGCATGTGATCCTCTAATCATTCCCTAAATATATGTGTGTGTTAAAACTACCTTTTACCCTACTTGACACACCATCTATTCTATTTGTAATGATACCTTCATGGTCTTAGTTGGCTTCGTCTTTCATCTCTAGACTCTTGGGGCAGTAGGGCTGTCTCTGATGATATTGTTTCCCCCCTGGACCATACTGGTGAGGGGCGGAGATAGGAAGTGGTACTTGCCTACTCATCTGAGTAGAGGCAGTAAGTATTTACTCTAAAATCATCTGCCCCATTACAATCTCTATAGTGAGGGTGCTATAGCTAATGCATGTGAGAGTGGTAGGAATGCAAAAATGGCTTTGAGGGGTTTGCTATTGGCCAATCAAAATTCTCTGAGTGTGGAAAAAACTGAAAAATCCAGAGGTAGAAGAGTGGGTGAAGAACATCCTGAAACTGGCTAGATTTGAAAGCTAGATCGGAGCAAAGTTCAACACACATGCATCGGGGTGAATTCATGGACCTTTTTCCTGAAGACCCAGAATAGTCTGTCTATCAGACAAATATCTTGACATGCTGTGTTGGACTCCCCTGTATACAGTGTTGTGTTTTATGCTTGTCGTTCGTATGTCAAGGCTCTCTCCTGGCTTTCATCTCGCATCCTTAATGTATGTGCTGTCAGTGTTTTCCCACTGTGGTTCTTTCAATAAAACTATGTTATTACTGATCTTGTCACCTTGTTTCCAAATGGTTTTGAGGAACCCATTAATATCTCCTATTTGACCATTTAATATTATTTTATTATATTGTATATAGTAATTTGGTTTACCTAAAGTGGTGTTCAAAACATTAATTTGTTTTACACTAATTGCAAACATTATATCCTTTGTTAGAATACACAGGCAGGATTATGTATTCCAGAACATGAGTTGATACAGATTTGAACACATGATGAGGAATAGAGTGGATTTAACATACATGGACACCTTAGATACTTCTGTTTAGTGTTAAAGTCCTGTAAAAAGTACGTGAATTAAGTGGAATTTGTATTGATTATACATAAGATTACATACATTAGGTTTAAACGGATACATTCCAGTTAAACTTCACAAGGTCAAATGTTTGATTTTTTTAGTGGTAACTGACAAAACCTAGACCTACTAACTGCATTTTTTGTGCATTGCATATGCTACCATTGTTACTGCGAGAGGACTGGCTAGCGCAGGAGTGTTGAGGAAAGGTGTATTCAAGGGAGTATACCCTGACTGATGTGTGCAGAATGCAAATTTTTCTTTTACATTTGGCAGTCTCGCAAATCAACTTATTTTTATAATAGCTTAATTTGGTGTATTCCCTTTGCATGTAATTGCTTCTGGCACTGTACTTTCAATGCAGTAAACAATGTTGTGTGCCATTTTACAGTCAGTCTATTTCAATTACTGCGACCTACCCGTCCATAGCTCCCAAACACTGTTTAGCTCTGTGCAGCCTATGGCTAGCATCACTGTACATGCAAAGGAAGGAGGGCATGCCACGTGTGTGTGTTTTGTGATGGGTCAGTTAAATTGCTGGAAAAAAACATTTGTGGACTAGACTTTCTATAAACTTGCAGTGAAGCAGATCCGTGGGCTTTCTAAAGTTCATGAAGAAAATGGAAGCCAATAAGAACTTTCAATCTAGTGCCAAATGACTTATGCTTAAATAAAAGCAATATTGTGTGTGCAGAAAATAGTACTGTTTTAGACACATTTGTGTAACCTGTCAAATACACATTTGTTTTATAAACACTGAAAATCACAGTTGTTTTTGATTTTTTTAAGGAAAAATTAGTAAACACATTTGAAACCATAAAACCTGCTTTTCACCAGGAAACATTCAGAGGGGATGAGTGGTGCACACGTCATCCATTTCTTAGGCCTGATCATCATCCTGGGCACTACCAGATGGGACTATGATGACACCATATTGCCTTAGCAAGGACAGAATTGCAAACTGCTCACCCTTATCCAGGCAAAGATCTAGTGTACGATTTACATGAGAGCTCATTACCCTAATTGAAGAATACCCTTTTGATTCTAGTAAACAACGTTTAGTGGCAGTTGATATTGTCTCATTATATACCCACATTCTGCAATAGGCAATCCTGAATATAATTGAAGAGCTACTGTTATCTAAGTGGGGCAGTGGTAGTACCCCGTACAGTTTTGTTCTTCGGTGTACAGAAATGGCACTAACAGAGAATTATAATATTTTGAACAATAAAATGTTCCATCAGATCCATGGAACTGCTACGTGTTCATCTGAAGCTCCCACTGTTGCAAATGTATATGTAGGATCTCTTTGTGTGAACACAATTCTATTCAAAACCAATACATTTTTGCAGAGGATCAATTGTGAGAACGTTACATAGATGACATCATTTTGGTATGGAAAGGAGACAGATCCTCTTTCGAAGAATGTTAGCCTTGGCTTACTAATCAGGACCTGTTCCTCGAGTTCACTTCTAGATATAACCATGTGACAGAAGCTATAGATTATCTATTGAAAGTCAAGAAATATCACAAATCAACCGACAGAAATTGACTACTGAAGTTTCCAAGCTGTCTTGCTCGTCATACCAGAGAGAATCTACGTCTGGGACAGTTTTTAAGGCTGAAATGTAATAGTTCTAGCAAAATGGCCTTTGAGACTAAGCTGCGTAAGCGGTTATCGAAAATCTATAATTAAAGGAGCACGAAAAAGGGACAAGAACAAAAATCGAGAAGCTCTCCTAGAATACAAGGGAAAAACAGGCACAAATGAAAGCATTGTCTTCGTGAGAACTCACACCATTTGTCCGATAAAGTGAATTACATCATAAAGAAAATGGACATATACTCCAAGGAGGTAGTTCGCCATTGAATCGCCCCTTATGTGCCTTTAAACGAGGTAAACATTTAAAAGACATGTTCACAAGAAATGATGTCTGCAGACCTAATGAAAATCAAATGAGTATGACACAATCATGGGGTTTAGCTAAACCTGTAGGACACACACCCTGGGGTCAGTGCGGCTGTTGTGCGCAAACAAAAAAACCCGAAAGAAGTGAATATTTGGCTTGAAAGATTATGGTCACAAAGATTGTTCACTAATTGTAATTTTACTATATGCATATATGCTATATGGAGTCCCCGTGGCAAACGTTATGTAGGCAAGCCATAAAGAAGAATAAAAACTCATTGTACAGAACACAAAGGTTCTATCAGAAAGACAGTGTTGAATGCTCCTCTTGTAGGCCACTCACTAAATGACAAAAATAAATGATATGAGGAAGAACAATGCCTGATATGTTTGACTAGCAGTATTGAAACAGGCCTCAATGAGAAGATTGATGGGCATGGAGGGGGTTGCATTTTTCTAACTTTCACACACCGAACGTGTAGTTCATATATTTAAAGAATTCACACCCAGGTAAGAATCAATAAAAAGTGTATGCTTACTATCCATACACTTGTGCCTATTTTGTTAGCCCAGTGAAAATAATGGTTATAGAATTATAATCTCAGTATTTATCATAAATGGTTCTAGAAGAGACCTTTTGTGAGAAAGTGTACCCCTCTATTTTTCAAGATAGTTTTAATCTAACACATCTGAGAAAGTTGCTAAATAATAACTTTAGCCTGATGTTATCATCTTCACAACATTAGTGCTGCTAGATATAGAACTTCAGATTGCACTTCCTTCACACTATGTATTTCGAATATCTATTGCGACATAGTCCAAATTAAAATGGCCCCCAGATTAGCATACAGTTACCAGGTTAGACCACATTCCACACAGGTTATGCCCATGTGACATGACTTCAAGCGAACAAAGCACATAGTTAACAAGGTTTCATATTGTTTGGCAGATGCAGCCCTAACATGGCAGCATGCGATATAATGAGAGTAATATTTCTGTGCAGTCGCCAAGCATCCTGATGCACACACGCGTAACCACGAAACTAGAAATTACGTGATACTAATATAACAAGACATCTTGGCCAATCCTATTGGTTAGTGACCTGCACATTAAATTGGTATACCATGTGTTGTCCCCGGTTTACTGTGTTATGATACAGCACAGAGTAGATAGAGCCTACATGAGTATTCTACACTGCACCAATGCAGATAGTTAATGAAACATCAGAATATTGACCTCGAGATTCCAGTAAGTATAAGCAACAACTCCTGTCTGGAGTGTATTACTAACCAACATACTGCCCATGTAAGAGGGAATGAAGGTTGACTGAATACATCTTCTGCTTCTCCCATCTTTTGAATAGGTATATGTTTATTTTCAAGACACTTGACCAACCGTTATCGAGGAACTAAGAAATCGATGGCAAGTACCCCTTAATGTATTGAATTATTTGAGGAGTACTAAGGCAGCACTAATTTTAGCTGTTTCTACACTGCCTCCTCGGAAACTCCACACTACAGTATTGAGACATGATATCTGCTGTCTGTATGCAAGAGTGCTTTGACTAAAGACAGAATATTTCGAGAACTGTCCCAACAATAAGAATATTCGCCCCCTGAAGAAGTTCTGTCATTTGTGTAAATTCATGAGGAAGAACGAAACATACTGGGATATTGTAGACTGGAATAAAAAGCAGTCATTTGCAATTATACATTCATTGTTTTTTGAGCTACATACCAGTAGCACTTTCACATTATAAGACCTGAGAAGGGTGGCATGATATATAAATAGCATGAGCCCTGCAATTCAATTCTGCGTTTGGGTAATAGGTAGCTATTATCTACGGTGTTGCTGTTCAGTTGTTTTTTAACAATAAGATAGCCAGAGGTATATGGCAGTTGAATGTTTATTAAAACAACACACAATTTGCTTTAATGGGTAGCAAAAGTCACTTTCTGATGTAATTTCTTGTACCATATTTAAATAATATACATTTTTCCATGAAGTTGTTTTGTTTTACGATGAATCACAATGCATACAATATTTTAAATCATTCTATGTATTCTTTGGCACAATACTCCTAAATTTGGTATTGCATATGTATATGAGCAATACTAATTAACTATTAGTTGATTTAATTGCAATTACTAATCTAAAGACAGTGCAGAGTTGTCTGGGTCCTTATTATATTGTGTATTTCATGTTTCCTGGTACGACCCAAACAATTTGTTTTCCCTGGTGTCTCTCATAACATTTAGGACCTACACCAGAACCACCATCCCACCACTCTTGAAATGCTTGTCAATCCTGCACTCTGTCTCACTGGCTCTTTTGAGCACACCATGGGTATGCTGCTTGACATGTCATAGCTGACATTAAAAAAAGGTTAGGACAGGTGTAAGAGGCACTATTGCAGGATGCCAAAGCACATATCCCTGCTGACCACTGAGACTGAAGTAAATACAACCAAGGGAGATTCCTGTTCCATAGCCCACTTCCAAACACCATCACACCATGGACAATGCAATATGGGTGCAGCATTGGACTGCAGTCACATTACCATGGTGCCCACCAAGGCCTCACAGTATATATAAAGAAACCAGAAGCAGCAGCATTTCATGAATGTGAAGCTGACCTGTGATTCAGACTTGGCTACAGGCCACTACTATGAGAAGGGAAATGAATGGATGGAAAGTTAGTAAGGGAAGATTCAACATCCATGTTTTGCATTCATGTCCACACCTTCACCTGTGTATGAACCACATGTCCACACCTACATCATATCACATGCGACACACCTTCAGTCAATTTAGTGTGCATCTATGGCTTGCTACTGTGATGTGTAGGTAATGAGAATGCTGGCACCTAAGTCCCAGAATAAATATGGGGAAACAACATAAATAGCTTAAACTGTATGTCATTTCCTACCCACCACCCTGGTGTCTTCCTATGGTTGATGGAAGAGCATAGTTATTCAAGTGGGCAGTAGAATAGACACACACCAGTAACAGAATGTTTCCACTAGTATGCAACACTGAAATAGCAAGACTCTAAAAGTGCCTCTAAATAGCACTACACACATGTGAGCAGACATAAAAGCACTATTTTGTAGGGAGAGGTTATGGATGGGGTAAGTGGATTGGAAGGCTGGGTGGTATGTGGTGGATGTTTGGAGGTCTGGACCAACGATATTTATCAGACTTCACAATACATATGATCTATGGGCAATTTTGTAAGGGTGGCCTCTTCATATTAACCATTTCACTTTGTTTATTACCAACTCCTACAGTTATAAGGATGACCAGGTAATCGCATTACACAACAGATGCTACCTTTTTTGAAATATTTGCAAGGAATTTGGGGTTGGTCACCTTGTGTTACCTGGGGGCAACCAGACGTGGACTCCCTGCTCACTGTGCTCAGAGAGGCAAAGCTTCACCTCACTGATGAGATCCAACAAGGCTGAAACACGTGTATGGGGTTGCTTTTGGTTCTCTTGTTCAGAGAGGAATTGCCATAGCATTTCGGTGCTGGACTGCCCATTTGGGGCGGGACAAAGACTGATATGCAAATGGATATTTCCCATCTGTGAAAGGTACAGTGAGCAAAAAGCGTGTGCTGCAAACTCTCATCTCAGGACATGTTATCATGCCATGTTCTTTCTGGAGAGGAGGGCCTGCTACCTTTTTTGAGATTACACCCATAACATTCAATAAAGCAACATCCACCCTGTACGTTCATTGAAACGTACAGTTAATGTAAATGTGTGCATCACAGATACCTACAAAACACAGATATATACTAACGAATGGAAGGAATACTTATAAAAACACATCCCTAAAAATCACAAAAAACAATCTAGACAAGTAGACACAGCAAATCTACAGGTGAGAAAAATATTCAAGTATTCGTTTAGATATTTTGAAAAGATATGGCCATCAAATTAGGACTGAAAGGGATGTAGGATGATCTCACCAAATCACAACTGGATACCATTCACACGAAGGGACATTTCTGAGCTTAATCCAGGGCTCAGAGAAGCCAAATGGTCACCATTACCATCATCAGACTGAAGACCACACAAGGAATGTCAAAGAAGAAAATTTCAATGTCATAGGAGCTAAACACGACTTGGTGGGCATTTTGCTACTGTTCAGAGATTAACTACTAACATTGTAAATGTCTAAACAGTGGTACATATATAATAGGAGTATGGAGTTGCCACCAGCCCATGTCCTGTGCACACTTTCTGTGCCTGCTAACCCTCTTTATGGGCAAAATGGGGCACTTGACAGTCCCCCTACCCTGGTCACCATTTAGTAGCACAGCCAAATGTAGTTGCAGATTTCAAGGGGTTTTGTAAAAAGTCTCCCTGTCAGAAAAACGAAGACAGGAAACCAACAACTCACAAAAGGTCCAGGTGACTGCCAATGTCATTAAAAGGAGACTGAAGCATGGAATTATGATCTAACAACTGGAAAAGGGGAATTCTAACAAAAGCATCATTTCTTTTAAAGAAATATGCTACAAAGCGTGCTTATCGTCCTGGTTGTTGCTGTTTTGCTATAGAGTGACACTTGATGCACTTTCAAAAAGAAATGCTGCACTTCATCTTGTAACAAGGCCTGGGTCTATGTGTCCTGTCTTTATAGATAAAGCAATACAAAAAATAGGGATTGTCGGTACTTTTCAGCTACAGCAGATTAAGGTGTACAATTTATGGTCTACAATTGTATCTTGTTCAATTATCTTTTCCTTAAAAGGAAAGAATATGTATTTGTGATGTAGACCAGACATAAAAATAAACCATCACATTTTAGAGAGTTTCTACAGGCGTCTAGGCTGTGATTTGTAGAGCCTGCATCAACCGCCCTAACCACTCTGTATATAAGATACTGACGAACCTCTGCCTGCATTGATTTTAATGTGGTTGGAGATGATGGGACCACATGGAATGCCGCCAAACGTATTCCCCTACAAAAAGCAAGCAGAATCCATTGGGATTCATGTAAATGCCATCTGCTATGCATGGACATGGCAGGCAGTTTTTACAATTGATTTTGGAAAACCTTTGTATAAATCCGTTTGGAAACCCAGTATTGCCTCGATGTCTATGCAGAATGAACACCCGACCATCAAACCAATCAATACTGCAATACTGCGCAGGAAGGAAGGCAATAGTGAAGAGAGATGGGCATCTGCACCTTTTCATTTGTGTACTCAGTCTAAATGCAGAGGTGTATAGCAGATGTGAGTTGGCAGAATAGTGGTGGCATTACAGGGGGCTAGCTAGAAGATGTGCTGCAGAGGTAGATTGTCCTAATCCCAATCAATTCTATGTAAAGTATGATAATGTGTACCATGTGTTCGTTGATGGCAAGACTATGGGCCTCATTACGAGGAAGGCGATAGAGGGTTAATGGCGCCGGTAGAGCTGCCGGCACCGTTAACCCTCTCTCGCCTCATTACGAGGTCTGCTTACGGGTCCTGCTAAGGACGTCTGGTAAAAACAGGCGTCCTTAGCGGGACCCGCTAGCAGACCAGGATGCTAACAATGGGCCCGTCATAAATGGCCCTTTTGTTAGCATCCTCCCCATTCCAATTGAGCCCTATGGGGGCTCAAATGGGAATGGGGATGTACCGGGTCCGGGTCCCAGGAAAGGGAATTACTGGGCCCTCCAAGGTCAGAATGGCCCAGTAATTTCTCATTCCTGGAATCCGGACTCGGTACACGGTACCTGGTATGGGGGTAGCAATGTCGCTAAAAGCAGCTTGGCTACCTCCATACTCGTAATGAGGCCCTATGTCACGTTACGAGCATGCCTAATCTCTTTAAAAAGCCTGCTAACTTATTTCCAAAGGTTTCCAACTGGAGAGAGTGTAACCAGACAATGGGCCTCATTACACGTATGGAGTTAGCCATGATGCTTTTAGCAGCATGGCTATCCCCATACCGGGTACCGGGTCCGGGTTCCTTGAATGGGAAAATACCGGGCCATTCTGACCTTGGAGGGCCCGGTATTTCCCCATTCAAGAAACCCGGACCCGGGACATCCCCATTCCCATTTGAGCCCCCATAGGGCTCAAATGGGAATGGGGAGGATGCTAACAACGGGCCCGTTAATGACAGGCCCATTGTTAGCATCCTGATCTGCTCTCGGGACCTGCTAAGGATGCCTGGTTTTACAAGGCGTCCTTATCGAGAACCGCGAGCAGACATCGTAATGAGGCGGTAGGGGTTAAATGGGGGTGGCAGCTCTACTGGCGCCATTAACCCCCTACCGCCTGGGTCGTAATGAGGCCCAATGTGTTGCAGTTAATTTATGAAAGTGATTTGGTTGGTAATGCTAGGAGCAGAAAAGACCCAGGTTGTTTCTGTATTGGTTGAAAACATCCCTGTCAAAAATATCTCTAGTCATTGACTTTTGTTGAGGATATTTATTTCAAGCAAAGCTATTTTCGGTGTTAAAAAAAATTCCAATACAAGAAGTATTGTTTGGAAGAGAGGTTTGCCTGCACAGTAACAGCATTAACGTTTTGGCAACCCCATTGCATTCAATTTTGGCCCGAAGGACCTTTGGTATATTGTAACTCCTCAGCTTCTGAAAACATATTTTTTTTACATTAGTGAGTATCACATTCATTTTAAATTGACATATGAACAAATGCAAAGTCTGACATGCCTACTAGAAATTATTGTATTTTTCCATACAACATCATTATAAACGACTGAAATTGTGCCTTGTGAGTCTGGATATATTTCAAGAGTCAAACATCTGCCTCGATTGCAGACACGTACATGCTTCAAACAATAGCATCAAACACGAATTCAAAAAGTACAATACCTTGAAGAAGAGACACAGTGAATGCAACTATGTGAATATGGTCAGTTACTTGTTTTCATGAGGCACACCTAGGGTCAGAAATCATTGCACAATTGTAAAACAGTTCAGGTTCGCTGAACTTGAAGAAAAAAGACATTATCGGGACTTTTGTTGTGCTCATCATAATGTGTCAAAGCGAACAGTAGAAGGGTTCTGGTATTCACTGCAGCTGACAATATTCTGCTGGGAGACATGAGAGCACACCACATTGATTCGGAATGTGCTGAGGGTCAGGAATGAACAGAAAATGAAAATATCTCCTGCACCTGCAGCCTGTCCGGCGAAGGCCTCTCGGGTGATGTGGTTGGCTGTTGAACCGCGCCGGGACGCAACATGCAACTGCAGCTGCTTGTAGTAGCAAACAGTGTAACGTTACCGAAGAGATTGGAGTTTCCATTCCACTCAATGAATCACCGGCGATCACTGCTGCCAACACAAGAAAGGAATTTATGTTATTGCTAGAGTGTGTTCTTTTAGCTCCATAAACCTTCGAAAATAAAATCGTAAACAAGAGCGATGAGCCATATGATGAATTGTGAAGCTAGAATGTTATAGTTATGCAAGAGTTTCCTAAAACTGAAGATATGAGCAAAAAAGATTTAAAAAAAGCATCTGAAATATATTTGAAAACAATATATTCAGCAAAAGCTCTATTATCTGGCACAGCAATATCTGGAAAGCTTAAACGACATGTGCCTTTGGCAGAAATAGGTCTGGTAACTAAAATGCCAGATAACAAATTTGGAGCATGAACATCCAGATTAAAGATTTGGTAAACAGAACAGCAGAAGGTCCGGACGTTCTGTGGGCAAAAGTTTTGCTCTGTTTGTAGGCTCTCTGTCGCCCTGAAAACGGATATATCTGGTTTACTGGGTCATCTGGCACACTTGTGTCCCCATTGGCTACTGAGAACAATGTTACATTTTCACACACTACATAAATTTGCTGCCACCTCCAATAGTAATCTCAGCAGATGGAACATGTGTGGTATTCCAGATATAAGAGGTGGCAAATTGACAATGAGCCCAACTTTAATTTGCCAACTCTTCTGTCATAGGAGCACCAAAGTAATGATACATGAAATAACATCCTGCATGCCAGCTGCAGATTTGAATCCAGCTGCCAACATTACGATAGGTTCTCCTTTCTTTCATAGTGCTAAACTCCAAACCACTACAGTTGCTTGACTTCAGCACTCAGTCAAACGGGGACACATTTTAAGAAATATTTTGAGATCAGCGAGGTAGACACCTTCTTTCGTGTTTGTGTGAGTAAAAAAGCAAAAAGAAACTGAAACTGCATAATAATAAAGATTAAAAAATACTAAAAAAAATATAATATATATATATATATATATATATATATATATATATATATATATATATATATATATATATATATATATATATATATATGCAGAAATAATAAAGGTATTGGTACTCCGCAAAAGGTGCCCCAACAAAAGGTTCAGTATGAAGTATTGGACTAGGATGTCCAAATCTCGTTCAGAACCTAACCCAAACAATTGTATTAAATGCTCACATTTGTTGCTGAATGCCTATCTCAATAAAATTCTCAAACGGGATAATAATGTTTTCCTTAAAGCAGCCATTCTGATTTGGTGCATCCTCAACTGTGAGGAAGTCCACATAATGTTGATAAACAGTATCTTTAACAATATCAATAAAAGGCTTTTGATGTGTGTGAAAACTACCTCCAAGCACAGAATGATTCTTGCCTAGTCTCCATCTAGTATGAGCTCAAAAGAACCTCATACGAAGAAGTTCCTTCTTGATCACTCAGCAGCCTTTGAAGCCATTGACCACTGCACCCTCACAGACAGACTCCACTCCCTCAGCACCAGGGATGCATCCTTGAAGTGGATATCCTTCTTCCTCTCCAACAGATCTCAAATTACATGCATGCCACACACATGAATTTGTGTTTGATGCCATTGTTTGAAGCATTTATGTGTCTACAATCCAACAATACTTGCTTTTTACATCTTGCTGAAGGTTTATAAGAACAGCACCAGTCCTCCGAGATGACCATTTGTGTCAGCAATCGGGTCTATTTCAGAACCCCTTACTGTTTATTCTGATTTTTTTTCGAGGGCCTTTCGGAAGAGAGATGCAGTCCTTTGTGAAGGACACTACAGACATGATCAATATTGTAGCTAAAAAAATGAAGATCAGCCCAGACGATTTGCTGGAATCGCTCAACGTTGAAGCCTTATACACCAGCATTCCACAGATGGCCAGCATGCTGTTCAAGAAAGAATATCTAGACAAACGTATGGAAACATCGAATAAGGTGCCAAGAAGAATGAGAATTGAGTGCTTCACGATGGCCCTCACAAAAAATAATTTCCTTTTCGAAGGAGAATATTATAATCATAAACACAGGACCATTATGGGGCCACCTCTGCTCCTGATATATCTAATCTATGTATTGATGCTGTACAACAAAAAAACATATATAGCTATGATAACTGGTACAGTACTAAAACAGAGGGTTGGCATTGATATATTGACAATGTGTTCTTAATCTGGAAGGGAACAGAGACACAACTGTTAGTCTTCCTGTGTTGGTTTAACAAGCAAGACCAATGCATAAAATGTACAATGGTCTATGATTCTAACAACATGGCATTTCTTGACTTGATGATCCAAAAAACAATTCAACGGGGTCTCAACACGACTTTGTTTAGAAAAGCTACAGATAAGAACACCCTACTCAGATACGAGAGCTTGAAGCACAATTTACCAGTAGGTCGGTGTCTGAGGGTGCAGAGAATTTGTAAACCTGCAGAGCTAAAAGCCTAAAACAACAAGGTTATCCATCATAATATGCGTGGTACAAAAAAGAGCATGCCACACTGAACCGGAAAGATGTCTGATTCCACAGGGGAACATTTAATAAGAGAACATGACTTGCATAACCACCTTCGGTCTAATAAGAAATGACCTAAGAAGAACCATTTGAAGAACTGGCACATTGTACAGACACCTGATGTCAAGCCAGCAACACCAAACAAATATGAGAGATGCATTGGTCCACACTTATGAAGACCCAAAGAAAAGAGGTGTACAACAGACAACATTATGGGACTTTACCCGAGTGGGGGGCTACTTCAGGTGTGGCAGATGTTCTGTATGTAATTTGACTAACAATATGGAAACAGTTGACTTGTATGGACTAACGTGGTGGTTGAATACTTTCACAAACTGCAAAACCCAATGGGCAATATATGCTATCACATGTCCCTTTAATTTGCTATACATTGGAGAAAGCAAACAGAAGGTTAGACAATGCATATGCGAACATCGATCCTGTTTAAAAAACAAGTAGATGACAAACCAACGGTAAAACATTTTACGAAATGGAAACATACGCCATCTGAAATGCTATGGTTTCTGATTTAGACCATCGCAGAACCCACCAGAGGAGGTGATCGATTCTTATGCTAAAGAAGGCAGAAGAAAAATGGATTTTTAAACTGGACACAGTTAACAAAGGCCTCAACACCTACATAAAGTGGGGTCTGTTCATGCACTTGCCCCATGAACATGGGAATAGTAGGAGTTCTGTGCCAGCAGAATGATAAAATGCTGTCTAACACACAAACAGCTAGTGCGTTGTAAAGTGCAGCCTATATTATGTATACATATTTTTGAGAAAGAACCACACATATCAGGGCTCCCTTAACAGAGTCTCATGAAAAGAAGAAGAAATCTAAAATGTAATATTAGTTGAGATCACTGTCGGCGGCAGTGTTCCAGTCACAAGATATAAAGAGCGGTTGCACTGTGGTAAAGAATTAGCAACATCTTTAAAACTTTTTGTATAATACGTGTCTCAAAATGTGCTGTTTTAAGAGTTTATTCTTAATCTAGTTTCTTTACTTTGTGAGTGCAAGTTGCAATAAGAATGTATGTCACCTGTAAGGATAGATCCCTCTTAGAATGTAAGAGATTGACCGTATCGGCTTTGGAAATTAGAGCTATGCCAGCTCCTCAACCAAGATTTCTGAAAAAGAGAGAATGAAGGGTTGTCCTCCAAAGGAGGCCCACACTAATATCACTGAAGCATTTAAACTTGTGCTGACCCGGCCACGTTTTGCAACAAACGTGAGCAGAGAGACAAAGTATTTACGAGGCAGCGGTTCATATAGGTAAGCACCGCGGGAACAGATAAGTCGTGTGGGCATAAGCAGCACACCAACATAAAAGTATGATTAAATGTAAGGCCAGGCAAACACAAAAGCATTTACAGACACCAGTGTCTTATTTTAAAATCAATCCGGGTAGTCAGTTTAGCCAACAAGGGTACCTAGAAAGGAAAAGTGCCACGTAGATATCGCGGCCCGCCTATTACAGCACACGCTGAATACGCGGGGGACATTGCCCGATGATACAGATTATGAAAAGGTCTTGGCAAAACTTTTTTGAAAAATTAAAAAGCAAAAGGTTGCAATTCATACCGAAGCATGATAGCATATTACCTAATTTTAGGATTCTGTATATTAAATTTCAGAAACGAAAATAAACTCTATAAGACTGAAAAAAAACGCCACACTAAAGGCTTCAAAGAAAGGAGTAGAGGGTTCTCCTTTGGAAGGTGAGTTTTTTCTCATCTTTATTTTGCAGTCATTTAGATCAAAATACTCTTGACAACGTGGAAGGGTCAAATATAAGAGAATATTGGCACTTTGAGAAAAATAGGCCTCACAATCAGAAGTTATGGCTTTTTCTTTAGAGTCGACAATCAGAATTCGAATAGAAGAAGTTAATTCATACTTTTGCTCAGTAACACAAACATCAAGAATAAGGTTAGTAGTTTGCACTACATGAAGAAACTGAGTAAATGTTTAACAAAGGGGTTGAGGAGTCCTAAGAGGTCCCTTTTGTTTTATATTTTAGAGTGTCTGCTTTGCACAAGTGGGGTGATATCTGATTAATTTACACAGGAAATAAGAATTCCGTCCTGAAGAAGGGCCATAAATCAACTGACCAGAAATGTTTGGGGAAAACGTATTGTGACATAGGGGCCGAAACACGTGTAGACAAGATCACGGCTGGAATGACCAGCTGTGTTTTTCCCTGTTCTCCAAAAAGGATATATGTTTGTTTGTTTGTTTGTTTGGTTTATTATTTGTAATGTGCAAACATACCCTCAGGTATCAGGGCGCAGCCTTTACATGAATTTGCAAAACTAAGTTACAAAAATCATAATATGTACATAAACACAGTGAAGATACGCAACATAAGTATACATATATACAAGTAGGCACACGTGGTTACAGTGTGTGCAAATGGCACACGTGGGGGAAACTTGGCACCTGAGTGAATTTAGGGGCCTATGTTTCCAGCCATAGAACTACCCTGGATCAGAAGTCCTGATAGGGAAAGTCCGTTCTGAGAGTTGGCGGCAGGGAGTTCCACAACTTGGCTGCTTTCACAGGGAAGCTGTTATCACCTATAGTAGAGCGTTTGAAGTTAGGGACAGAAAGGCAATCTTTGTAGGCTGTTCTTATAGGTCTAAGGGAGGACTGGCTATGAAATCTGTCAATCAAATAAATCAGGCAGCGTTATTGAGGGATTTATGAGTGAGTGACGCCATTTTTAGGAGACTTTTGTTTTTGATGGACAGCCAGTTGTACTGTTGGCTATAATCTGTGATATGCTCTCTTCTAGAGATGCCCAGAGCTGCTCTGAGAGCGTTATTCTGAAGAGTTTGTAGTTTGCTAGTGGTGGCTTTAGATGATCCCAAATAGAGGGTGTTACAATAGTCTAGGCGCGACAGTATGAGGGCACTAGCGAGTGTAAGGCAGCTAATATCGGACAGGAATGGTTTGGCTGCATGGATCAGTTTACACATGTATGCTGTGGAGGATGCTAGGGATCTCACTTTTCTATTGAAGGAAAAATTGGAATCCAGGTAAAAGCCTATTCTTTTGACCTCTTGTCCCACTTTGATGTTGTTGCCATCAATCACAAAGGAGCAGTAGGCAGGGCCTAGTTTCTTTAAAATGGTGATAGTGCCTAGGATGATGAGTTCAGTTTTATCATCATTCAGGCATAGTCCGTGTTTGGCCATCCATGCCTGAATGATGATGTACACTCTATTTACCAAGGCCAAATCCTTTTCATAATCTCCAGAAAGCGGCAGGAGGATCTGGGTATCATCCGCATAGTTGGTGTAGGTGATACCGAGATGATCCAAATCATCGAAAAGGGGCTTAGTAAATATATTGTACAATGTAGGGGAGACACAAGAGCCCTGTGGCACGCCACAGGTGATAGGTATAGGGTCTGCTGCTGCTGTGGGTGAAAAGACCCACATGGTTCTACCGTTAAGGAATAAACTAATCCAGGTGATGGCCTCAGCAGAACAGTGGGCTGATGTGTGGAGGTGTGTGCATAGGACAGAGTGGTCGACCAAGTCAAAAGCAGCAGAGAAGTCAAGGAGGAGGAGTAGGGCGGCTTGACTATTATCTCTGAGTTTATCAATCTGTGCTTTCAGGTCGATGAGGGCAGTTTCCATCCCGTGTTGAGGACGGAAGCCTGATTGCCTAGCTCCTAGAAGGTGATGTTCTTCCAGGTACCTCTGTATTTGTACATAGGCAACCTTATCCAGGATTTTTAGAAGGAATGGTACGGTTGTTATGGGTCTGTAGTTTGTGGGTGTGGCTGGGTCAAGTGTAGTTTTTTTTAGTAGTGGGAGTACCCAGGATTGTTTTAGATTAGTGGGGATAGAGCCAGTGGAGAAGGAAGCATTAATTAGTTTTGTAATGAAAGGGGAGAGGTCGCGGGCGGCATCTTTGATGAGCTCTGCTGGGCACAAGTCTCCTTGATGATTGGAGGGTTTCAGAGACAGGATGATTTTTTCCACTTCAAGTGTGGTGACTTTGGAGAAATTGAAACGGGTGATTTCTCTTATAGTAGGCTTCTCCAGTAGTTTAGAGGGGAGAGGATCATTTAAGGAGGCTTTTTTTTCAGAAGATTTTGTTCTGTAGGGTAACAATCTTGTTAGCTAGGGCGTTTTGGATTTCTGAGCATCAATTCTTATCTTTGGTACAGGTATCTGGTGGTACTATAGGGGTTTCTACTTCTTTAAGGATGGAGAATAGTTCCTTCATGTTTTATTTTGCTTGGGATATGCGGGAGTCAAAGGAGGTTTGTTTAGCCAGATAGATTTCTTTTTTGTAAAGGGCAGCTAGTTTAGAGAGTTTGAGTTTGTTAGCTGCTGAGGGGAGTTTTTTCCAAGTGGCCTCGCAGTTTCTTTTTTGCTGCCTTAAGTTTTTGAGGAATGGTGTGTACGAATTGCTGAGATGCGTTTTGGGCTTGCTTGGTCTGAGTTTTAGGGGGCAATTAGGTCCAGTGAAGTGGCCATGATTTAGTTGTATTCATTCGACCACAGTCTCTGGGTCCAAGTTTTCAGGGAGTGTGTTGAGTGTGGGGAGTGGGTTCGGGATGAGTCTCTCGACTATAATGCTCTTCTTGTTTCTCGTGAGTGTGGGGGGGCCCTAATAGTCGGCAGGGGTGGGGGTCGGATGGTGGAGAGCATGAACGATACCAGATGGTGGCCAGTCCAGGCTAATGGTGAGATGTTGGTGATGTTTGCTAGAAGGTTGTGGTCGGCCATCCAGTCAAGTATTCTGCCTTTAGCATACATGTGTGGGTGACATGCTTCTTTGTACAAAACCTAAATTGGAGAGGGTATTGTCTATGGTGCTGGCGATTTGGTCTTCCGGGTCATTATAGCCCATATTGAAGTCACCCAAGGTGAGTGCTTGGGTGGAACTTTTAAGGTTGCTGGATAAGATGGTGTTAATGTCCTCATCAAAAGTGCCTATAGTTTGGAGGGCGGTAGATCAGGTGGATGTTGAGAGTTTGGGTGTGGGTGAGAGGGACTTTAACTGAGAGTATTTTGCAGGAGAGGACATTGATGGTTGTTGCTAATCTCATGGTGAGACTACATTTATGGATAATAGCGACATCCCCTCCTCTGGAGTTGGGTCCATCTTGTCTCAGGATGGAATAGTTATCTGGGACTGGAAGCATAAGCATAGGACCTCCTGCTTCTGGATGCAGCCAGGTCTCAGTAATAGCAAGGAAGTTGAAGTCTTCTTTGAGAATCAAATCAGTGATTTCTGTTGCGTGAGCTACCAATGATCTGGCGTTGATCAGGGCTCCCTTAATTTGGAGGCTGGCTGCGGTTTTAGAAGTAGTAGTCTGGCAATGGTCCCGTGTTAGTTCAGGAGTGCCCAGATTTGAGGGACTAAGTGGAGGTGTAAGATTGGAATTCTGGGGTAAGTGGGTTTTCTAGTGCATAAGCTGGGTCGGACCGGCAAGGTTTTAGGTTTCTGTGTAGTAGGCAATGAATGGGCAAGTGGCTCATAAATTCTAGCTAATTCTGGCTCTAAGTCTTGAGTTCCTATCAGTGGTAGAGCGAGGGAGGCTAGTAGGTAGCAATGGCTGTGGGTCATTTATATCTAGGTGTAAGTTGCTGGATGACTTAGTGTTGAGCATAGTCGAGAAAGTCATGATAGATAAGTGTGGAGCCATCCTAAACTGTACTACAGTATTTAGTAAGAACAGGACGCAGGCAAGCAGGCTGGTGATTAAGGGACACATGCTGGGTAAATGCTTATTAAGGGCGTTGCAAGGGTGAGACTATAGGCATGGAGGCACTAGCCACAGTCAAACAAGCAGCAAGGCAAGGTTCAATCTCAATATTAGTAAGGCAAAGAGAGTAACAGCAATTATAGCCCCTAATCTACACAATTTGAGCTGAGGTGTAATGGGTAGGATCTAGATTCGGAATTACAGTTTGGCTAGAATGCAGTAGCGTAACCCCTAGGTTTGAGATAACACAGTTAGGTAGGGTGTAATGGGTAACATCTAGATTCGAAATTACACAGTTTGGCTAAATACAATTGGGTAACTCCTAAGTTTGAAATAGCACAGTAAGGTCAGGTGTCGAGGGTAACACCTAGATACGAAATTACACAGTTTGGCTGAATGCAATAGCGTAGCTCCTAAGTTTGAGATAACACAATCAGGTAAAGTGTACTGGGTAGCAACTAGATTCGAAATTACACATTGGGTTAAATGCAATGATGTAGCAACTGGATATAGTAAGACGCATTAGGTGGAGTGCATATTATGAGAATGCTGACGTGTAGTGGGCACTAACTGGGCACAATAGGCAAATTAAACCAGGTGCTTAACATAGTTTAGCTATGATGCAATGAAGCAACACCAGGGTTCAGGAGTTGCAGTTAGGCTAAGGTGCTATGGGCAATAACAGAATCAATGTGAGAACAGTAGCAGTAGGCTAGAATACAAGGGGCAGGACCTAGAATTCCCTGGAATCCCTAGATTACAATTGTGCAATGCCTCGAGTCAAGTAGCACGATTGACTAAAAGTGTTGTGCATCAGGATCGGAGTAATGCATTAGCCCAGAATGCCGTGGGGCAGTAAAGTGAGAAAGTAGAGGCATTTAAATTTGGATAGTGAAATAGTGCACATACCAATCATAGTATTGTAGGTCCATGTTGTGCAGGGTGTAGATGCTCATAGTCAATAGTCAATGGCAGCAGAGAGTTTGAGTAAGCCTGTGGATGTGGCAGCAGTCGCTAAGGGTTCAGTGGCGCAAGGTAGCCCAGAGGGTTCCATGTGCTATTTTCGCCGGAAAAATATTGCCTTGCAAAAATATCGCCATATTTTTGCGGCGAAAATAACACATGGACCCTGCGGGGGACACCTCTGCAACCCTCGCATCATTTTTTTATGTGCGTGGGACACCCCCGCAACCCAGGCACCTAATATTTTCGCCACCAAAAATATTGCCTATGGCCGTTCCCGACGACCATATGTACGGCAATATTTTTGCTGGCGAAAATATTACCTGATACCGCCCAGAGGGCATTACATTTTCCTTACATGATGCAACTGCAAACAATGTGATGTGGAACATTTTTGTAAGTTAAAATAAATGTTATAAAAAAACAAAATCCAGAAAAGCAGCCCTTTCCTCAGGAACCACACTTCCAAAACAGCCATGGTATCTTTCGAACACAATTGCCTTGACTACTGAACTAACTGCCTCCTTAGCTACTCCCTCTTAATCCTACTCCTCAATTTGCAGAGTACTCAGTTTGACTTCATGCACCGCCTATAACGCTCCCCGATCTTCTCCCACTTCCCATCAACACCTTCATGCTGCTAGCTCTCAATGAGAAATGTATCCCTGTTCAGCTTCTAACTGCTGATTTTCAAGTCCATCCCTGTGCTCAACCCTAGTTACATGACACTTCTGGCAGCCTCTGCTTGAGTAACTCCTTAATCTCTCTGTTCCTTGCCCACCCTGGGCCTCCACTGCAGTTGATAATTCCCCCTACTTGCCACTCACAGGAATGCACTACTCCTCCACATATGAAATAACACATCCAGTCATGTGCATCACCACTGACCCCCAACTAACTAAACTTTGATGAATCGCTCATTATCCACTTGCTCCATAGCCTCTTCTAAATAACTGCATCTACATGTTTGTCATGTGTCTTGTCCTGGACCCGGTAGATGTTTGTTGTTTTCCCCTGATATCAATCGTATTATCATTCCCAGTTTCCAAAGGCACTTTTAATGAGAGTGTTCCATTTAGTAGTATTTATGGCTGAAACACATTGTTCCATTAACAAAGAAATATATGAATAAAACAAAATACCCCTAAATTCACTGATTATCATATAAGACAGATGCACTGTATGCACAGGAGATTCGAACGGTTTCAGTTCAATTGTGGTTGTAGCATGTGTAAATGATTTGCTATAATTCACACCGCTATCTTTGCTCTACCCTGTGTATGTAATCAGAGCTTCATGGAACACAAACAGCTGCCAAATGCTTCCCAATTCTAAAACAGGGGCTTTATGATGTGAGTGTCGAATATTACAAAGCCAAGTGCACTCCAAGGACAAATCTTATGGATAAAGTTCAACATAAAAGTTTATTGTTGGTGTTAATGGAAAATTGGGGAAGCTCAAAACGAGGATGAAATATCATCTTGATTGAACGTCCCTCTTCCGCCTAACAGTGGTTGGGTCTGTTCCTGGTGTCATCCACAGTCTCATGGCACAACTTGGCTCATTCAGATGGTTTCCAGAAGGCCAGTGGGCTTTCCCCCCATGGAGTGAGTAGCATCCTTTAGATAGTACAAACACTCCTTCTAAAGTACCAAGCTTTGTTTTGATTCCATCCACAGCATCTCCCAGCAGTGAGGTTGCCCATGAGTGTCTGCAGGTTCCTTGGTAGGAGCTATAGTGCTGCTCTGGTATCCGAACCAGATATTTTCACCCAGTCTCAGCTTGTTTACTCATCGCTGAATCAATGCTCACTATTCTTGGGGGTCTGCTCTAAGTATGGATGCTGATCATTGGTCTGTCTGTCATCTAACCTCCTTTAAGATCCGTCACAGGTGTATTCCTTCTCTCACTCCTTCGAGACAACAGTTTGAATGGTGTTGTTGTCTCGCTGTCTGTCTGTGTTAAATCCAATGTCTCCAAGGGCCTCCTTCTTCTCGTCCTTTCATATTCTTCTTCCCATTTCAACGTCCTTACTCTTTCTATGCAGCTATCCTAATCCTGTTTACTCTGTTCACTCCTCTCATCCAATCTCTTTTCCCTAATTTCCTACAGGCTCTTAGCACCTGCTCCTCCAGCCTACTCCTGTCCTCTCCCCAGCTGCTTGAAATTCCCTTCCTTTAACCCTTTTCTGTCATCTCCCACCTGTATTGATGTCCACCTTCATTCAAGCTCTGCTGTTCACTGGCCTCCTGATTAATGTTCTCCTCAAACCTCTTCTGCTTTAACTCTTTACTCTCCTGTCTAAAGCTCCTCTTCCTTCCGCACCTTCATCTCTCATTCCACCACCCCTTCCTGAGTTTTCAGCTCACTCTCCACCTCATCTCTCCATGCCTGCTCAGTCTACTGCTCAAAACCTCCACACTCCCCAATTCTTTCTCTAAGCTTGTACATGCCCTCAATCACTGATGCAAGAGTGACTATCAAGATGAGAGGTCCGTGCCAGTGAGATAATTAGCAACAACAAAATGAACCATTTGTGACAGGAGTTGGATCCCAAACGTTGAAAGGGAAATAAAAAAAAAAAAACATGACAAGCACGCATAGGATAGAGGAGTGATTTATTTGCATACTCACAGCAAGATCTACATAGGGATATGTGATTTGCAATTTCAGACCCACATGCATAACAAACCTTGCCTGCTATGCAGGTGATCCATGGATGAGCGTCCTGTTTGTATGTGCTACTTCATGGCTTGGTCCACTACTGGTCAGTTCTCTCCAACCAACACAAACATATCTCACAGCCACCTGGAACTTCTCATGAACATGTGCCCATCACGGCAAAGCCCATGTCCTTACACACTCAGCCTCCATGATATCAACTATTCATGATTAGTGAGCCACATAACATTACATCAGGGTATCCCATGAGTGTTCAGTGCGTTAATTGTGTTCCAGCCTCAATGGGAAAATCTGAGCCAATGGGTGAGTCCATATTCCTCACCTCCCCTTTGATATGGCATGATCAAATATGGGAACATAACATCAATGTAAGACACAGATTGTTTAACCTTTCCAATGTCATTTGTCTTGTGCCTATGTGTCAGGATAGAGAACTGGATTGAAAAAGAGCTTCTACACAAATGATTTCATGCAGTAGATGTTTAACATAGCACAGCACATTGACTGGCCATTTCCAATAACTCTACTTGCATATTATGTGTTGACTAATGTAAAGAATGTGCCCTGTCTTGCAATTTGGCATACCCTTATTGGTCATGTTTATCTCAATGAAGTGGTTTCACATACAATTCCTAAGAACATAAACCACTCTTAAAGAAAGTCAGTTTTATGATTTGGTTTATTAAACTTTGAAGCTGCATGTTTTTCAACCAAGTAGGTGTTTATCAAGGCCACTAATCAATGGTATGAGGTTGCCTAAGAGTCTTGAATATAGTTTGTATTGTTTCTGAGCTTGTTGTAGCTCCTAGTTGCCTTATAAGGGAGTTCCCTATTATTGAGTCCTTGGGTTGTGTCTTATTTGTATTTTACATTCTAATTCTGGTACAAGTGTTTGATTTCTTGCAGCAGATCTTACTGTGTTTCTTTGCCCTAACTTTATTTCTACATGCTGCCAATGGTGTCCATTGAAGGTAAATTATTGTTGGATGTGTGGAATTTACTGTCTGTCATAACTGCATTTCCTAAAGCATTGCATCAACAATCTCCCTGAAATTAAGACGTTGTCTGAGTAACTTGAGCATCACATTGATATACACATTCATATCTCTGGTACATTGGAACATGTCATTTAGTATACCATACAAGTAATGGCAAAGTAAATGCCATGTCACAGTTATTAACCATACGCTCTAGTGAAACAACTACTGGAAGGACCTCTTCTTTGTATGGGTGTAATTGCATGTATTGTATTCATAGAGGAGGAACAGGATTCTGCTGTAGAGAATGGTGTCCCCAAGGGAAACACATAGATGCACATTGGCATTCCAGAATCCAAGCATGAGTTCCTTTTTTATGATGCCCATGGCTTTTACTGGATGAAAGTCTCATCCAAACAGGTGTCCCCCTGCACCTCCAGAACCATTAAGGATAGAAGTGTCTCTTTCGCTCCAGCCTTGGCCAATTTCTGTAATCACTCCTTCGCCACTGCTTCCTTCCCCTCTCTTCTCAAGCACTCCCTTGTGTACCCTCTACTAAAAATGCCTTCTGTGGACCCCTCTGTTCTGGCCATCTATCACCTGTTCTCTATCACCCATTTCCTGGGCCAACTCCTGAAGAGGTTGGCTATCTCCCAGCTAACCCTCCACAGTGAATCTGTTGGTTGTCTCCATGAACATTAGTGTGGCTTCAGAGCAGCCAGAGGCACAGAAACAGCTCTCCTGAACACCAGTGAAGACCTGCTCTCTGACCTTGACTCCAGCTCTGCCTCTGTCCTCATAATCCTTGACCTTTCTTCTGCATTTAGCATGGTGAACAACGCCATCCTGATTAATCATCTCTGCAAGAACCTGGGCATCACCGATCAGGCCCTGGTGTGGCTGACCGCCTTCCATTTGAACTGATCTTCCCAGGTTCAGCTTGGGATCTTTCTCTCCACCACCTCTCTCTCCATATGTGGCGTTCTCCAGGGCTCTATCCTCTCACACTGGCTTTTCAATCTCTATTTGTCCCCTTTGGCCCTCCTGATCTCTGCCCTTTTCTCTAACTTTCAGCATTATGCAGATGACACGCAGTTCTCTTTCAGACTAACTCTGGCTTCCTCCTCCTCCTTGCTCATCCCTGACTGTCTATCGACTATTCAGGCATGGTGCACCTCTAATACTCTCTGTGTTAAGTAAGACCTAGATCTTTCTCATTGGGACCACCCCTGCTCCTGATTTCCTCTTTCACTCTGGCAGCCTTCCTTGGGCCTTCAACCTCTTGTAAGGCAAAAAACCTTGGGGTAATCTTCGACTTCACTCTCTCCTTCTCTCTCCACATCATGGACCTTGCCAAGAAGGCCCATTTCCAGCTGCACCTTCTCAGAGGTATTCTCCCTTTTTCACCTTCCCCCAGAGGCTCCCTGTCTCTAGAGCTATGGTTCTCTGTAGGCTGGACCACTGCAACAACCTCTTTCTCCATCTGCCTAACTCTACTCTTCGTCCTCTTCAACTCATCCAGAATAGGACTGCAAGACTTATCCTTGTCCTCAAGCCCAGGGATCGTATACCACTGGCCCTGAAATCCCTCCACTGGCTACCCGTGGCTGCAAGTTTCAAGTTCAAGATCCTCTACATTGTCCACAAGGCTTTCTGGGGACGTTGCCCTCATTATCCTGAACAATCTCTTCCTAAATAACCTACTTCTAGAGCCCTCTGCTCATCTACCTCCAAGCAGGGCAGTCATTTCTCCAAGCAGATAATGGGAGGTATATCTCTCTCTTCTGCAGGTACCTCCCTCTGGAATGGACCCCCTGCCTCTCTCCGCCTTGAACTGGTTCTCCTTAAGTTCCAGAAGCTCCTCAAGACCTTCCTTTACTGCTGCTCTTTCTTGCTCACTCTCCCCTGCTAACCTACCCTTGCTCCTTTATCCATCTGCTGACTAGATGCTTGGTGTCCTCTGAGTCTTACAGTGCACCTGTCCCCCTCGACCAGTACACCCTGCACTTGCCGCCTGGCCGACGTCGCACTGCCACCTGGCCTACCTTACTCTACCTGGCAGGGTGGCTCCCGATAGCCCCAGCCTTCCTTGCACTTAACTCAGAGTCCTGCTACTCTGGTTGCACTTCCCCTGCACCCTCTCCCCTGCACCTCTTGTTGTGCACTTTTACGATGTAAATGACACTATGCCTGGTAAGATGTTTTGTCTTCCCCTTGCTCCTCCTCCCTTGCCTGGTTGCGCCTTCAAACACTTGTGTATGGGCACATAATAAAATACAAATCAATCAATCAATCAAACAGCCTGGCATCAGGTTGCATCTGCCAACATTCTGAAACCATGGTGTCGTACCCATAGATGCCCTGCTGACAGTAATCAATCCTTAAACCTGTCACAGACACCACAGCATTATCCTGGATGCAGGTCAGGAATGTATAAAACCTAAAGAATACTTTATTGGTGGTTACTAGCTGTGACAAATTGACTTCTGCCCTGTACAAGGAAGATTAGAGTAAAGCACTCTCTGCTACAAACCAGAAAACACCACACAAACCCACCCCTGTTGAAAGAACACAATGTGTAAAATATCAAGATGCAGCATGCTAGTAATGATACGGGGAAGTAAAGGCAATAATCAACCACAGTGCTTAAAGAGGATATGCTCTTGAGTTGCAAAGGGATTAAGGTGGCCTGGGCAGTCTCTAGGGCTCAAAATGAACCAGAGGGGCAGTAATCAGGCAATAGTACCTTTGCCGTACCTTGGCGGTTCGGCAGTTGAACCAGAGTTCTCTGTGCTGTTTGGCATTTTGATTCAGTCTGAAATGTGGCTGTTGCAATAGTCTAGTGGCAAGCAGATGTCGAGCCAGGTTCAAACTGAAGGATGCTGTGGTTGAAAGTGTTATTCATGCTCATGGAGACCATCAGATTCAGTTTGATGGTCAAGGCTCGATGGCAGATGAGCTATGGTCAGAATGCACAAGGCAAGGCAGTTTGAGGCAGTGCTTGAAGGACACAGTTGGGGAAGAACACCAGGGTTTGTTCAATCGTCGAGTTGATTGGTAATGAAGAGGCTGAAGGTTCAAACAGCAGTTAGTGTGGTGAAAATGTAGCAATTCATCTTTGTTCAAGCAAATCCTGACCTCATTTTTATCACTGAAACCTGGTTCTCCGACGACTTTGCTGAGTCGCGCATGAGGCCTTCCACCCTTGCTACTCGCTTATTGCCCACAACCGACCCACAACAACCTTCCACAGGTGGCAGAGTGGCAATCCTCTATAAACCTCATTTCTCCATCTCACTTGTCAAACCCAGACATGCAACTTTACCTGTACATCCATCCTAGTGAAACTCTCGCTACTATCAACACTCGCTCACAGTTTCCTTCTCATATACAGACCCCCTGGATATGACAGACACTTTGCCAACAATCTCTGTGACTCAGTAGCTACCATCCAGATAAATCACCCTACTCTTACACTATTGGGTGTTTTCAATATCTGTTTTTTTTTACGCCCAAAACCCCCATGACACAACCTCTGGTTGACAGTCTTGAAGACTTCAACCTCTCCTGACATACCACTGGTCACACAGATTCAGATGTTCACAACCTTGATTTGATCTTCAGCATTGATGACCTCTTCTCTGTATCCAGTCCCAAACCACTTATCTGGACAGACCACTCTGTCTTCCCTTTCTCTATCCACACCCCAGCCCCTCCTCCCATCGCTCCCCCTGCACTCACCTTTGATCACAAATGCTGGAACATAGTCAAGGTACTCCCGACCTAGCTGAAGCCCTGCTACTCTGCCTCCTGCGACGCAGACCTGTGGTTGGCCCTTAACCGTAGAATCCTTTGACGGCTGGCTTAAAGAATCACAAATTCTTCTCTCCGCCTCATGCCCTTCAGCCACACGCAAAGGACCATCCCCCAATGGTTCATGTCCCACCTGAAGTCTTTCAAAAGTCAAAATAACAATCTTGAGCGCAAATGGTGAGGATCTAAAACCGCTCTCAGCAGATCAATGTTCACCCACCACCACCGTAATTACAAATCCGAGATCCAAAAGGCCAAATAGGCCTACTGCAATAAAATCATTCTGAACTGTGGCAGCTGCAGCAATGAACTCCACAAGATCATCTCTGAATTTGTGAAACCTTCTTGCACCTCTGCCCAAACCACCGCCATGCAAACACTCTCTGAATTCCTCTTGCTACATTTCTACAACACTGCACTTGACAGGATAGCAACCCTTAACTCCAAACTCTCCACCCTTACCCCATGTCCCTCACCTACTCTGCCCGATCCCGTTACCCCATCAACCTCAATGCCAGTCTTCAACTCTTTGTATCCCCTCTTGAGAAACAAGTTCCTAGATCTACTAACCAGCAGCAAATCCTCCGGATCTCCTCTTGACCTCTGTCCCGCCACTCTTCTGAAAGAAATATTCTCCTCTACTTGTGGAGGAGAACACGCAAAGTCCATACTAAATGATTCCCTCAACTCTGGAACCTTTACAGGGCATTTTAAAATAGCGCATGTCAAACCACTTCTAAAAAAGGCACCCCTCGTACCCCTCGACCCTAAGAATTACAGGCCGATCTCCAACACCGGATTTCTCACTAAACTCATTGGGCCTCATTATAAGTTTGGAGGTAGCCTTGCTGGTAAAACCGGCAGGCTGCCGCAAAACTTGCAAATAATTCCAGCACCCGTGAATGGGCAATTACCGGGTCATTACAGTCCTGCCAGACCCGGTAATTGCCCATTTGCGGGCCCTGGAATGAAATGCTCCCCATTCCCATTTGAGCCCCAATTCATAATGGTGCCGGTGCATCTGACATGCTCTGCACGCGGGTGCCGGTCCGCCCGCCAGGTCAGGCCTGGCGAGTGGGAAGGCACCCTCGAGCAGAACTTGTAGTTTGCCAGTCCGGCAATAACGGTACCGGCAAGCTTACTGGTACCGTTGTTACCAGAACGGCAAACTTATAATGAGGCCCAATGACAAGGCTGCATACTCCCAGCTCAACCACTTCATGCAATACAACAAACTACTTGACCCATGCAATCTGGCTTCAGGGCATGCCACAGAACTGAAACCACTCTGATCTCGATCTGGGAGGATCTCAAGGTCGCAGCAGACACTTAGAGTTGAGCAGCGTTGATACTCCTTGATCTGGTCAGCAGCCTATGACACAGCCCTTCTCCCACAACCACTCCTATGGCCCATATCCCTTGCCCCCTCACCTCCTCCATCCAAAATAGTCAAAATCCTTGCCTGCACCATGGACTCAGACCTAACCCTTTCCCACCAGATAAATAATATTTCAAAATAATACCACCTTAAACTCCTTGGACACATTTTCCCATACCTCACCTATCCCAACAGACTCATAGCTGTCATGTCCATTATAATGTCGATACTGGACTATGCCAACTCCTTATACATGGGGGCACTGTCATACCAACTTAACAAACTCCAAAGAACCCAAAATGTTTCTGCCAAACTCCTTCTCGCCCTGGGACACACAGACCACATCACCCGCGCTCTCTGCACCCTTCACTGGCTCCTCATAGGATGAAGGGCCACCTTCAAAACCCTATGCATTACCCACTGAGCAGTGCACAAGACATGCTCAACTTACTTCCAAGAGAATATTAAACCATACCTCCCATCACGCACCCTAAGATTAAGCACTGCCCTCTTACTTGTGATTTCAACCTCCAATTCAGCCAGGATTGGTGTATCCGCCTTCTCAACTTTGACTTCTACTCTGTGGAACTCACTCCCATCACACATTCGACACACCCAAGACTACATGGCCTTCCGCAAATCTCTAAAAACCTTGCTTTTCCGTAACCCTCAATAATGACCATCTAGGGCTGCTGAAACCCTACAAAACCATGGATCAAGACTTCAATGTCAATGTGAGTCTACTACACATGCCTAGCAGCCTCCTGTGCCGTCTCCCTCTGAGTGCAGCTATCATGAAATGCGTGAATGTACCCTGGAACAATGGACTGGTAACAATAAAGCATGTACTCCAGACACTCACCTCTCGTTATCACTATGCTCACCCTCTACCCTACACCAACACACAATAGAGTGCATCTACACCCCTCGATCAATTTGGCCTAGCTGCTCACATACGAACAATACCCCATGAACATCCAACACCCTGCTAGACCGCAGCTATACCACACGATAAAATCATCATAGCTGCACACATAAGCATCCTGCACAGACCTAATACCGCCAGAATGCAATCTTGGAGTCCAACCACCAGATTGCACACATTCAACTGATCTCTCAATACCACAACACCTAATCTTAGGATGCAGCTACCATGAGGCAATCACATCAGCTGCTCACATAGTGAGTGCACCTAAGCACCCTATATTACATTATTCTCTCAACTGACCTGGACTACGGTCCCTGAGGGCGATCAACCCACAAGCGCTATGCGGTCATGCCAATTATATATAGAGCACTATATAAATGCCAAATAACATAACATACCATTCAAGCCATGGTGATCACATTCTTTAGTTGGCGTAGTGTGGCAGCAAACTGGTTACAAAGTGTGAGTGAGCGGTTCAAACATTTGTGATTGTAAATGGAAGATACTGGATGTCCCTTTTGGTTCTAACAGGGTTGAAAGGGCTGTTCAACGACGAAACTGCCAGAATCCTGTCTGCTTTGGTTTTCGGGTACTGTGAGTCCTAATGCAGGGTCTCAGAGGCTCGTAAACATGGGGGAGGCTGGCACACACTTGCAGGGGTCCTTCAGCATGGTGAGGTTCCAGTGTGGAAGGCAGAGAGGCAGACCGTGCTTCAGCAGCAGGTCACCACCAATTTACTATCATTTAATACCCCAATATATTTATAGTGATGAGCAACTTTAATCTCACTGCCAACGAGTTTCCATTTAAATATGATGCCTCTCTTTCTCCTCTTCCTAAAATATAGTATCTTCATTTGTTGGGACATTATTCAATAGCAGATTTTCATGTGCATGTATTGCAAGTCCGGCTACCTGGACACCCTCTGATCCCGGACCCAGGTCCCTCCCCCGTCAGTATCACACATCTGCACTGCCCACCTGGCAACCCCTGCACTTGGGGAATGTTTCTGTATCCCTTCAGTCCCTCCCTACCCTTGACACCTGTTGCCTGCACTTACCCTTGCACTTGCCACATGATGGCCGTTACTTACTTATTGTTTATCTATTCGCATGTACTGCACTGCCCTTGCCCCCTTCCAACGCACTTGCGTGATCTAAATTACACCTGGCCTAGTAGGATCATTGTCTGTCCTCCTTTTGTTCCCCTCCCTTGCCTCATCACGCCTTGAAACACTTGTGTATAGGCACGTTTAAAATGACATATCATATCATATCAAGTGCATCTAGTTGAGATGTAATCCACTTGGCATATTATCAAGTAGCGCAAGATCATCCGCATAACCAAGCCATTATAATCGTCCAAAGCACTAGCGCAAAGGGAATGCACAAGATCCTTCTATTGTTGATGCGATGACCCAGCCCTAGGTCCACTAAGTTTGCCAAACTGAGTGTATCCAAACCCTGACCTGTGTTTGATTGCATAAGGTGATGGTCATTTTCAGCAAATCAGGCAGTATTCCTCAATTAGTCAACTTACGCCACAGCCTATTTCGTTTGACTGTATTGAATTGTGGCTTAAGTCCACAAATGCTGAACACACCACCTATTGGTACGAAAGTCCCACCATTTTCCCTTTCCTGAGTAGTGCCATGATGTTGAATATCATAAGGGAACCCCACCAAAACACGGTTTGGTTAATAGGTAAAATGTTCTTGTGCTCTGCCCAATCTTGCAGTTCTAGTAGGAGTACCCTGCCAAATATGTTTGCAGGGGCATCTAGCTAGATAGAAAACAATAGTTTTTATAGTCAGTTTTCAGCCCACGCATGTTTCGGGATTATGATTCCACTTCTCCAACTGTCCTACATGTGTCACACACTACTAATGTTCTTAAATAGAATGTGTAATGTGCCTCCCCAAATATCAGCATCATCCTTCAGCCGACGATTGCAAACTCCATCTGGGCCCAAGGCTCAAGAGTTGCTAGCAGTGCTGATGAACCTACTAATGTCAGCAGGATTCCCATCATCAGGCCATATAATATCTTTCAGATTCAGAAGCAGAGTATGCACAGGTTTAATGCCAATGGTGTTATTTATGTGGCTCACTCAGATATCACATGCAACCCCCTATAACAGCCTTGGGTGTGCACCATCAACCAATGCCCACTTGCGTTGCTCTTGGTTAGATTGATTTTATCACTTTGATTTGCTGTTTCCATCATTCAGTCCTTCGTAGAGACTTGTAAGACTTCAACCATTTTATATACCTTGTCTTTCTCAGATAAGTAACCTAAATGTATCACTCATTTTGTTATTGCCCATTAGTATCTTCCTCAGAGCTTTCCTAGGGCTTTCTTGTTATGTTATGTTATGTTATGTGAATTTGTAGAGCACAGCATACGCCAAAGGCATCTTGGCGCTAAGGGGTAGAAGGTGAAAAGAAATTCAGGGAGAGCTAGAAGAGAAGAATCTTCAGTGCACGTGGCTATATTCATCCGATGGTCGTGGCCAATTCCAGTTAGCATAGCTGGTCTCCCCATAGTATCTCCTGTGACCTCATTATGTTCCACTAGCTGCTTGATGAACATTTTATAATGATTCATACAGGTATCATCATCATTATTCGCACATGCACCCTCTTCTAGTAGTTGCTCTTTAAGGAGTAGCCATTCATGTTCATTAACCCTTAGCCCACTGATTTTTAACATAATTATTGACTTTCCTTAGGTTTGGTTCATTCCATTTAATTAGGTTGGCTTGATTTACTATGACCAAAATTCCCACTTAATTACAAGTTGCCCTCATCCTTATGCTATTAACTGTCTACCTAACTCTGATAAGGAAGTAATCACATTCTTCCCATTGGATTTTGTAAGTAAAACTAGCTATATCTATGAAGATGTCATTCAAAGGTGGAAACGATAATGTCAGATTCCCTAGTATGTCGCCACTGCACCTTCCACTTAACATTAGTGATCTATGGTTATTCAGTGGGTCAAACCAAATCAGCCTTTTTTTATTATATAAAAAACCGAGTTTTGGAGTCACCCAGAATGTCCCCACTGGTGATCCTGTCCACCAATTATTATTACAAGACAGTGCTACTTCTTAAATCTTGTACTTTTTTTACACTGAATATTAAACTTCCCTTGGGTCTCCCGCAGTTTCCCTATGGCATTGCGTCCATCAAAATCTAGGTTTGTTGGAGACAATGGCTGCATGCTTACTGCTAATTTCAGTTAGTCCTTCCACACATTTATAATGGGCCTTCCTCTTTGCGTTCCAGGAAAGTAGCACATGTAGCCAGTCCCATCACACCTTCTGTGTTTGGAAATGAGTTGGAGATGAGTGTGCAAGGAATTTCAAGTCTAATATTTTTACTCCCGTGTAAGCGAGTAGCTATCATTAGGTTTCAATGTCCAATTGATTGTCAAACAATCATATCCCACTTTCCTCATCTTCCTGATAAAACTCATTACATAATCCAAGATGTATTCTATGTTAAATATAACACTACTAGTGCACTGCCCTACTTCCTCAAGTTTTTCGCACAAACATGAAATCCTCTGTTTTAATAATACGTAGCTACGGTAACAAATGAAAAAGATTCAATATAACAGACCCATTAAATATTAGGTTAGTTGTATTATAATTGGTTATTTATAACACCCTTGATACCCAGAGGTTTCTAAGCAAACACCAGGGATCGAACCTGTGTAGTCTTGATGTTTTGAAGGAGAGCACTTTGCCCCTGAGCTATCCTCCCGACACTATTATATAAGAGACTGTTAAATGTTACCTCTCTTTTTATCAGAACACCACACGCACTTTGTTATAGTTCCTAAAAAAAGAATAAAAGACAAGTGGGTTTTTAACAAACCGTACACAATATAAAATCAAACATTTAAAACATATCATATAGTACAAACAATTGCTTAAGAAATTTGTACAGAAACAACTATCAAATGAATCATACAATTCTAAAAATCCCAGTTCATAAATGTTCAGCAGTGCCGTGCAAAAGACCAATGGCCCTTCAAGTCCATTCGGTTAGAGCAATGTCCTTCATAAAGTGCAACAGTGTGATAATCAGAGCTACTGACAAAGTAATACAAAAGTATTCCTATGGTACTTAATTTAAAATGAAACTGGTAGTATTAACAGAACGTTCAAAATACAAAACTCTTTTCCCATCTAGGTAACGACAATCTAAAGGAACATGTTTTAATGACTCTGATTCCAGCATGCAAAACCTACAAGAAATCGGAATGCCCGGCTACCTTTTCTTTATCATCTGGTTATCCCTTGTGCGCAACAAGTTCAGGCAAAAACACAGGTAAATCTCTTGCACTATGGGGGAAGGAAAACGTTACAGATAAAGTAAGGGTTCCCCAATTTTTTGTGTATTCTAGTCATTCTCTGCAAGCATTTGTACCGTGAACCATAGAACATAGAACCAGTCGTGTCCCACCAATCCAGGGAAAACGACTTCTTCTTCTGTGCAAGGAGGTCAGACATTCCCTCTACCAGGTCAATTCCCCTCTGAAGCATGGCCTTTGCACAGACCTTAACAAAAGGATTCTGCCCCCTTGCCCCCTTCTCTTTTCCCAATGAATTCAAACAAGGTTTGAGGTGTAGGAATAATATCTCATAGCAACAGACGTTTCCAGAGAGTGTACATATTTAGGGATGCTAAACTCAATTCGAAATATAGTGCTACCATGGGAACGCTCATTGGGAGGGATGAAGCTATTTTCCATACCAGTCCTTCAAAACTAGAAAAATCAAATTGACTTGGTGACTGGTATGTTTCTACTCCATAGATGAGCACTGGTAATACCTTGACTAGGTAAAATATTCTTACAGAGATTACCATAAACTTTCCGAACCACCTCTAGAAGTGCATGATCTGAAAACCAAATGCTCTTTGCTTTGCCTTGATCATATCGACCAAGGTTTGGCAATTATGGCGAATCAACTATCTCAATCCCAAGTATGTCAGATTTTCTACATTTTCGAGTTTTCTCACAGTTAATTGCCACACAATATTCTTCCTTTTATTTCTCCTTGAAAAGGACACTATTTTCGTTTTCCTTTTTCATTGATGACTAGATGGTTTAGTCCTGCATAATCTACACATGAATCAATTAATCTCTGAAGTCCTACACGAGAATGATCCATCCAAATGTTGTCATCTGCATAATGGATCAGGGGAATGTTATGTCCAAAAACTCAGTGGGCAGATCAATGAGGCTGGCTGAAGGAAGTCTCCCAAGTCTACCATGTAGAAGTGAAAGAGCACGGGTGCCAGAATTCAACCTCTGCCATAAACACCTCTCAGTTGTTATAGGTTTGGTAAGGTCACCACGCATGTTAAGTCGTACCATGATGAAAGAATATTCATGCAATCGGATCGAAATACTCAGCAGAACTTGTGGAACTCGCAGCTGCTTCAGCTTCCACCACAGTCGGTTGGGGATTAAGGTATTGAACGCGAGGGACAGATCGATGCTGGCCACGTGTAGCACCATCCCTACCTCGCCACCATCTCTGTGCTGTAACAGATCTATAACCACTCCAGGCAAGGTTGTTCCCACACTACGAGATTCTATCCTCAAGCCCACCTGGTAGGGCTTGAGGATGGAATTACTCTTTGCATTAAATAGGATGTCTACGTGCCCCTGGTGCCAGGCATTTGGGAATTTATGATGTTCTTAAAAAGGCAAAACTTGAAGTTTGCCCATTGCTCGGGCATTGCTTTAAATATTGTATTGCACAGCAGGTACCTGGGAATTGTTACTTTTCATAATGATCAGATCTGCATCGTCCCGATCACAAGAAATCTCCCAGGACACTCTGGGGAATTCTACCTGGGCCTTGCTAATAATGTGTTGATATAATGCCTAAAATGACTCTTCCCGGTCACTACCTGAATTGGGCTAGACTGGACCTCAACATGGAAGTGTTTGTGATCTTTAAGCAACTCCAATAATTGGGCCTCGACTTGTTGGACCCGCTTTCTAGCATATTTTCACTGTTTAGCTAACAGTGTGCTCTTTCACTAGCTTAACTCTGCTCTTAAATTATTATGACACAATTTTATGTTTTGCTGTTTCTTTCTAACAGGCCACTCAGCTCCCTTGATACATCTGATAACAACTCTCTTTTCCCGTTTTAGTTGTTGAATGGCTTGCACTCAAAAGCCGGGATATCTCTTCTGCATCGGCTGTGACGATGTGGAACAGTTGCGTACAAAGGGTGGAAAAAGATCTGGGAATAGAGGTTCATCAGCGTGATCCCACACCTGAGGATTTAGCTGTGAACGAACCCTGTTATTAAATCATGCTATAGCTTTGGGATGCCAGCTAACTTGGCTCTTCAGCTATCTTACCAGCACCCACTGCATCTTCCAACCTGGGGGTCACTCTCCCAACCATCCCAATCTTTAAAGGAGGAATGTGATATCCTATGGTCACTCAGGCCCATAGAAGTGATGTCAAACGCTATACAGCCTTGGATCAGCACGTCACCCATTACGATAAAGTCACTCTGAGAGTGTTGCTCTCCCCTCTCCCAGGTGAGCAACCCTCATGAGGCTCCATTCACGTTTCCATTTAGCCATATCAAAGCCCAGTCCTCCAAGATGCTCATCCAGTGTTTTCCTCTCCTGATCTACTGGAGTTGGTAATTAGATAAGTGTGGAATCGTGAGGTCCCTCATGACTAGCAAGCTATCCGAACCAAATTTCCTCACCATTTACTCAGCACCTGCTCCAGCTGGTCAAGAAAGGAATCCAGTTGCATTTTTATATAGTTCCAATACATGTTTACAATTAGAGCATCATTGTCTCCCATTACGGCGCAAATGTGTACTGCCAGGAGTCCTTTGATGGTTTCCATACATTTTCACATTTTAAAAGCCCCCAAAATCTTCACTGCCGTTAGCAGGTCACCTGTTGGTCTTTCACGTGTTAATTTAACTGCACTTTGGGACATGCAACTAAAACCATCCAACGCTAATGGTACTGTTGCCAGGGTCTCTTTTAAACAAATAATATCTGCCTCAATTAACTTAAAACATAGTTGTCCATTCTGCAGAAGCTGTTTAGGTCCAGTAGAGTTCCAGGAAATTATCTTTACTGCCTTTGGCTTACTGGAAAATAGTTCAGAGGGCCCTTTTGTAGCCTACTCTCTTATCAAACAAACCGGGCAACAAAGTCCAGTCCAAGCCTGGGTTTCCAGGATCACACACCTGCACCTCTCTAAGCTGGAAAGATCTTGCATCCATGGAAATTCAAAGCAGAGGACAAAAAACAGCCAAACTCATTTTTGGTATACCACCCGTGCCTGTAGTTTTAATGTATTATTATTCAAGGTGGTGTCTGCATTGGTAGAAGGATCATGTGCCTGGGAATCCCTAATTGTGTTACGCCGTTCTTATTATTCACCTATGCTATTTCAGGGGATATCTCAGGGGCAACGTGCTTGTCTTGGAAGCAAGATGATGCAGAGCAACACAGATTCGACCTCTAGTTCTACGCTTAGAAATCTCTGGTTATTGAGCACATTATAAATAGCCAATTACAATTAAAATATCTTCAGAAGAATCCATAAATATTTCAGCAGTCCAGTTTTATATTCTACTATTATGTCCACTCCCATGCTTGTCTCACCCTGTGGCAAGTTGTCACATGCCACTGGTAGATACATAAGAATATCCGTCCATTTGTTCTATTTTTCTTTTCCTAGTGACCTTAGACTTACACACAGCTCTTTCCACATGGGATTTCTTATTTTTGCCTTTGTTCTGTACAGTCAAATTATATATACACTCAGGGTTGATAGACAATGCTGTGTTATCCGGGATACAGTTAATTAAGTTGTCCTCTTAGTGTACCTCTTCCCATTATTCTGAATTATAGTGGGTGGTTATCATGACAATAGCCTTGCTATGAGTACTCGTCCCATTAAATGACCCAGAACCTGTCTTTTTCTTGCAGGACCAACGGTTGTCTGCCCAGTTCACAACCCTGAGGCAGGAAAAATACCAGAATAATGATCCAGTTCACAGATGGACACAGGATCGTAGGAGGGTCAGACCATCACTCACACAAGAAGAGCCACAACAAAAGAAGGCAGTGGTCCAGTGGAACAGTTGTAGTATTACAAGATGCTTAACTGGAAATGCAAACACACTCCAGGCCAATTACAGACCCTGGCATTTGGATAGGTGATTATATGACACAGGGTGCCAGCATCCCACCCCAAAGAACATTCAATGCCATGCCAAAGAAGTGTGACACCCTCATGCATGGCATCATGACAGTACACAGGTAGATTAAATGATGTTACTGTCACAGTGCAGGCACATAAACAGAAGCTACTATTGATGCAAGCAATAGGCACACAACTGTGACACAATGTAGAGATCGCATCATTGGACAGAGCCTCCAGCACTCAAAGGCACATGCAAGCCATGTGGCAATGGGAAACACACATAAAGAATGATATCGTCACGCATGCAACATTTGAGAGGCACTTACCTGTTGTGACAGAACAAAATTGCAGGATGACATCTGTAGGCTATGAAAAGCATCCTGAAGGATTTCAACGAGTTCAATGTGCATGCATGGTGAAACAAAAATGAACTCTTCGCTGACCAGATGAAAATGTCCCTCATGTTTCATCTAATCATGTTTTCTTCCTGTTGCAGGTGAATGGTGCTTTAGAGCCCCAAGCCCATTCCCAGTGCTCCTTTTGCAGGTTGCTTGGCAGCCCCCTCTCTCCTAAGCCCCCTTGACATGTCCTGACCTCACCCCACCTCCCATCCCTCTGCCAAGCCCCGACAGGTCACTGGTAACACCAACTACACTGAGGGTTGGAACCCCATGTTATAGCACCTCACCTCACCATTTTTGTTTCCTGGCGCAGGACAGTGGTACTTTAGAACCCCCAGGCCCTACCTACTGCTCCTTTTGTGGGATGCTCACCCCAATCTCCGACCCGAGCCCTGTTGCCACTTCCTGAACTCTTCCATCCTCCCATCCCTCTCTCAAGCCCTGATTGGTGACTGGTAACTCCAACAAAACTGATGGTTAGAACCCTGTGTTGTAGCCACACATGTTTGTTTCTTGGAGCAGGTGAGTGGTGCTTTGGAGCCCCCTGCCCCTTCCTAGTGCTATTTTTGCAAGATGTTTGCCCGAGCACCCCCTCTCCAGAGCCTCATTGCCACTTCCTGACCTCTTCCCATCTCCCATCCCTCCCCCAAGCGCCGATTGGTCACTGGTAACACCAACAGCACAGAGGGTTAGAACCCCGTGTTGTAGCCCCTCACCTTGCCATTTTTGCTTACTGGCATAGGTGAGCGGTGCTGTAGAGCCCCCAGTCCCTTCCTAGTGCTCCTTTTGAGGCATGCTTGCCCTGACCCCCTCTCCCAATCATCATTGCCACTTCCTGACCTATCCCTACTCCCCACCCCTCACCCGAGCCACGATTGTTCACTGGTAACACCAACAACACAGAGGTGTATGTAGGGATCTGCAGCAGTGATTTTAAAAGCAGCCAGCAAAATGAGTGCAGATGACAGTCATTTTAAAAGCAGCCAGTCAAATGGGTGCAAATGAGTAGTGGAAATGCAGAATAGAGACGTAAACTATATGAAGCAGGTGAAATGCCACATTGATTCATTATAACAGCAAATTAGGCCTTCATGGCAAAGCAGAATGTTTGCAAAATGACAACAGATTCAAAGTGCATTGTACATATGGAATTATGAGAATTCCCATCTGTGTAAAGTTGCTTTGAAAAAAAAAATAACCCTTAGTAACTAACTAACTTCCCTATTAATAACACCCCAGTAACTAATTAGTTCTCCTGATTAACATTGCAATTCAATGTCAGTGAACACGGATGGAAATTCTGTCTTAGCGTTTCTCCATGGAAGAGAAATTTGCACTAAAAAAAGTAAGTTGATACGTATACGAACTCCTGCAGAGGATTATTCAGTGGGATCAGGAACATGGGAGTTGCTTAGATATGTCAGAATGGAGGTCGTTTTGTGGTGATTGACAGGCAGATTAAATAAATAGTGGTGCACAGAAAAGGAGGTGGCTCTTTCGCTGGTGCTGCTCTGATGAAGAGAGAGTTCAGAGAGAAGGGGATCCAAAATCTGACTTTGGGGACGCGAGCAGGCAGTGTAGGAGTTGGAACACTTCAGCACAGATAAATCATGACAGAAAGGGAGTGTTCCAGACGAAGCGCAGAAATCTCATAATGCATTGTAAGTGATGTTAAAACATGAGGAGCGTGGATGGTTGAATGCAGTTGAATGCAGTTCTTATCAGTTAGCACAGGGGATTATTTTGAAAACAAAATGTTCAATGTTTTTTTACATGCACTAAATGACAAAAGGACAGAATGCCATGTTATAAATATTTTCCATGTGCTGCAATGCCTGTTTATATGTATTCTTCTAGGTAACCACAGCAGTGCTGATACTTGGGTAAGAATTGGTAAATGCATTGTTGTCAATTGAATTTTGCTTTTATTGTAAATGACATGATGTGTAACAGATACATAAAGTAGGTGAAAGGATTTTTTTTTTATGTCTCCAATTCTTATTATCTAACTGAGGGGCGATAACTAGGAGGTGCTTTAGTGCCTACACCACAGTGGTAAAGTATTTACCGCCGTAGGTAACATAAGAAACAAAAGAAAACATTTATACAATCTAGAAAGTGTGTGTGTTGGTGTGAGTGTGTTCCACCATTCATGCTGAGGTGAAACAGAGCCCCCCAAGGGCGTAGGCTAATGATGCAGAGAAGTCATTAGCACAATTTATACACAATCTATGATATGATTCATGAACTTTTTGGGTTCCCTCTAAATGTACTAACAGTCAACCCAAGTAAAGAACCTAGTTATAAAATGGGGAAGGTTTGTCTCATCATATAGGGCAGTGTTATGAAAGGTATGCTCACCACTTAATTACCACCAAAATGAGGTAATGCCAATTTACAGACAATAAACCACAATACTAAAATACTGCCAAGTTAGGTAATAGCCCAAAGACAAAACCTCCAACATATTTGGTGCATTGGCCGGGAACAGACTGTAAAGCAACTACTGGGCATGACAAGTGTGTTCCACACGGCCAGTCGTGCATATAAAGGGGACTAATTTTGTGAGATTAGTGTAGCGCTGCAGGCTGTACCATTATGTCTCAAATTGAAGCCACATTTCTTGATCTGGTAAAATACCACCTGGTAAAATGCCCTTGGGCCTGGCGTGCTATATAAATAAATAAAATACAAAATAAAAATACCTAGAGGCAAAGTTATATGCGCATGGGGTGTGGTCATCACACAATACCATACTGTGGCGTGACCGCATCATGGAGAGATGCAGAAAGAACCACTGAATAATATTTTTGAAGAGGGCAGCATAATTCAGGAATGTCTTTTGAGATTGTTTAGAGCTACTGACAAAAATGTTGAAAAAAACAGTTTGAGAGGACTCTGTGCCAAGATCTGGATCATTTTGAATCGATCTTTACAGATGCAGGGAAATGATGCTGATATGACTAGCAGATTACAAATCAAATTAATGAAGCTGATGAGCAGGAGAAAAATCTAAAATTGGAATTAGAGTTATGCCAGAAAGAAGTGCAATCAAAATGCAAGAAATTGGAAACACAATTGTCTCAGGAAAGAATACAATTTGAAGACAGCGAGCAAGAACTAAAACACCTGAAAGGGTTGGTAAGCGTTATTAGGAAAGATAAAGACAATGTTATTTTGGAGATGCAGACTATTAAAAGGGACAACATGGAGAAGGAAGGTGAGCTCCAGGCCATTGAACAAGAGATCGCTAAAATGTTCCAGGAAAGGGACAATAGGGACCGGGAGTTTAATCGATGCCAAATGCAGATAAGTGAGATACAGAATGTAATAAATAAGATGGGTGATGAAAATACTTATCTGTGTCAGGAGGCAGACCGGCTTCATAAAAAGTGCAAAGATTTGGAACAGCAAATGTGTAATTTTAAATCTCAGGAAAAGCAACAAGACACCACATTCAAAGGGATTGAGGTTATCCCGACCTCCACACCAGGGAATAATGTCCCAGTAGTTATAGCGGTGGCTGGGCCTGGTTGTAACGCATTTGGGGGGTTTCACTAACCCACTGGTGGTTGTTACTAGTCCCATACACCAGAGAAAAGGAATGAACAACAGAATAATGCAACTTCAAATATAGCACCAAGCAGCCCTATCAAAATAATGAAATCAATCAAGGCTTTGATTAAGCCATTCACAAAGGGAGGTGAGTGTTGTATAGAGGACCACCTGGAAATAGTGCATGAAATATGTAAAGCCCTACAAATACCCAGAGAACAATATAGACAGTACTTTCATTTACCTCATGATGCTGCTACTGCAAACAGTATCAGGGGCTTGAATGAACAAGAGAGTATGTCATGGGCAGAATTTGAAAAGGAGGTTAGACACATATTTTCACTATATCAATCACTGCCGGGTACAAAAAAAGCCACATATACCTCGCCAGTTTCTCCAAGAATTAAAAAGAGCATTCTCTCGCTTTGAAGTATCTTTTATTCCTAATTTGAATGAGTTTAAGACTGCCTACTTTTATGGCTTACAAAAACACATTATATCACAGAAGAAGAAGTCACTGGAATGGATTGTAGAGCAAGGCACTAAACTATATGAAATCATATATTGTCAGAGTGGAGAGGAAGATAGAATTAAAGAAACAAAGTCAAGATCTAAAGACTCCTCACCAACGGTAATGGAGATAACATCTGCAAAAATGTCACTTGAATCAAGCCAAAACTCAGGTCAGAAATAATATGACATCGGATCAGAGAGATGCACCACAGAGACTGCCATCCCATAGGTTGATGTTTCAATCACATGATCCGAGCAATAGAGAGAGTTACATTAGTCCTAGGTAGATGGGAGGTAGACGCAGGGTGGGATACCAGACCGATATGTCAGGCATGAAAAACAATCAGAGACAAAATCAGGATCAAAGAAACAACGGTCCCTACCAGACATTGGGAGCACAGAACAGGTTTGACCCCAATACCATGATATATAGAAATCAGGACAGACCACGATATGTGGATCGGTTCATTGAAACTGGAAATCAGTATAGGGGTCAGTTCCCACAAAGTTAAAGCCAAAACATGAACTATGCCCTGCACCACTATAATCAATCACCACCACCAGTGGATCACAACCAAAGAATGGTCACACCACGTTCCCCACCTTCCATGAATCAAGAGTTCAGAAACAATTCAAATAGAAATCAATCTCGTGAGAGATACTAGAACAGATTTAACCGGGGTGAAAGTAACCAATACCGGCCGCAAAGAGAAGATTCCAGGGAGATGGACGGATTGCAATTTATGGAGGCCCAAGTTAAAATTTTGTCTGAACAAATAGGAAAACTCTGTGCAGTTCAAAAACAGCCATCAAATGAGGGGGCAGAAGGTCACAGAAGCGATCTGGTGTCTTCTGATAATAAGTGACTAAATACTCATAGTTCCTGCAATGATAAAGAAACAGAATCCCATGAGCCAGTTTTATGTAACGGTCCTGAATTGATTGGGGATTTAAACATAAAGATGACCACAAATGAGAATGAGGCACGATATGTAACTGCACATAAAAAGGAAGTTTGGTTTAATTTACCGTTGAATCAAACTATCGAAGTGTGTGCAAATAAAAAGGAGAGAAGAGAAAATAAACTAGAACCACCAAAAGAGCAAAGATACAGATTCAAAAAAGACATCACATGCCATGATAAAACAACTGATGGAGGGGGAGGTGTGACTGTTAAAACATCCCCCTTAGACACTCAAAAACCCTATAAAATACGAACAGGAAAAATTAGTACTAAAAAGGAGGGTACTGTCCAGTCACCTAAAGAGTTCTTTGAGCCACATGTCTTTCAAGAGGCTAAAAAGACTGATACCGTGCCAGATGCAAATAGGTGCTCAGAGTCAGAAAATGACAAGTTAACAAGTGATGTTTATGAGCATGTTCAGGTGAAGAACTGCAGTGTGAACGCTGATAGTCCCTGAATAGAGGAGCAAACAGTGGCTACACTCCAGATGACTTCTGAACGTGGCGAGAAAGACAAAGATTCCTGAGATGAGATGGCCAAAAAGGAGGGAAAAATATCATTTCACTTGCCCTTGTGTTTGGCAAAAAGTGAGAAGAGCCTGAGAAAAGTCAGTCCTGAAATCAGCAGAAATTTGCACTTTCTGTGTGTTTGTTGGAAGAGGTTGGGGACAGGTATTGTGCTCCCATTACTATGGAAGAGAAGTGCAATACGTTTGCAAGGATTGACACAGGTGCACAGGTCACAATCATGTCCAAAGAGTTGCTAAAAAGTATCAATGAAGGAAGGTCCCCACAAATTCAGATCAGAGTGAGACAAAATGAAGGTCCAGTACATAATTTCAATGGTGAGGAGGTACCTATAGAAGGTGTCACTGAGTTTGACATAAAGATAGGAAAACACAGAATGAGACAGGAAGTATTAATCACATCTATCAGTGAAATTCCATTCTTGATTGGAACAGATTGCCTGAGAAGGTTCTCGCCCCTCAATGATGGAGTAAATGGTGTTATATGGTCTCTAACAAAAAAAACATTAAGGCCTAAGAAAGTAAAGTCACACAACAGCAGTGTAAACAAATGCCATACCGTTGCTTAATCAAATGATGCAGTGGAGGTGTATATTCAAAATGGCTGTGTGCATAGTGTCACTGTTATCCTGATGAGTCAAGATGAAATGCAAAGTGAAAAAGAAAAGAAAAATCTATGTAGTTCTATTTGGATCCTAGGAAGAAATGGCAAACTGAAATAGATGAAAATATGTTGCGATTTTACTTGAAAGATGAGAAGTGCAAGAAGAATGTTATCCCCAAAATAACCACAGGAAAACATATTACAACCCATTCTGAAATATACATGGGAGATGAGCAGCCATGGATCCATATTGGTGTAAATGGTCATTCTGAAATGGTAAAAACCATGTTAGCACTTGAACAGGAAAGGAGTTTTATCAATGAGAAACTATTCCAGCAAATAATTGAAAGGGAGGAGATCCCAAAATTCAGAATTAAAAACCAACACATATCTGGGTTGGACAATCCAGACTTTGAAACTAGAATCGCAGGAAGGTGCATGCTAAAAAGTACTATTGGCCAGAAAACCATCTATCACAATCTGTGGATAGTAAGTGGGACACAAAATGATTTGTATCTAGGAAATGACATTATGCATAGAATGTGTATGGTGTTGGATTTCCTTAACCAAAAGATGTTTTCCCGGCTAGGAGGACCTGCACCTGAGTTTGAAGACAAATGACAGGCTTATCATTGTGCGAAATTTGTGCCATATGCAATTGAATTACAGGTGAAAAAGGAAGTTAGCATTCCTGCATTCACCAGCCAAGTCACTATAACACTAAAGCATAGAAATGGACAGCAGGTGAATGATTCTGATGCATTTGTTTGCTTAAATGAATCCATGAAGAAGTAAAGCCTGGAATGTGAATATAGACCATTGGTGGAGATTGGGGATGGGCCCATCAAAATCATGGTAGATAAAAAAGGGTTTCAAGATATTTATTTGGAAGAGAATTATGCGTTAGGAACGGCAATACAAAAATCACATTACACTGCAGATTTCAACAATACGGTGATTGGGAACATCCCTGAGAAATATGTGAATGCACAGGGTGTATTGACAGAGTCTCTGGATTCTCAACCTAAAGGGATGTTTAAAGTTCAGTTTGTGTATCCCAATGATTACAATGATACAGTGTGCTTCCACCAGGAGAATTGCATATTGTTTTATTTAAATGATAATGAAACAGAAAATCTGCCTATTAAAATGGAGGTTGATGTTCCAATATATTTAAAAGTGGCAACTCTGCAAAGAGATACAGCCAGACGACTAGAGGAAAGCACAGAGGCCCCTCCATTGGAAGAATTTCCAGAATTTTCTAAAATGGTAGAGGAGCAGATTCTGTTAGCAGATGCATTTGGTAGTGAAGAGGACAGGCATAAATTGAGAAACATATTTATGGAAATTAAGGAGATTTTTGCCAAGGACGCATATGATTGCGGCCTAACTGACTTGCATGTTGCCACATTACCAGAGGGATATGGTAGAAGTCTGGTATTTGTACGTCAATATCGGTTGCCCCTGGCATGCTTGGAGTCACTAGCAGAGATAATAAAAAATTTAGAATCCAGAGGAATTATCAGACACATTCATAGTAACTCAAACACTCCCTTTTTGGGCATATTAAAACCAAATGGTCAATGGCGTCTGTGTGCAGATTTGAGGGAATTAAACAAAAGGGTGCCAGTGTCTAGATGTCCGCTACCATTTCTTGATCAAGGCCTTGCCCAGGTTCATGCATCAAAAGTGTTTATCACATTATACCTTACATCTGGGTACTGGTGTGTGCCATTGGCTGAAGACATTCAAAACATATTCGCATTTTCGTTTGATAAAACGCAATACGCTTGGTCCAGAATACTATTTGGGTATGTTAATTGTGGGAGCGAATTTGGCATATTTTTGAGAAAAGTACTTCCAGATTTGGCAGAACGAAGGGGAACTATAGTCTATGCGGATGATGTTCTGATTAAAAATGAACGCTTGAAAAGTCATTTTGAAGAGATTAGACATGTGCTTGGTCAATTACAGAAAGCGGGAGCCAAAGTATCCTTGTAGAAGGACCAATGGTGCAAAAAGAAAGTACACTTCTTAGGCCATGAAGTGACTGAGCATGGATTGAATCCACAGAAGAAAAAAGTGGAAGCAATACAGAAATTGAAAAATCCTACTAGTATGAAAGGTCTAAAAAGTCTACTAGGGATGACAAGATATAACAGGAAGTTTATTGAGAATTGCGCCGATATCACTCAACACTTGACTAAATTGTTGAAGCAGAATATACCTTGGAAATGGGTAAAAGAGAAGTCTGAGGCAGTGGAGAAATTAAAAGACTCTCTTATGAAGGCGCCATGCTTAGCCTATCCCATAAAGAATCAAGATTTGTTTGTAGAAATAAGATTCACGGAACAGTGTATGTCAGCTGTGTTATCTCAAAAACATGATTTAAATCACAAACTATTGCCTATGCAAGCAAGTCGTTATCTCAAGTTGAAACCAAATTCAGTGAATGTGAAAAGGCTCTTCTGACCACTATATGGGCATTGCAGCATTTCTGTCACATTATTTCGAGAGAAAAAGTGATTGTTGAAACAAATCATCAACCTTTGCAATTTTTACAAAGTAAAAGGATTAGATCAGGCAATCTGGCTCAGTCCAGAATCACTTCTTGGACATTGTCATTGCAGGGATTCCATGTTGAGGTAAAATATGGACAGATATAAAGAGCCTAATTACTCAAGGGATAGCAGACCTGCATGAGTGTGCAGCTGCATATACCTCTGAAGAAATAGAGGTAGAGCCTAGTTTGAATGAATTTGAACAGTCACCACAGAAGGCCTTTAATGAAAATGTGCGCAAAGATCTACCAAAAGCGTATATAAATGGATGTGCGTATCACATGGAAAATGATATTGAAAAACAATTGGTGGCAGGAATAGGAAATGTCTGGTTAAGGTGTGAGAACATTCCTAGTATAGGAATGAGAATTGGGGCCACAAGTAGCTAGATAGCAGAATTGGCTGGCATTTATAAGACAGTTACTACCGCAGTTGAAAACAATTTCTTTTTAAAAATGGTCATAGTAACTGATTCTGATTATGCACAAAACAGTTTCATGGAGATTTACCAGGCTGAAAGGCAAAGGGTATGCTCACATATAACAAAAAGCCCCTCAAACATGGGAAAATGATCCAAGCTATAGATAAATTAGTGTCAGAGAATGGTTTAATAATACACTCTCTCAGCAGCAGCAGCATTTGACACAGTCAACCATGAAATCAAAATCCTCGCCAGGAGATTGTAGGAAATGGGAATCACCAACCTAGCTGTACTATGGATTAAATCCTTCTTAACAAACAGAACAGAACCAATACCTGCCTAGGCCACAAAGCGAGGAATCCAGGCAAAATGATTGATGTAAATGTCTTGAGGCCCAGGTAAAAATGTTGTCTGAGCAAATAGGAAAACTCTGTACAGTCCAAAAACAGCAACGAAGTGAGGGTGCAGAATGTCAGAGGATTGATCTTGTGCATTCTGATAGCAAGTGACTATGTAGTAGCCCCATGCAATGATAAAAGTACAGAATCCCATGAACCAGTTTTGTGTAATGATCCTGAATTGGTTGCTGGTTCAAAAATGAAAATACCCACCAATGAAAGTGAAATAAGTGGTACACACCGACACAAAAAGGGAGTCTGGTTCAATTTACAGTTGAACCAAACTACCGAGGTGTGTGCAGATGAAAGACAAAAAGGAGAAAATGAACAAAAACTTAAAGAACAGAGACAAATTTAAAATGGACATTTTATGTGACAACAAAACATCTGATAAAGAGGTAGGATTAGTTGTAAAAATATCCACCCTTAAGAGTCAGAATATTGATGAAGTCGAGACAGGAAAAGTGGGTGATCAAAAAGAGGGTGCAGACCAGTCACCTGAGGAGTATGTCGAGCCACACATATTTCAAGAGACTGAAAAGACAGATACCATGCAAAATGTAAATAGGTGTTCTGAGCTAGAAAATGACAGACTACCACGTGATTTTTGTAAAGGTTTTCAGTCAAAAAAACTGCAGTGTAAACACTGATGGTCCCAGATCAGTGGGGCAGATGGTGGTTACGCTCCAGATGGGTTCTGAAAAATAGACAAAGATTCCTGTAATGAAATGGGCAAAAAGGAGGGAAAGGTGTCATTTCACTTGCCCAGGTGTTAGGCAAAAAGTGAAAAGGGTGAGAAAGGTGAGTCCTGAATTCAGCAAAAAATCCACACTTTTTTGTGTGTGTTGCAACAAGTTAAGGACAGGTATTATGCTCATATCACTGTAGAAGACAAATGCAATGCAATGCATTTGCAATGATTAACACGGGCGCACAGGCCACAATCATGTCCAAAGAACTAGTGAAAAGTCTCAATGAAGGGAGATCCCTACAAAGTCATATCAAAGTGAGACTAAATGAATGCCCAGTGCACAATTTTAATGGTGAGGCGATACATATTGAAGGTGTCAGTGAGGTTGACATAAAGATAGGGAAACATGGGATGAGCCAGGGAGTGTTGATCACATCTCTCAGTGAAATACCATTTCTGATGGGAACAGATTGCCTGAAGAGGTTGTCGCCCCTCATTGATGGGGTAAATGGAGTCTAATGGTCCATAGCTAAACAGCCATTGAGGCCTAAGAAGTTGTGGTCACAGAACATCAGTGTAAAGGAATGACACACAGTGGCTGAATCAGATGATCCAGTGGAAGTGTATCTTCAGAATGTCTGTATGCCCAGTGTCAATGTCATTCAAATGTGTAATAGTGAAATGCGGGGTGAAGAAGAGAATCAGTCTCTAGAGATTTATTTGGACCCCAAGAAAAAATGGCAAACAGAAATAGATGAAAACACATTACGCTTTTTCTTGAAAGAAGACAAATGTAAGCCACCTGTCATGCCAGAGATGAAGACAGAAAAACCCATTTCAACCCTTTCTGAACTACAAATGGGAAATGGGCAGCCGTGGATCCCTACCCGTGTCATGGTCATTCTGAAATGATAGAAGCCACTTTAGCACTGGAGCAGGAAACAAGTTTCATTAATGAGAAAATACTTCAGTGAATAATTGACAGGGAGGTGATCCCAAAATTCTGAATAAAAAAACAACACATTTTTGGGATGGATGATCCGGACTCAGGGAATAGAGTTATAGGAAGGTGCATGTTAAAAATCACCATTGGCTCTAAAAATATCTCTCACAACGTGTGGATAGTGAGTGGGACACAAAATAAATTCTATTTGGGTAATGACATTTTGCACAGAATGTGTATGGAGCTGGACTTCCTTAATCACAATGTGTGGTCCAGATTGGGGGACGTGGACCTGAATCTGAAGACAAGAGACAAGCTTATCATTGTGCACAGATAGTACCATATGCATTTGAGCTACAGGGGAAGAAGGATGTTACCATTCTTGCATTCACCAGGCAAGTTACCATAAAACTAAAACACAGAAAAGTACAACAGATGAGGGATTCTGATGCATTTTTGTGCCTAAATGAGTCCATGAGGCAGCAAGGGCTAGACGTTGAATATACTCCACTGGTGGATATTGGGGATGGACCCATTAAGATACTGGTGGACAACAAGGGGTGCCAGGATATTCATTTAGAAGATAATTCATCTTTAAGAATGGCATTATAAACATCTAATTATACTGCAGATTTCAACAATGCAGTGATTGGTAGTATACCTGCGAGATACGTAAATGCGCAGTGTGAGTTGCCAGAGTCTTTGGATTCCCAACCTAAAGGAATATTTAAAATTCAGTCTGTGTATCCTTATGAATCAAGTGAGACAGTGTGCTGTCACTAAGATAATTGTATATTATCTGATTTAAACGAAAATAAGACAGAAAAGCAGCATGTTGAAATGGAAGTGAAGATTCCAAATTATGTAAATGTGTCTACTCTCCAAAGAGATACAGCCACACGGTTAGAGGAGAGCAGGTTAGAGGAGAGCACAGAGGTTCCTCCATTGGTGGATTTTCCAGAATTTTCAAAAATGGTAGAGGAACAGATTCAGGCTTCAGATGCGTGTATGAATTAAGAGGAAAGGAATGAGTTGAGGGAAATATTTATGGAGTTTAAAGAGGTTTTTGCCAAAGACGGATATGATTGCAGCCTAGCCGAATTGCATGTAGCGACATTGCCAGACAGACATGGCGGGGAACCAGTATGTGTGTGTCAATATGGGTTGCAACTGACATGTTTGGAATCATTAGCTCAGATAATTAATAATCTAGAATCCAGAGGAATTATTAGGCCCATTCATAGCACGTCAAATACTCACATTTTGGGTGTATTGAAACCTAATGGCCAATGGCGGTTGTGTGCAGACTTATGAGAATTAAACAAAAAAGTACCTGTTTCCAGGTGGACACTTGCATTTATTGATCAGGGTCTCGCACAGGTCCATGGGTCAAATGTGTTTACCACATTGGATCTTACAGCTGGATACTGGTGTGTGCCACTTGCTGAAGACATACACAATTTGTTTGCATTTTCGTTTCACATATGCATGGTCCCGAACACCTTTCAGGTATGTCAATAGAGGGAGTGAATTTGGAATATTCAGATGCCCCCAGATGCAGCAGTCAGGGGTACAATAGTTTATGTAGATGATGTACTAATTAAAAATGAGAATCTGAAAAGTAATTTTAATGAGATTAAACATGTGCTTGGCCAGTTACAGAAGGCGGGAGCTGAAGTATCTTTGCAGAAAGCACAATGGTGTAAAAAGAAAGTGAACTTCTTAGGTCATGAGGTGACTGAGAATGGGCTTTAACCACAAAAGAAAAAGGTGGAAGCAATACAGAAGTTGTAAAATTCTACTAATCTGAAAGGATTAAAGAGTGTATTAGGGATGACAGTAATTAACAGGAAGTGTGTTGAAAACTATGCAGAGATTACACAACCTTTAACCAAATTATTGAAGCAGTATGTATCCTGGAAGTGGGAAAAGGAGCAATGTGAAGCGGTTTCTAGGCTGAAAGAATGCCTCATGAAGGCGCCATGTTTGGCATATCCCATAAACAACCAGGATTTCTTTGTAGCAATAGGATTTACTGATCTGTGTATGTCAGCTGTATTATCTCAGAGGCACAATTTAAATAACAAAACTATTACTTATGCAAGCAAGGCATTATTCCAGGTTCAAACTAAATTCACTGATTGTGAAAAAGCACCCCTAACCACTGTCAGGCGTCGGGCATTACAACATTTCTGTCCCATCATTCAAGGGCAAAGAGTAATTATTGAAACAAATCACCAACCCCATACTTAATTATCTTTTACTTTGCAGAGGTATAGTTGGGGGCCTAGCAAGTAAGTTTAGAAAACGTATGATGCATGTGTGACTGCTGAATTATTCATAATGAAAAGTGTCTTATGAACAAATCTGTCCAAGACAATAGTCCAGTCTCGTAGACAAGTGCTTTGAGTGACAGGTAGCAGTGTCGAGTTCTTGCTTGTACAAGGCCAGGTATCCTATGTTTAGAGTTGACCCTAAGTAGAATAAAGGCATTAAAGGGAAGTTTTATCATATAATTTCAGGGCATCACCATACCAATGCTGTGCCACCATTTTTCCACTATCTTATCATGTACCAAAATACCACCAAATTATAAAATAGCCCTCTGACAAAACCCCTAACAAGTACCACAAGGATCCTCCTTCTCCCCGCTGCTCTTCAACATAAACCTAATGCCTCTAATCAAGCTGATTAAAAAACATGGCCTCATTTGCTAGAATTACATTTATGACACACAGGTTGTTTACAAAATACAAGACACACTGGAAGGAAACACAACCCTGGATGAATGCCTACAAGTACTCTACAGCTGGATGAACACTAACAGCTTCAAACTCAACCCAGACAAAACAGAAATAATGATCATATCCAAAAACAGGGAAGACAATCACTACATCCCATGGCCGACGGAAGCAGGAACAGCACCAACTCCTTCAACGACAGTAAAGAACTTGGGAGTCTTAATGGATAACGAACTAACACTGGAATCAGAAGTAAACGCTATAATCAAGACATGTTTCTTCCTCCTACACGCAGTAAAAGAGATCTTACCATTCCTCTCTTTCACCCAGAAAACACTCACCATCATCGCAATCATCATGTCTAGTTAGCCAACAGCCTTTACCTAGGAATGCCAGAACGACTATTAAAACAGCTCCAGCACATCCAGAATGCTCTGACTGTGCTGCTTCTGAATTACTGTGATGAGAACACATTACCCCAGTGCTGAAACTGCTCTGGCTGCCAATAAATCAGTAAATAATGTTCGAAACGATGTGTATATGTAAGCGGATTCAATTCAACGCTACAGCTAAGCCAATGCCTAGTCTGGGATGCTGAGGGAAACCCTTATTGATATATTTGTATGTCCAGTTTGTTTACTCTGGATGACAACCCTTATATAACACCCCTCTCTTAGAATCCCCCTGACCCCACTGAGCCAAGAAGTAGGTTTGTTTTGCAAATTAAAAGGTTTATTTGAAAATTAAACAATATATATATATATATATATCACACTTTTATAATAAATTAATGTTTGATAGCACACTTGTGAAGATGATAGTGATCAACAATGGATCATGTTACAGTGGTACACTCTTTTTGATGGCTTTGAAGTGATATAGAGAGGATAAAGTAGCTGAGAATGCTTTTATGGCTTCAAGGACAATGCAATGATGAATGAAAATGCAGTACAGAAAATAAACTTGATATGACTTCAACAAAAACAATGCAATCACTTTTCCCCCTGGTAGCAATTCACCCCCCCTTATGCAATGTAAAGAGATGGAAGAAAAGCACACAGTTCTCAGGAATGCAATCAAATATTATACAGTCCCCCCCCCTAGCCAGCTTAGAGCAACAGGGATGATTTTAAACACAGACAAAGTACTTTAAAGGTGGTATGCAAAGAAGTGAAAAATATGCTAAAATGCTTTTAATTCCCTATAGGGGGTTCAGGGTGAGTGAGAGATACTTTAAATTAATTCAGGATCACTTTAGCAATGTCCTATGAATGATTGTCAGGTTGCACACGAATTTCAGCAAGGAAAGCAAGGACAAATATTTTTACACGTGCCTGAAATTAAGCAAAATGTCAAATCGCGGCAAATTTAGTTGCGTGCATCGAGCGCAATTACGGAGGCACTATAAGGAGTAGGAAGTCGTTTCTAGGTTCGTTGGAAAGCCTAGAATGTTAGCTTTTTTTCTTTTTTATTAAGTGTATTTGGTTTATTACAAACCTTTCACAATCAACGAAAAGAATTTTGTTTCACAAAGAGCTCATAACAATCAACATCAGGCAAGTAAAAAAACAGGGATCAGATGCAAGGGAAACCAGGAGAACCTTAATAGGCTAAATCTAATTTAAAAGCTGTTCAAATTAAAAACGGAATACTTAAAACAAGTTTTTGTTTTTCAACAAAAATAATAAGTTTAGACTAAACTAGACAGTAAAAATAAACAAACACTAAGCACTAAAACAACGCATCTTTTTCACCATATCAATTCACTATTTACAATGCATTTTCTTCATCGATACGGTCTAGCCTTTTAAGAGTTTTTTCTAGAAATTTGACCGTTACAAAATTTATTTTTGGACTTTGGCAAGCATAAATTAGACTCCACCATTTCTCTGCATCTAGGTCACATAGGTCAGCAATGTTGCTGGTTAAATACAAATTTCGAAGATCTCTTAGTTTTGTGCAGAATAACACTAAGTGATTTAATGATTCTTCACTTCTTTTACACAGTCTGCACTTTGTGCATATCTTTTCTTTGGTGTATCTTGCCTTTGTTGTTTTGTTTTGAAGGATATTCAATCTGAAGCGAAGTAGCAGATCTCTTTGTTTGCAATTTGGAAATTTTCTCAGATAGTCCGGTATGATGGACATCACACCACAATTGGTTGTCAAGAGTGCATGTGTTTTTGACAGAGCTCTTTTCATTTCGGTGTTCGACCAGTCCTCGGCCCAAAGCACTCTTTTTACAGCTGTTGGATTTTCTGCTAATGTTTGGGCATTGAGGGCAGATTCTGTCAAAATATGATCAATTTCTCTTTTCCAGTCTTCTACTACTTTTTCCTCAAAGTTATTATTTTTACAAAATATTTCAAATTGGGGAGGCGTCAGGTTTCTCATTGTTTTTCTGTACAACATCAGCTTATTATAGCGGATGTGTACGTATAGAGCTGTCAAACCAAGTTCGTGTCTAATTACCGTCATTGGTGTTGCTTTCGGTATCGGTAAGATGTTTTTCCAGAAGAGTCCTTCCAAAGTGTTCCAGAACTTCTCTGAGATATTCATACAAGTCTCCGCTCCGTATGTTAATGTTGGTATTACTTTGAGCCTGTAGAATGTTATCACCGGTCGGAGGGAGAATTTTCCATATCTTTTGTTGATGATGTTAGCTTGGGCTGTTAGTTGTTTTGTTTTTGTCTTTAGCATCCTTTTCCAGGGCTCTTCATTTTTTATTCCACTTACTTGGATGGCCAGATATCTCATTTCGTCGCATGGTTTTATCCACGTTTTGTTAACTTTCCATTCTGCGTTTTTGCTTTTTTTCCATCTTTTGTCACCGAATATTAGTATTTCGGTTTTATCTGCATTTCTTTCTAGATCATTTTTTTCTATGCATTTTTCAACCTGATTTAAGGCTCTTTGTAGACCAATTTGTGTGTGATCTAATATTATCAGATCATCAGCATAAAGCAGATGGTTTACAGGTCTGCCATTTAGTCTAGGTGGAAAGGTCCTGCTGTTTTCTAGGCAGTATTGCAAGTCTTCAATGTAGAAGCAGAACAGGAAGGCTGCTAACGGACATCCTTGTTTGAGGCCTTTTGTTGTTTTTATATCCTTTGAAAGGTTGCCGCCTTGATCTAATTTGACTCTTATCGAAGTTTTGGCGTACAATTCCTTGATGGCTTTCAGGAGATCTGTAGGAGAACCTTTGGAGGCCAATTTTTCCCAAAGCCGACTTCTGTTTACACTATCAAAGGCTTGGCGCCGATCAATGCTAGCTATATACAGTTTTTGTTTGTTTGTGTAGGCTCTTTTTGTCATCAAACCTAGTATCAGGAGATTTAAATTACACCCCACATTTTCAACAAAGCCCGATTGTCTTTTGTCATATGTGATTGAATCTTTGATCCATGTTTTCAGTTGTTTTAGCAAAACAGTGGCAAAGATTTTCCCAACACAATCTAGAAGGGCAATTGGCCGATAATTTTTGGGGTCCATCCTGTTGCCTTTTTTGAAAATTGGGACGACAATGGGCAGCTTCCACGATTTTGGTATTTGTCCCTGCATAACAATTCTCTTGAACAGTCTTTCACAAAAGATTGCCCATTTCTCTGTGTCTTCTTTTAACACTGCATTGATAGACCATCTGGCCCTGGGGCTCTTGAGGAGCTTGCTCTCAGAATTAGCAACTTTATCTCCTCCTTATCAAATTAAATATCCCATGGGCCTGCTTTGTCTTCATTAGTGTTATTTTCAGTATCCGATTTTTCGAAGTGCTCCATCCAAACAATTTCTGATATTGGATTTGTGAGTGCCGCTTTTGAAGATTTGTGGGCTTTCTGGAAATGTTTGTATTTTTGTTTTCTTTTTTGGATCAGTTCTTTCATTTCTTTATTCTTTTCGTTTTTTAATGCGCATAGATCCTTTCTTAGTTGTTTCTTTTCTGTCGCCACTTCTGGATCATATACATGTAGTTTTATGACTCTTGGTTTTGCGTGGTTTCCGGTACTTTGTCTAAATATCTGTAGTGATGTATCATATTCTACAGACATTTTTTCTTTGGATTGCCACTTTTCCAGATTTTCCAATACAGTATCAAAGTCACTTTTTTTCAACCTTAAGCGGTTTAGTCCATGTTCTAGCTCTATTTTTGTATCCCATGTTTGATTTATTCTATTCTCCCAATGTGAGAATACAGCGATAATTGGTTCATGATCACTGTAAATTGAAGGTGATATCCTGAAGCTTTGAGTTTTCGCTAGCAGTTGTTCACAGACAAACATGTAGTCGAGTGTATTGCTCACATTGCCATTTGACCAGGTCTTTGCTGGCGGTATATCTCCCTTCGTGTTTCCATTTAATCTGTGCAATCTCCTTGCTTCCATTTCATCATTCTATGATTTCCCACGTTTGCATTTTTGACAATTTTTTTGATTTATGTCACTTTGTGTTGGTTTATTTTCTTCGAAACAATTTGCATTGAGATCACCACAGATGATGATATTTAGATCTTGTAGCGCTTCTCTTTTTTCATCCAGGCATTCCATTATTTGTTCTATAAAGCGTTTGCTTTCATGTTTTAAGGGATCCCAATAAACATTCAGTATTAACATTGTTTGTTTGACATTTGGCGCTTCCAACTGAAATTGTACAACTGTTGCCTGTATATATGGATTAACATTTGTAGATTCAAGCACCGTTATTCCAGACCTGTTTTTGATTAGGGTTAAAAGACCTGCAGATGGTCTTCCAAGCGAGCCGCCTTTAGCCGGATTGCATAACACGATGTATCCTTCCTTGAATGGAGCAATTTTTATCCAAGATTCTTGTAGACATATTATGTCCAGCTCGTTTAAGGAGGGATTAAAGTCATTGAAAAGGTGGCGAAATCCTCTGGTGTTCCAGCTTCCTATTTTCCATTGGTCGATGTGAACTTTTTTGGATGGCTACAGTTTTGGTTTAATGGCAAGAGTACAAGCTAGCCAATTCCAGTACTTCGTATCCTCTTTTGCTATTTGTAGTGAGTCGGTTGATTGAACCATTTTTTGATTTCTTCTTATGGTTATTTTTATTTTATTTAGATGTTCTTTTTCATGCTTTTGAATTTGATCTTCATTTCCATTTTCCTACAGTAATCTGTTAGTTGATTCTGAAGTCAGTCTTGTTGGATCTTTGCTTCCGCACAAATGACTCTGATAGTAATGATAGTTCTCTCACTGGTTTGGCTTTCCATTTTCAATTCTCAATTTGTTATATTGAATCTCCTCAACTTCAGAGAGATCACTCTTGAAGTGCTCAGTTTTGTTTTTTCCACTAGTTCCAGGCTCTTCATTGAGGTTTTGGTGATCTACTGGTTCTGTGATCTTAAAGCCCGGTACTCTGAAGTTTTCGTGGGCCTCTAGCATGATGGAAGCAAGTATTACCGAATTTGTCACAATTTTAACTAGGTCGACACGAGCTTCATCGGGGAAACTTACTGACAGTATTTCCTCTGATTTTATCATTTTTAATTGTGGGATATACTGTAGAAGTTTCATAACAGCTGATTTGTTTAGTATCAGCCCATCCGAATTTCTTACTATTTTTTCGAGTATTACAACCGTATTTTTCGGTGGTTTCGGTTTTTGCTTCATCCATTTGTGGTTTAGGCCAGTGTTTCTCAAGTTTCCTTGTTTTTCGCTCTGAGAACCTGTCCCATTTCTTATATTTTTTTGTTGTACATTATTCGAGTTGGTAGATTGCACTACTTTCTGCGAAAAACATTCCTTTAGTTCTTTTATTTCGGAATGTTTGGCTGTACATTTTTTTAATTTATCACTTAGGGTTAGAAAGTCTTCTTCATCTGGCACACTGGGATCAATGCATACTTCTTTGGCTTCGTATATATTGAAATCCATGATCACCCTTTCCTGTGTTTCATTTATTTGCAAATTTTCATCATCATAGACCGAACAGTCCAAAAGTTCTTGTAGGCTTTCATCTTGTGAACTAGAATCTTCGGATGACACGGATACCCTCTGAATCTTTTCCGAGATCACCTGCAGGGAAGTCTCTACAGGTTTACTGCGAGAAGTGGTGCTAAGTGGCTCTTCTTCCATTGTGACTTTTGCATTTCGCAAAAAACTCCTTGACCCACAGATCTTTTTCTTTTCTTTATTGATCTCATTTTTTGTTTTACATGTACTTTTTTGGCCTTTCTTTTGCGTATTGTTTATTTTTACTTCTTCTGACTTTTTATTTGCGTTGGAATCAAATATTGGGAAAGCACTTAGCTTCATCTGCATTTTCCAACGATTTTTCTGAAGTCTCAGGTAAGGTTTTTTGGCCAATTCCATTTTCGATTTGTGTTGGTTTAGGTGTCAATCTTGCACTCAATGACACAGTGGCGGATGCGCCTTGGTCTCCATGTGCAATGGGCTGTGCTGGGTCAGGTTCGACCACAGATGGAACAAGTTGGACGTCTCTTTGGTCTTCGCATGTAATTGGTTGCCTGATATCCAATCCTGATTCAGTCCTTTTTGTTTGAGGTGCTAGAATCGTGATGATTTCTCGAATTCCTTCTAGAAAATGATGTTTGTCAGTTTTTGCATCTTGGAGTGAATCAATCAATGTTTTTAGGATCACTCCATCCATTTCTTTCTCTCGGCTTTGCTTTTCTTTGATTGATTCCATGACTGATTCCACATAGATCATTTTACTATTCATTAGGGCAATCATTGTCGATTGATCTCGTTGATTTTCGTTTAGACTTTCATACAGTTTTAGAAAAGGAGCCATAGTTATTGATACAGAGGATATGATCGCTTCCTGTGCCTCTTTTAACCACCTAGTCTCATTTGTTGCTCCAAAATTGGTACCATTTTTGCGTCTTTGTCGATTTATTCTTTTATTTCTGTTGCTCTCATTTGAGCTATACTCTGATGAAGATGAGGAGTTATCATCTGATGGTATAGTTTCTTTTGGACCGTTCTTTGTATGTGGTAAAAAGTTTTTGATTTGGTCTTGTAGTGCTTTTATTTCTGCAGCACATTGTCTATTTATCTCTCCCTCTTCAAAAGACTTTTGCCTTTGAATTTCTGGACCAAATGCACCTCGGGTTGTAGGATCGATAGTCTGGGGTGCTTTTCTTACAGTATCTGGGAAATCATCTGGTGTATTTGTGGGAGAATTTTGCTCAGGTGAGTGAATTCGGGGACGTTTGGGAGCCCATGACTCATTTTGCGCCTCCTCTACACTTTGCTTTGAAGAGCTTTCTTTTCGACCTGTTTTACATGCACTTTTCTCTGAGTTAGCGCTCATAGCATTAGATTTTTCTGGGGTTAGATTTGATTTCTGTATGTCTATGATCTCCGCTGTGTTAGTTAATAAATCATCATCTGTTATTTCTAAAGTAGCATTTCCTGTCAGTATAGTGCTTCTTTCCTTTAGCACTGTTTTTGAGGTTAAGCCTTCATGGCTGTTTTTGGTCATTTGGATTTTTCCGTTGTTTATGGCTTTATTTGCTTCAAAGTGAGCAGATTTTCCATTGAAATGCCATTTTAGTGTGCCAATCTCGAATGTAGAATGGCACCTTTTTTTTGTCTGTTTCCTCAGATTTTGTAGTCCACATGATTCAAGACCTTTTCCTTGCTCATCATCTAAGCCAGTGTTCATGTTTTTTGTGCTGATATTTTTTTTTAGTGCTTCAATGTATGTGTTACCATTTTGTTTTTGAGTCACTTTGCTTTTATGCATAGCATTTGGGATTGAGGATAAGTGGGTAGTGGCCTGGTTTGTCACAGAATCCGTTTGGAGATTCGTGTCCAGCTCGCCACAGAGGCACCTTTGCCTCAGCCACTCAGTGAGTGGATTCTCTTCAGGTTTGCCGGCTGCGTATCCAGGCAGCAGGGGGTTAATCCTGCTCTCTTCGCCCTCAGGATGCTGAGCCAGCTCAGGCTCGGGGCAGGCTCCACCCACATCAGGAAGTGGATCGCACTGCCCCTCGCCTCCATGGGGCTCCGCGATCGCTCCAGCCGGGCCGCGCACCGCTGCCCGCCAAGAGGCCACAGCGGGACATGGTGGCCCGACACGCGCGCCCTCCCGTCAGCACACCTCCTCCCGCCCACGGCACGCCATTGGGGTTAAGCCTCCGCCGTCACTCGCCAGCGCCACAACATCTGCGGGCCGCTCCACGGCTCCAGTCATCCCTGCTCCATCGCGCCTCCCCTCCCGCTGGTCGCGCTGATCGCCAACCACAGCGGCTGCACTCGCCTCATCACAGGGGCCGCCGGAGCCACGGAGGCAGCCACATGCCACCCCATAACCCACCAGCGACTCGCCAGGCACCATACAAGCACCGAACAACGGGGAGGAGCAGTCCTTGGGCGAGATAGGTGAAAACATTTCGTTTGTGATAATCGTACAGACTTTGTTAGAATACAAGTTTGTGGTTGGTTTATTACATTGTTTTCCAATACTTTTTATGGCAGTCTTTGTAGTGGATGAAGTAGAAATTGTGGCTAACTTTGTAATGAAAGGCTGCTTACCAGCTGAGGCATCAAGTGCACGTACCTTGCTCCATGTTCTTGAGTGCATTTCTCCTGATAATTCGTGGTCCATTTGCTCACACATCGGCGAACACTCGGCTAACACTCCGCTACGCTCCACGTCTGTGAGTGGTTCTTATGGTTTCCAATTGTAGAAACAAAAAACAGACTCCAACAGACTCCAACAGAGTGCTTTCTTCCTTCAGGGTATAGGGAACAGAGCTTCTCCTTCTCCACTGCCAAACACTCGGCAAAAACTCTGCTACGCTCCGCGTCTGTGAGTGGTTCTTATGGTTTCCAATTGTAGAACAAAAAACAGACCCCAACAGACTCCAACAGAGTGCTTTCTTCCTTCAGGGTATAGGGAACAGAGCTTCTCCTTCTCCACTGCCAAACACTCGGCAAACACTCCGCTGTTAGCTTTAAGGTGACAGTTAAAACTCGCTCCACATACGGTTCCGGAGATACGGTCGATTTAGTAAAGGTCGTTTTTCGGATTTGAAATTTTAAAGCTCAGAATGACAGATGACAGTTTTCAGTTTTAAAAATGACAGAATGACACGATTCTAGGAGGCAGTTCTAATAGGCTAAAATAGTTTGGATTACATTATTTTTGGCACAGTGCTAGCTGGGTACGCACACTAGATTTTGGACAGGAATGCGACTTTGTCACCGATCGGGTGAGGATTGGCTGGACTTCTGCTAGCAGTTCTTCACAGCGATCTGGTCTCTGGTTCTCTCTGGTTCCGGATACAACACTGCTTTCTGGATACTGCTACAGGTTCTTGCAAAAGTTCTTGGCAAAGAATTCAAACAGCTCGCCTGGCTGTTGAATAGTTTGGTTGGTTTTGAGGCCTGCTGAAGAGGATTCAGCTTGTGGATTCAGGCCTCTCTACTACAAATTCTGGAGTTAATTTCTGGTCTCTGGAGATTGATGGATTTGAAGTCTGGATCTCTGGATGAGAAGTCTGAAGTCTCCCGGCAAAGCGTCCCGCAAGAAAGTGGAAAGTGAATGTCTCTACCTGGGTTTCAATGCTCCTTTTATGTGTTTTGAAAATGGGTGTGTGCCTGGGCCTAGCTAAGCCTGCCCCCTCTCACGTATCATTGGCCAAGCTTTCCTCTCTCCCTTGATTGGGGGAAAGAAATGGAGTGTCAGAGTGATGCTGTAGGTTTTATGGCCAGAGGAACCTCCCCTTGTCAAATTGCACACAAATCTATTTCTGACCCAAATACATATTTATCTATGTATCATTTTTCTAATGTTATAGGTCCAGTTAATATATTTTCTGTAGCACCAAACCATCCGATCCCTGTCTTTGTACGATGTCGTGTCCACTTATGATAAAATTTTCCCCTTTTCATCCAGATAACGACCTCTAAGCCTTTCCAGATTTTACACAAATGTGCACCAGGGATATGGGTTTCAGAAGAAAAAGTGTCAGATTTTTAACATGCATAAATTTGGAGTAACAACCTTTTTTTCCGCTATTATCCCCAAGAACATACCAGAGGCTCCTAACACCTCTTAAAATGTGCACAGAAAAATCACAAGAAAAGATGATGTTATTTATATAATTTTGACAAGTCCGCACTGTGAATTATCCATCTTTTTAAAATAATGCTCTGGCCCCAAAGGGTGTGGTTTTCCAAAGCACATGGTGGAATTTCTGGTTTATCCACTTCCCCCAAGCTCAGCTTGCTCTCACAGGCACTGCCCCTCCCAGTTTTCCCCAAGAGGAAGCCATTTTACGACCCCCCCAATATAACATTTGCCTGAGTCCAGGATAGGGTTTTGTTCAACTTCCTGCAGTCTGCAGGTACCACTCCCCTAATTCAATCAGAGAGGTGTCACCTCCTTTTGGTGGGGGCAGCAGGATGCAGCCAGGCCTGGGAAGAGTTGTTGAGCCAGTTCAACTCCTGTTGGGGGTAGTTGTCAGGCAGAATTCAGCTAAATGTCACTTTAGTGCCCAGTTTTCTACATTCAAATCCAACTTACAATTTTTGCACATGCAGCTAGAATGCTGATTCTAAGTTCAAAACTATGACATTTAAACAATTGCAACCTATGTGACACTCACGAGTAGGTCACTCATTTATTCTAAACATTTAGATTTTAGTGGCTTTAAACCCAAATTCACTTAAGCTGCTGACATCCCCAGCTATTTTTTAGATATACATAAAATAATTACTTCCTTCAAGTCATTTCAGAATATAGTTTTACATTGTATCCACCCCTTAGCAAGTCTTTCCTTGGCCTTTTTTGGGTTAATTTGTTCAGTTTTAAACAAAGGTCTGGTGGTTTGAAACACTGTCTTTCTGATAGTGGTGAGCAACAGTATTGCATCCATTTTTGACATTAAGAAAATGAATTCCCCACAGTTCTGGGTTGCTTTTGGCAATCAGCATTGCCATTCCCAATGGTTTCAGGCTACTGTGTGTGTAGCCCAATTGTGGTTTTAGGCAGTGCCCTCCTGTGCTCACAACATAGGCAAAAATTGGTGGCAGCCTATTCTTCATGTTTTCTCTCTGGAGATTTCTGGCCATCATGATGTTTTCAATGCCAGTAATGCACAGTTTTATGGTAGGGCTTGGATGCATGGGTAAAAACATCCCACACATAATACACAGGACAATCCACGGCCAAGGAGCAGAGTTCCTAGAGGAGAAAATAACCGTCTTCCCTCCGACAGGACCACACATATCAAGCAACAACATTAGCTTAGAACCAAAACCGTACAATAAAGGCAAATTCAGAGTATCATCATTCTTTTACCTGGCAGCAAAATGCTAGACTCACCTACCAAAACCATTCGCAACACAAAGGATCACCTGTAATTCAGAAAATGATTCAAAACCTCCAGAAACAGGAGGAAACAACTAGGAAACATAGACCCATCGGGAAACAAGAGTCCCAGGGAGAAAACCAAAACCCCTAAATCAATTCCTCACCGAAGCATAAAGCGGAGGGGATGCCCTGACCACACATGCCCCATAACGCTAACCCACAGGAGAAACTTAGGTAGGTAAGATCCCCACATGCGACAGGTAGGAAGGGGCCAGGGTCGTCTAACCTAACCATCACCGACCCAGGATGAGTGCACGCAGAAAACCAAAGACAAAGAGGTAAGAGAGGGAGAGAGACAGAAAATAAAACAGAAATATAAAATAAAAACATTACAAAAACAAAAAACATGCTATCCCAACTCTCAACTTTCCTCATACAACTCTCATACAGAAAGCCAGACAACCACCTCTCTACACAGCAATCTACACACACTTAACCACATTGCAACAACAGACTAACAAGGCATACCCCGGCACAACAGCACATAGGAGTTTGCACAGACCCGTTAACCACGCTTAAGCTCAGTGAACAGTGCAAACTGAACTGAAGCTGCAACACGACATCACAAATTTCACTTTCATATTCCCAACTACACCTTACTAACCCTCCACCAAACCCCCTATTTTTCCACATTCTTCTTTTCAGACCCGCCAGAGCACCTGGGGACCAATTTGTTGGTGACGTGTGTGATACAAATATCTTTAACATTAACATTAATACAACAGAGAGTCACCTTGGAAGCATAGTCTGTGCAGTGCAAACAAGCTGCATCTGACAAAGGGAATGCACCTAGAGCTGGTTTCCAATCATCTGTGAAACTAGACAGGGCGGCATAGCAACCAATCCTTCTAGACAGGTATCCAGGGTTAAATACCCAGAAAATGTGCACATCAAACACAGAACACCCCATTCAGACCCATCCTGAGCCCTCTCATTCACCTGTGCATGGCAGGGGGCTATTATGTACTGATTACACAGCCATGGAGTTGCTTACCAGTACGTGTGACATTCCTAGACACAGTCACTTCATCTGCACCCAATTCACCTGTATTGTTGTTTTCCAGTCATTCAGGTACAGGCACTTCGACCCATGTTGAATACCAAGAAGCTACCTGGTGGTAAAATGATGCACAATGGGCCTCATTACGATACTGGTGGTAGCCATGCCGGTAAAACAGGCACGGCTGCCGCAGTATCATTTTTTTTCCAAGTGCCCGCGAATATGCAATTACCGGGTCATTACGGCCCTGCCGGATCTGGTAATTGCCCATTTGTGGGTGCTGGAAAAAATGCTCCCCATTCCAATTTGAGCCCTATGGGGCTCAATGGGAATGGGGAGGTCGGATGCACCAGCACCATTCGTGAATGGTGACGGTGCATCCGACATGCTCTGATCGCGGGTGCTGGTACACCCACCAGGTCAGATCTGGTGGTCGGGAAGGCACCCGCAAGCAGAACTCATAGTTAGCCTGTCCGGTAACAACCGTACCGGTAGCTTACCGCTGCCATTGTTACTGGACCGTCAAAGGACCAGCAAACTTATAATGAGGCCCAATGCCTTCAAAGGCTGGGTCTGGGGTGTTTCAGAGATATATTGGGGACAAAACAGTGGTAAAATATATGGATGAGCTGGCAGTTTTGTATGATAAAAAAAAGTGACATGTACAAATGTTGCTCTTTTGGTTATTTGTTTACATATAGCCTGTGGCCTTGCTGCACGTTGCCAATGTTCCATTGGTATGTAGGCCCGCCAAGCATTGTTCAGTTTTATGGGAGCTTTCTTTTGTTTTTTCTCAGAAGCTGGATAACACTGCTAAAGGAGCTCATGCTCTTGCTGGGTGTAATGTGATGGAAAGGCGCAAAAGCCTTAAGTAAGGCGTTAATGCCTTTCATTTATGTCACACACCATTTTCAAGCATTTGTATGGAATAGACAAGGGGCGGAACTCGCCTTTCGCCAGCTCCTTCCTCTCCACATGTAGAATTACAGTTAACCCCTCCCTGACATGCTTGCATATCGAGGAGGGTTTAATTTCAATTAAGAACACTGCTTACCATGTGTGCATGATAAGCAGTGTTCCCAGTGGAAATGAAACCCTCCCGAACATGCTCGCATGTTAGAGGGGATTAATTTCAATTGTGAGTGTCGCCGCCATGCGAGCATGGCAAGCGGAACTGACAAACAAAAGTAAACCAGCATGCAAGGAGGAGTCTACTCCCTTTGCACTGCAGAATGCAAATTGCGATTTTGGCAACATGAGCCCCCATCAGAGTTTTTTTTTTTTTAGTAAATACATATTTGTTTTAGATAACTGCTTAGATCCTTAGTTAGTAAGCACTGTGATGTGGAGGGGACGTCCCGGAATTTTGTCAAGCCCCCCTGGGAAAGAAAGAGGTCTACTCCCCTGATGGTAATTTGCATTACCTCCAGGACTCCTGGCTTGTCACAGCCCTGGCCCTTCACTCTGCGTGAACCCATTTTGCTAATGTGGAATGTGAAGAGGACTGGGTCAATGGGCTTTCAATTCCTGGATGGGAGAGGTCAGGAGCAGTGCTCCTCTACTTTTTTTGAGTTTTACTGTCCTATACTTTTATTTTAAAAAGAAACCGTTCTGTAATGGTTTCATTTTCAAATAAAAGTGTAAGAAGAAGTTGAAAGTTGCACTTTTAGCGCACTGCACTGAACTTTCCCTTAAGCAGCAGGTGCATGTATTTGGGGTTTTGTATTGTGCGTCAGAGGGTGTGTGGTGATGGGGGTTTGTGGGGAGTTGGGGCAGGCCATTAGGGAACGTAGTTTCACTACTTCTTTTCGTACCCTTTGACCAGTGGGCTAAAGGAAATGAGGGAAGTCTAGACATGTGTTAGGGTGTCTTTGCCTGGAAGTCTCGGGCTCTGATTCACAACTGCAGATTAAAATGGAAAAGTGCAGTGAGACACTTTTCCATGAAGACATGCATTCCGATGCATTCCGATGTATTACGCGAGTGACAGCAATAAATGAAGCCCACCACTCCTGCAAAGCCGTGATTTGAGGCATTGCAACAGCCTTACCAACCACCTCACATGCAAAGGGTTGGCATACAGTGGCATCACTAGGGTGGCGCCAGGAGGGGGTCCCAAGCCCATCCTCTGAAATTCTGTGTCCATCTTTGTCCCCCCTTCCCCGGGGATACTCTAAAGGCCTAAGCAAACCAAGATCAGATTGATTACTGTATGAATGCACGATTTTTACCTCCCCTGGGCCACTTTAGACTACTTTGCCAACATCAATTTGGGAAAAGCATACACATTGCCTTTTCATAGGTGGCTCTCCTACTTTTGTCTCTGCCCACCTCTGTGTCCCCCCCCCCTACATTTGATTCCTGGAAATGGCTGGCAAGGACTGCATTCAGATGCCAGAACACCCTTCCTGCACCAGCCTAAAGATGCGTACATTAACAATAGCCTTGGATGTTTCGTTAAAGCCCACAGCACGTATTCTCCCATTATGTACATAGCATTTCTTAGACTGCAGCACCACTTTCCTAGCTCAATGAAAGTTTAAGAAAGCTTTCTTGAATTAGAAAAGTGTCAGTCTTCTGAGAAATGCGCGCTAAGCCACTCGAGCACATGTTTCCTCTGCAAAGATAGATTTGAGCAGCTTTTACTGCTGGAAAGCAACATTTTCCTTCCAATATTTCCACCCATCTGAGAATTATGGTGTTGGAAAATGAAGGCGAGTATGTCGGCTTTCCACGCTATATCTAGCGCGGGCTCTGAATCAGGCCCTCGGTCTCGGTGGTACTGAGATGGGTTGTGAGGACTAGAAAAAAATGTGATTGCCCTACGTAATCCATCATTCATGATAGCAAACGTGATCACTTGGGCAGAGGTGTTGCAAGTTACCATTATGATGGGGGTCCAAAAGTATCCATCTTTTGTCACAAACAGAGCACGCTCTGTTTTTGAGACGCGCACATCCCCTTAGTGTCATAATGAATCGAGGACTCACTTCTCAAAAAAAAGATTGGTGCAGACATTTCATCAGGTGGCAACATGAGCTGGAGAGCCCAGACCAGTCACTCAAGCAGTGCCATTTACAATCTAAAGCGTACTACGAACAACTGGGCCACTGTGTACGCGCCTTGACGTCTTAGAAAAGCGTGGTGGGGAAGGAAAAACAGCGAACCAGCGAAATGCAAAGGGAAACTGTTCAATCAGCTAAGTGCGTGTGTATAATCGTGTACTGTACGCCAGCGAGCGTGGTGTTCGGGTCACGCGGCAGCCACTTCCCCGGTTGGAGGTCTTGTACCATTCATACTGATCTCATAGGTGACATCTACCCAACCGCAGAACCTAACAAGGACGCTTTGTGGCAATGTAAGCTGTATATGTCATCTGGAGTTGAAAGGTCAAAAGATTAATTAGAAAGACATTTTTGGACCGTTCTTGATGCAGACAATTGTGCGACAATTTTTTAAAACATTTCAGAAAACCTTGGCAAAGCAAACATGCAAGTCCTTTGCAGAACTGTAGGCTGTGCAACCATCAATCACAAAATGGAGTGAAAAACGAGGCAATTACTGCCTTGCGGGATTTCAATATTTTTACAGTTTTGGTGTGATTTCGGTAGTTAGATAACTGTAGTCCAAGAAGTGGAATGAGTACCTTATTAGAGTATATGTGTTTAAACATATGACGCAACACGTGGTATAAAACGTTTATATTGTAAATAATATGTAATGCAATCCTATATTTTTAAACTCGCATAGATTACATTCAGACATAACTATGTATGTAAGTTGGTTAATACAATTTAAAACAATGCCTGTACGTGTGTAATGTGTATGTATAAAAACGAACAGGAGGACATCTCACGAGTTAAGCGCTCGCCTCTGAAATGGGAAAAGCCTGTACTTTGCAAATTTGAATCCCGGTAAATTCGACTCAGCCCTCATCCTTTTGACATCGATAAACTGAGAATCATTATATTTGGTATTAACTGTTAGAGTTGAAGATGAGTTGACGAAAAATACATTGAGAGAACATTAGAACAATAAAAGCTTATTTGGAGATATAAAAGATCTGTTTTCCCTCAAAAATTAAGCACATACTCAGCTCTCACTGGAGCAAGTGAGCACATTATACATGCTATACATAACATCGGGTGGATAGCTCGGAGGTTACACGCTTTCCAATGACACAGGGAACTACCGCTTTAACAGTTCAAATCCTGGCTTGGGACTACTCACGTCGATACAATGAGTGCCGTTAAATGGAACTCTTAGAAGAGGGAGGAATACAGCGTGAAGCACTATATGAAAACCTGTTAGTATTGCATACAATTAAAAACAAGCATTGGCAATAGCAACAGTTTGGGCTTTTATGAAGGCATGGGAAAGGCACCTGGCCGACACTGCCATAGTGGTGTTAACTGGCCATTTACGGTAGCAGGTGCAAACGGGTGCAATTAACTGGGCATCTAATAGCAGTGCCTGGTAAATGCCTAATATTTATACAAAAGCCAGCGAGACCAGGGTAAGACATTTTTAGTACACCAGTAGAGGGTTTACAGCCCCATATAAGTCCTTTATTCTGAGAGGACTGCTTTGAAAAAACACCTGCAAGTACTTCGAACACAACATTTGATGCTAAGGATTGACTAAAGCAAGATCAAAGAGTTCCCATGAAGATGGGATTTCGATGGGGAGGGGCAGGATCTGGGTGGGAGTGGCCATAGTGATTAGCATGGTCATGGGAAGATAATGGATGTGTAAATAAACAAATAGCACGTACAAAATAGCACCTCCTTCCTCATGCCGTTTCTCCCTATCTGTACTCTAATGCAATAGTTACGGTTTATAGGTGGCACAAGCACCACCAAATATACCAATCTGGACATCGATTTTAAATCGTAGTACCGAACGGATTGATGTTGTACTTCTTTTCTATGGGTTCACACCCTTATAGCGGAACATGACTTCCGCAAATGTAATGTTATACAGTAGATGTTATATAAAGGGTTGCATAATGGCAATGCCAAGTTGTGCCAGGAATTGGCAGTCAAAGGGAATTTTGAGTTCTTGGTAAATACCTTGCCTGGCATCTAGTTCAGACTGCTAGGTGCAGTAGTACATCATGTGTACTGGCTACCACATTGAATTATGTTCTCTTCCAGTAGACATTCCTGCTTCCAATGATTTTTTCATCCTCATAGGGCATCAACAGTGAAGAGCTCTTTGGATTTATATGTACAGCACGGGTGTGACCTTGACTGATTTTCATAGTTTTCCCCTTCTGTAATCGAATATCAGGCTAAAAAACTATGATGTAGAGTGTGCCTAGAGCTGTGCCACTGGATTCTGATTAATTCCAAACCTTATAGCTAACACCCTGTAGGGTAACTCCACAACAACCAGACATAGAAAAGTCAATGCGCTAGAGCTTTATTTTGTACACAAAAAGGAAAATGGTGACAGGGTATTTATTATAAATCCACCACCAAAGAGCTCTCTCTCTTCATCAAAATGAACTTCATCTTATAAACATAAAGATCATCATTCATGACACATTCAATATACAGTATTCATCCCCCACCCTCATTGGCTACAGCCTATTTACTACTCACATATCGGCCCTTATCCAATTGGTTTTGTCATCTTCTCCTCCATCGTCTCCATGCATGGGTACCAGCATCTTCATCTCGAAGCGCTGCAAGGTAATTGGCTAAACTATGCCTATACCACCCTCTCCACATACTCCAAATGTTAATATATGTTCTGCAATCGAAATCGTTTGGCAGGGGCAGTGATTTGAAAATGCATCCCAACATTCCCCCCCTTTAGTTAATCATCCATTAACCAACTTCTTCTTTTCTCTCTCTGTTTCCACTTCATCCTTGGGGGCGTATGCCTTAGACACATGATGTAAACTCCCCCCTTCCTGTGCATATTTCCCACAGGTGCACGTGAGATATATGCAGTCCTCATCATCCACTAAATCTACCCAGTGATCAGTGCAGTTTTCTGGATCTGATGGGGGTGAGGTTTATGTCCCTGGGGGGTAGAATAGGCATCTCAAACCTGACCATAAATGTCTTATTTGGGTTCTCAGTTTGAGCATGTCCATCCTTTGTATCCGGGAAAGCCATCCTAGCCCCAAGAGTAACCATCATCATTGCGTTCTTTGGGATAGTCTTTGCACAACATCAAAGCATCATCCGGCACATGCAGAACACACAATTGGAATCAAAATCTTCAACACTGCCCAAAGCCAGGATGGTGAACATGAGAAGAACATGTCGAACCAATCTTCGGCCTGCACACCTGCTTCATTTTCCATGCCATTCTCTAAGTTGTGCAGGGCCCCTATGATGTGTTTCAGGGGCCCACACTCGTTGTCATTTGGGGAATGTACGTGCAGCAAGATAACCCTCTCTTTTTGACCATGCCTCCTTCCATCCAGGACATACCGGTGTTGAAGTGTCATCAACTGGATCGCCCTAACCTCGCTCTTGATAGCATTTAGTCATCGTTCCGTGTCATTCACAAACTGGATTACTTCCCACCAAACGATCTGCAACCACTCTGCATTTGCTGAAGCCTTCACCCCTGGAGAAATGCAAAGAAAACCTCTGTATTGGTGTACAGCTGGTATTTGTGTGGGATTGCTTTAAGCAACTTAGATGAATCTTCTAACAAATAATTTCACCTCTTCCTTTGCAGATTTACTGACCGCTTCTTCTTCCTCATCCTGGGGGGTTGGATGGAAGCTGGGATAGATTGCGATACCCCTGCTTGGATGCTACTCTCAATGTTGTCAATGCACACGTGCCTCACCAGGAAGAAGGAAGATATGCCTGTTGACCACATACCCGGTACAAATCCATCATAGCCGATGTTACTTTTGCAAGATCTAGAAGGAACATTGTGTTTCACTTAGTATTAGTGCTGTCAGGAATGGTCCCATGCCCTAGAAAACAGAACTGATATTCTTCCACAGGTTGAACTATTACTGGGGTTTTGTGTGCTTCAATCCATGGTAGCTTTGGTATATATGCAGTCCATGTTGTTAAACAGTTCTTATTGATATTCCATATTACTTCTTCTCCAAACCCTGTCAATACCCCCACTGCACAGCTCACCATCGCCTTCTCCCACCTGTTCGACACAAACAACACTCCATCAAAGTTTAACATGGGCAGTGGCTTGTATTGAGGTGCACTGTTTCTTTGGCACTGTTGTCTTTGACACTTTACCCCATCTTTGTCCATTAGTACAGCTTGTACCTTGTGCCCCTATAACAGACTGCAGACCCGACACGGTATTAAATACACTAAACACTGTGTGACATTTCCTTTGGCACTAACATTTTGAGGCCCCAGACGTGTGGGGGATGAGGGAGAAGACATTACAACTCCCGTTATACCTTTCTTCCCCTACCGAGTTAGTGTGGCTGTACCACATTTGACTAAATTCTGGGTGGTGTGCATCAGACATTGTATCAAAGACAACACCTTTGTAATGATTATATTTGGTTTCCTCATCTAAACCCTGTTTAACCTGCATCTTTAAGTTCCATATTATTGTGTGTTGTATTCTCATTCATTTAAAATTCACTACTGTGTTCAAATAATCAGAACTTGCTGTTGCAGCATCGAAAAATGTATTGTTTTCCTCACATCTCCGTATGTCACACCCCTGCACCCTTTATACGACCTAACCATATAAATTCACAAGATAAATATAAAAAATAAACCAAGGAAAAATCCACACATGAGGAAAAGATATTCTACTACAAAAAATCCTGAAACATGTAACGTTAGTACCACTGAAAAAAGCATATACTCAGAAATACATATTAGAAAATATCATTTCAAAATTGCACAAACCAAATATAAAAAAAAAACAGTCAGATAATAAAACTTAAATACTCTTCAAAAAGTGTTGCAAATGTTATTTTCACATAAAGATGCCAGATTAAAAACACACTGATAAAGCACTGGTTGTCGCAGGCAATGTTTGTGGTGTTTTTCTAACACTAGACAAATGCGCAAAGTACCATAATTCCTTCACTTTGACTGTAAGCGGAGTAGCATACACCACGGTGTAAGGGCCATTGTAGCGAGTTTCAAATTCTCATGCAGTGCTGTTTTTACTCTATTCCGTCTGGCATGGAGAAATCTGTTGAGAAAGGTAGTTAATACACTTAGTTAAATAAGTCAAATACAAATGAAACTCATCCTCCAAAATTGACGTAGCCCTGCGAACATCAGATGCACTATGCACAGGAGACAACGGCATGTGCATACCTCTGCCTGTCACTATTTCATGCGTGGGAGTGGTGATGGTCCTTACAGGGATCAGTCTTTAAACTGAACAGGGCTGGGGGGTGAGAGTGCAGCCAGTTCTTTTTTGATATAACACATAGTTTAGGCAACTTCATTTTCAGCAAACCATTCATCCATTCGATGACATTGTTGGCCTATGAGTGATAAATGGAACACATCTTGTGTTTCATTCCTAAAAGAGCAGCAATTTCCTTGAACAGCTCATTAAAGAAGTAGTTGCCGTTATCCCTTTTAAGCATCTCGCACACACCCCATCTGGGAAACACTTCTCTCACTGAAAACATGGCAGCTGATTTGGCATCAGGATGTGTATATGGACCAGCCTCAATCCATCGGGAGAAAGGACATACCACAACTATAAGGTAATGAAAAGTATTACATCTTTCATCCATAACTGCAAAATCTATATTAAGATCTTGGAAGAGACCAATTGGGCAAGGCAATGTTCCTCTCACAGATTTCAAAGTTTACCCAGTGCTATATGTGTGACAGACAAAGCAATTGGATTTAAACATGGACAAAGATTCCTGAATATTGGGCCCATACCAATATTCTTGTATATCTGCAGCAATATGCTGTTTAGATACGTGGTTGGGGTAATATAGCTGATCGAACGCAACTAAAGCCAATTTTTGGGGCATCACTACTTTTCCAGTACTAGGCTGTCTCCACACCAAATTAGTTGCAAAGTGCTCACACCCCCGTCTCTGCCACAACTTCTTGCTTTGTGATGACTGACCTTGTTTTTCAATTATTTCATTAACAGGAAGTGCAGTATAAGGAACCTGTAACTGCAACTGCATATTTACAAGCTCTAAATGCTCAGGAATATCAGGTACTGACAAGTACGCTGACAGTTTTTGCTGCTGTTTCTGCTCCTTTGTTCCTGTGGGAGACAACATCTCTGTCATTTGTATGGGTTCCCTGTTCCCTTCCCATTCTGCCTTGTGGCGCTTTGAAACACAATTCTGTTGTATAAAACACCTTAAAAATGCACAATAAAATAGGCTTAATGTGCTTATGCATCAATGTGGGAGACCCTAAATCGGTGCACCCTGCCAACATATCCGGCTCCACAAGGGGTCCTGGGTGTGCATCGTTTGTGTTCGAGAGCCATCAGGATATAATCAGAAAAGTCAGTTGAAAGCTCGGGTCATGGCTAGGATCATTCCCCAAAATAGCAGTTCTAGTCTCCAACAGATTTCGCTTGAGTAAAAGCCTTTACTCATCCTGTTTGCCCACTGCTTGTTTCAAGTAATAGTCGACGGATTTTAGGGCAATTGGCTTGAAGGCGGACCTCTGTCCTGTCGCCTTTCTTTGCTTCTTCCCAGGCTTATCATCTTGGACAGCAACATCCTTGTGTTTAACCATATCAGGAACAAAGGGCTAATCCAAATGTGCCAATGCAATGTCTGGGCCTCCTGTTTTAGATCAGGACTTCGGTAAGGGCTTTGGCCACCTTCACCTTCATCTTCAACTTCACAAAACTCGCTGCTGACACACTTCTGAAGTAGAAATTCTCAAAAGGGCTGTGCTTGAAAGATGCCAGCAGAGTGCCCTAGCACCAACAAAGGTTCCCCACTTGTTGCCCTCAGCCACACCTCTTAGGGCATCATCTTTGGGAGTAGAGGGAGGTACACCAGGCCAAAACAACCAAAGCAACCAAGGGAGCACAATATGTGCACCAAGAAAGAATTTCGATTACCGAGACACACCAAGCTCTGCCTTCTGCACCCGTCTTCTGTTCCATGCACTATAGGTGAATTATAATTACATCGAGGATGCAATAAGAAACCAGTGTGCCAATGGCCTTTGATCGGCATAGTTTAGGCAACTTCATTTTCAGCAAACCATTCATCCATTCGATGACATTGTTGGCCTATGAGTGATAAATGGAACACATCTTGTGTTTCATTCCTAAAAGAGCAGCAATTTCCTTGAACAGCTCATTAAAGAAGTAGTTGCCGTTATCCCTTTTAAGCATCTCGCACACACCCCATCTGGGAAACACTTCTCTCACTGAATATATGGCAGCTGATTTGGCATCAGGATGTGTATATGGACCAGCCTCAATCCATCGGGAGAAAGGACATACCACAACTATAAGGTAATGAAAAGTATTACATCTTTCATCCATAACTGCAAAATCTATATTAAGATCTTGGAAGAGACCAATTGGGCGAGGCAATCTTCCTCTCACAGATTTTAAAGTTTACCCAGTGCTATATGTGTGACAGACAAAGAAATTGGACTTAAACATGGACAAGAATTCCTGAATATTGGGCCCATACAAATATTCTTGTATATCTGCAGCAATATGCTGTTTGGATACGTGGTTGGGGTAATATAGCTGATTGAATGCAACTAAAGCCAATTTTCGGGGCATCACTACCTTTCCAGTACTAGTCTGTCTCCACACCAAATTAGTTGGAAAGTGCTCACACCCCCGTCTCTGGCACAACTTCTTTCTTTGTGACGACTGACCATGTTTTTCAATTATTTCAGTAACAGGAAGTGCAGTATAAGGAACCTGTAACTGCAACTGCATATTTACAAGCTCTGAATGCTCAGGAATATCAGGTACTGACAAGTACGCTGACAGTTTTTGCTGCTGTTTCTGCTGCTTTGTACCTGATGGAGACAAAATCTCTGTCATTTGTATGGGTGGCACACTTGACGACTGTGGCAAGTGTGGGCTGTGAAAGGGCATGAATCAATTGATCCAAACGATCTGCATGCTGCACTGGAGACCTATCTGCTCTACAAATTCCTCTTCTCATCCACCTCGACACCCCTGAATGAATAGTGGTTATAACATAGGCAGAGTCAGAATAAATCATAACTCAGCATCATTGCGCTGCCTCGAGTGCTTCAATGACAGCAATCGATTTTGCTGCCTGCACTGAATAATGGACTGGTAATCTTTGGTGCACAAAAACCTCATACGCCCCAACTAATCAAACCACTGCTGCACCAGTATGTAGCTGACCTATCTCCTGGTCAATAGTTGAGGACCCATCAACAAAGAACACCTCTCTGTCATCTATGGTAAAATCACATTCTTTTGGAATGTCTTCCTCAGGGCCCTCGCACGTAACACAGCCATGCACCTCGTCATCATCAGCAATAGACTTTGTTAGAAATGTAGCAGGGTTCACTGTGTTGCAATGAACAATATGAATAGATACGCTTGAAAGAGTAACTTAATATGCAGAAGCCTGTTGTGTAGTCAGTGTGGATTTGGAACTTTCCAATATCACAAATATGGCATGTTTGATGTACAGCATCAATGAACACTGCATGACAATGGTGGCTGACTTCTCAATAGCAAAAACAGCTGCAACTAATGCTTGTTTGCAAGGAATCTGTCCTGCATGACAGAGTCCAGCATGCCACTATAATATGCTAAAGGTTTTTGATCCATGGTACTGTATTGTGCCGGAACTGCTGTCATCATCTGACCATTAGAGTGTAAAAAAAGATAGAACTCTTTAGTGTACTCAGGAGTTGCTAGTACAGGAGCATAAGAGATAACATTTTTGCAACTCCTGGAAACTGGTAACCATCTCATCAGTCCAAATAATAGTATTTTTTGTCTGTAGTGCTTATTTAAGGGCCTGTAACAGTGGTCGGGTATATGACATCCCATCAAAGAGCCATGCTCTACAGTAATTACACAGGCCCAGAAATGTTTGCATATCTTTAAACGTCACTGGCTAAGTATTAGCATGCGCTGCTGTGGCAGGTTCTGGAGAAACCTTTATGCCATTCACTGTAACACGTCCTGCTGGCAATATTGCAACGTTGCTCTGTCTACCTTATATACTTTGTCAGCTAACATTTGTAATAAGACAATAGAGTCCTCCATGCACTGTTGTTTGGTAGTGCTATACACCAACAAATCGTCCACATATTGAATAATAATAATACTGGGACAGCAATATTTCCTAAATCCTCATGTACGACCCTGTTAAAAATACTTTGCGACTCACAGTGCCCTTGAGGGAAGCCAAGTATGTTGGAATCAGTTTCCACCAAACATAAACACGATGAGGTATTCTGAGTATGGATATAAAGGGACCGAGAAGTAGGCATCCTTTAAATCTACCACAGTGAAATGGGTTGCCTCAACAGGTATATTGCACAAAATTATAACCTCTTTCTCAATGTACATCTTTCCTCCCTTTGCCCTCTCCAACTAATCCAGAATAGGGCTGCAAGACTTATCATTGGCCTCAAGCACAGGGACTGGATCTCTCCAGCTGTAAAATCTCTCTGCTGGCTCCCGGTGGCTGCAAGCAGCAAATTCAAGACCCTCTGCATTATCCACAAAGTCTTCTGGGCCTGCAACCACGCTAACTCCAACTTTCCCTCCCTAAATATTCCCCTGCTAAAGCCCAAGGCTCTTCTTATTTCAATTCTCTGACTGTCAAATGCTTCTCCAAGCAGAGAGTGGGGGGCAGGTCTATATCCTCTACTGGTGCCTCCCTTTGAAATAGTCTCCCTCCCCCTCAGAGACTTGAGCCGCATCTCCTTAAGTTCTGGAAACTGCTCAACACTCAGTTCTTCTCTACATCTTTCCCTCTTTCCCTTCCCTGTTGAACACTCCACTGCAAACATTGGCCTTTTCCTCATGATGTCTTGAACCAGGATCCCAGGCCCTTCCTCCCAATCAATACCAGTCTCCCTCCCCATTGCACTGTCCTGTGGGACCCTACCAGAGAGACGCTTTCTAGCACTTAGTCTGAGGTTCTCCTCCTTGGCACCCCTTAGCACTGCCCTCCCCGGCCCTCCTCCAGCACTTGTCCACTCCTTTGCTCACCCTTCTATCCCCTTCCCCTGCACTTCTCTTCAATGCACTTGCACGGCTGAATTCCACAAGGTCTAGTAGGACCTGACTGTATATATATATATATATATATATATATATATATACATATATATATATATATATATATATATATATTACTGTCTTGCCATTGTTATTTTTTCCCCTGTTCCCTTCCCATTCTGCCTAGTGGCACTTTGAAACACAATTCTGTTGTATAAAACACCTTAAAAATGCACAATAAAATAGGCTTAATTTGCTTATGCATCAATGTGGGAGGCCCTAAATCGGTGCACCCTGCCAACGTATCCGGCTCCACAAGGGGTCCTGGGTGTGCATCGTTTGTGTTCGAGAGCCATCAGGATATAATCAGAAAAGTCAGTTGAAAGCTCGGGTCATGGCTAGGATCATTCCCCAAAATAGCAGTTCTAGTCTCCAACAGATTTCGCTTGACTAAAAGCCTTTACTCATCCTGTTTGCCCACTGCTTGTTTCAAGTAGTAGTCGACGGATTTCAGGGCAATTGCCTTGAAGGCGGACCTCTGTCCTGTCGCCTTTCTTTGCTTCTTCCCAGGCTTATCATCTTGGACAGCAACATCCTTGTGTTTAACCATACCAGGAACAAAGGGCTAATCCAAATGTGCCAATGCAATGTCTGGGCCTCCTGTTTTAGATCAGGACTTCGGTAAGGGCATTGGCCACCTTCACCTTCAACTTCAACTTCACCAACTCACTGCTGATGCACTTCTGAAGTAGAAATTGTCAAAAGGGCTGTGCTTGAAAGATGCCAGCAGAGTGCCCTAGCACCAACAAAGGTTCCCCCCTTGTCGCCCTCAGCCACACCTCTTAGGGCATCATCTTCGGGGGTAGTGGGAGGTACACAAGGCCAAAACAACCAAAGCAACCAAGGGAGCACAATATGTGCACCAAGAATTTCGATTACCGAGACACACTAAGCTCTGCCTTCTGCACCCGTCTTCTGTTCCATGCACTATGGGTGAATTATAATTACATCGAGGATGCAATAAGAAACCAGTGTGCCAATGGCCTGTGATCGGCAGTGGCCAGTGGTCAGCAATGGTGTCCTGTGATTTCTTGAGCCATGAATCTACAATTCCTCCTGGTGCTCATCTCCTGCTCCAGTTCGTCTAAGGAGACCAAAATAAATTCAAGGTCCAGGGTCCTCACAAAGTCCAGGCACACAGAAAAGTCAAGATGTGAAGTATTTACTTAATTTGATGCCTTGCTGCATACACCCCAATCCAGGGCTCACAGTGACAACGGTGATCACAATGGCGGTCTTCACACTGAAGAGCACTATGTGAGTATATTCATAGGTTTAATCCTCTGACTGCAGCCCCAGCAGCAGAACAGCAGGGAACAGCCCTGCCTACGGTGCTCCACTTTAGGAGAAGGGTAAGCTTGTTGAGCCACAACTCCTGCTACACCTAATGCAAGCTCCCTCATCCTTTCAGCACCAGACTCCCCCTATGTCTGCTCTGCTTTAGGGGAATGGGAAGCTTTTAAAGCCACAACACCTGCTACACCTGGTGAGATCCTTCCCCCTTCGAGCATCAGACTCTGGACAGCCTGGAACAGCTTGCCACATTTCCGCTCCGTTCGGCTCTGCTTTGGGAGAATGTGAAACTTTAGAGCCCTAAAACCTGCTACACCTGTTGCAAGCTCCTTCCTGCACAAGACACCAGACAGCCAGGAACAGACCGCCCAATGTCCACCATAACCCTTTAACTAAACAAACATGTACTTCTGGTGGGCTGCTTGAAGATCCATCTTGTGTTCAGACCACAATGAACGCATCAAATAAAAGCCTTAACCAGTAATTAATTGAGACATTTTGTTTTTAAGGTGTGATTTCTTGGCTGCTAGTTTTCCTTTTTTTATGTCTAAAGATTTTTATTGGGTGAGATTAGGTATACAAGGCATTTCATACAGACATCATAATAGCATCGGATAGAAAAAAACAGGTATGCAGGATATAATGAGGATTAATACAAAGTAGGCCAAATATCCTTATATCCTATAGTATCAAACTGTGCTAGAGATTTTGGAACATTGGGAGGAACAAACAATAACAGACATCAAGACAAAAACACCAACAGGACAGAACACACACAAGAGGAGGAAGAAGGGATGGGGATGAAGCATGGGGTACATGCATTCTTACAGGATAGTGATTCACAGGTTACTGATACAAACTTACACATCTAAAAAGTCATTAAATGATTGCCGTTTCAACTGAAACTTATTTTGTAAATCAGGGGTAGAAGCATTCAATCTTTACAATCTGTGAATATTGCATATAGAATTCCACCAGAATTTATAATGAATTTTTCTTAGGGTTTTCCAATTGGTTGTAATATTTTGGATTGCCACCATTAAGCATAAATCAAACAGATACCTAGCAGGTTTGCTAATTGAGTTGCTCTGCAGCATGAAACTACCTAAGATTAGAAAATCAAAACAAAAATCCATGGTGAGGTTAAAAATGCATTTGATGGTATTCCACACACAGAGTTCCAGAATGACTTAACATATTGGCAGTCTATAAACCACATTTGAAAAGGGATACATGGGTGATAAAGGCTCTATGGTGAAACAAAATAAGGTTTGAATAAGACTTGCAGAAGTGGTAATTTTGGAAATACTCTGTCTTTGAGGGTGCGGGGGGGGGGCAGAAAAACTGATGATCCAGCAGTACGCAATCTCTTCTCCAGTCATTGTGAAGACATTCAATCCTCAGGGTAGGTGAAGAGTTTAATAGGATGATATAGTAGATAGAGGCTGTTGTATTGGAGTCGAGCATATGAAGCAGTCTTAGTGCATCAGGAACATTGGAACTATACATCTGCATCTCAAAATGTTCTACAATTGATGCAATATTTGTAAGAGATTGCATCAGGGAAGAGCCAGGCATATGAAATTTGAGAATAAATTCATCGAATGTAATGGGAATACCACATTTAAATAGCTGGTTACAGAATTTGATGCCCTTAGAGAGCCACTGCTTCCAGAAAATGGATTTAATCAAGGGGTTATGCCAAATGAAAGGGGATATGAATGAGGATTGCTTAACTATAGAAGGGAACATACATATCTTAAGGGAAAGGATGGATTGGAGAAGAAAGGAATATTTAAAAAATGTGTTTTTCCCTTTAATTAGGTAAAGGTCTGCAAGGGACATTGGGGAGGCCATAGCTCTCTCCAGGCGAACCCTCTTAGGCACATGAAATGATATATCCTGAACAAACCACCACTGTGCTTTCTTAACCGTAAAAGCTAGGGGATATTTTTTTTTTAATCAGTGAAACCTACCCCTCCTTGGGAACAGGATCTCTTGGGTTTACTGAGCGAGATTCTATGTTTCTTTCTCCCCCATAAGAATTTCGTGAGACAGGAATCTATAGATTTGAAGAAGGAAGGAGAAAGAGGAATAGGCCACATGTAGAGGAGATAGGGTATTATAGGGGAGATCATCATCTTGATCGATTCCAGTCGTCCCCACCAGGAGAGATACAGGGGGGGCAAAGAGGATACTAACTCTTTGACTCTGGCTAATATGCAATCCGAGCTAAGTTTACAAATACCATTGATGGAAGCAGAAATGTGGATACCTAAATATTTGAATCCCAGGGGACACCATTTCTTGCCTAGAGAAACGGGTTGCAATGTATATTGAGTGGAAGACTCTCAGATTTATCAGTATTAAGTTTATATCCTGACACATCTGGAAATCTGGATAAATAAGTAAATGTTGGGCGCTCAGCTGAGGGTTTTTTAAGAATACAAGTACATCATCAGCATAAACTGTTGGTTTGATATGTAAGTTGTGAAATGGAATTCCCAAAACAAAATCATTTTGTCTTATGGCTTCGAGAAAGAGCTCTAATGCTAGAATAAACAGGAGAGGAGATAATGGGCAGCCCCGACGTGTTCCTCTAGATAAGGGAAAGAATTGATCTGTTATCAATGAGTGCCTTCAGCTCTACATGGTGGCAGAGGTTCAGGATTGGTACTGCATAAGGTATGACCACTTATTTGTCAGGTTTAACTTTGGAATTCACAATCGATAGCTAAAGAGCACACCATAAATCTAGAATATTTTTTTCCAGCTGAGGTTCTTCAGTAGAGTAACATGATATGATATGGTAAGTCATTTATAGGACGCTTATAAACAAGTGTTTCTAGGCACAAATGCAAAGATCTAGGGAATTGTCCATCTTTATAGTGTGTTGGATGATAGGTTACTTTTTATGACAAATAGAATGATTGAAGATGTCAGCTTCACTTTTAAAACATGTGGTTTTGCTTTCTGAAGATGTTGCATCATGTTCTCTTTCTTATCTTGCTCCCTTATGAATTTGTCCCAATGTCCCTATGCTTGGTTCTGCACTTTGAGACATAAAAGAACCTTCACTGACGTACTTGCTATATGTTACTACTTATGGTAAAATAATTCTGGAAGAATATCAGCTCCACTATGTAAACTGGTTAGTTTTAGAACAACAAAAAATGTTTTGGGCCATGCACTGATATTAACTTGTCCTTGATGAATTTGTCAAAATGATCTAACATTTGATCAGCAGAATGTAAACAAGAGTGATACATTTGTATTCAAAAGATGTGTCTCATTTCAAATGATATCTTCTTGAACTTTACATCTCTCTTTCACAAATGCCCTTCTAATGTTGTTATTGACCCCTCATCTCACAGCTGCAGGTAGATAAAACAAAGGTTTCAAGTTGGCATTACCCTCATGACATGCACGGTTGCAGGAATGGCAACTTGGCAGTTTGGCTGTTTGGTTGCTATATTTGAAAATAAAGCATACTTCCCTTTGAGAGTGACTATTGAAGCTGACAGTCTCACAGTGGACAAAATGGCTGTGTTTTGTACTAGGTTCGGCATTCCCCGACATGTGTCATATACCGGTCAGCTATTGCTGAAAGGGGCAAAATAGATTGCATGAACACGAATGGGCGAGAATGCAATTGGACAATGAGCAGCATTATTTAGGTGTTCTTGGGTTGACACACACTGCTGGGAGACTTCTCATCTTAAGAGAAATCCGGATGGCAAGGGTGGCATGGGTGGTAGAAAATGAGTGCCCTGCAGATCCTGGTGGTGAAATCGGCCTTGGTAGAATACTCTAATTCTTGGTGAAAGGTATCCCTAGCTACTGACTCTGATTGATGGATCTCACATAAACCCCTGCAGTTGGGTCTGCCCCGGGAGAAAACCTTTACCCAAACTCTTAGGTGAGATATATATTTGTTTTTAATTTTTTTTTTAATTTAGTTATTTATAAACAACTTTTTGCACCAAAAATACAACTTGTATACAAAGTAAAAATAATTATTAAACAAACCAGCATTTGTATACAAATAAAATATGCAAGAATTCATAACAAATAAAAAGTAAAATCGTAACAAGTATCACATTAGAATATTGAAAATGAGAAGCTGTGTGAGCTTGCATAGCTGTTTATTTATCTCGATTATAGCATTTGAGCAACCCTCCTCAAGAACTCCTGCCATACTGTGTATGCCGCACTCGTGATTGCTATGGATTGTGCTTCAAGAATGGTTGACCAAAACTGATCCACAGTAATATCCTCCATTTTAGAAACATATGTTTGTTTGATGTACTTTTATGCAGCCATCGAGAGCGTGCTAGATTAATGATGGCGTGGCTGAGGTGTGAGGGAAGGTAATGAGATGTGATTGATGGTCTATGAGTACAGAGTACAGAGCTCATGAGAAGATAGTCCTTGGAAATGGTTGCAAGCCATACCCCAGCGTCATCAATTTATAAGACAAAGCATTGCATTGCAATAATGAAAACAGCATACCAACGATCAACATCAGATCATGATGTACTGTGAGATCCTGGGCTTTCTTTTAACTTGGGACCTCATTATGACTTGCATATAAATTACTGCCATGATTAAATGGGCCTCATTTTTCAGTTATAGTACTTTACATCCATCTCACAAGGTAAGTATCCAATGCCATCAAAACACATAATTCGATGCTACTCGTGGATTCATTGGTGGCTGGGGGAGTCACCAGGTCTCAGCCCTGGAACTTATTTCTGAGCCCAGCTTGATTATATTGGTTTGTTTTTGCGTTTTTAACATTTCAACTGTCAGTCTGTCATAGTAATAGAGCAATGTTGTGTTATGCTAAATTATATTTATTTAGCGCACAGTCGCCACCAAAACCATCATGACGCTAATTAGAGTGATATAGGGAGAAACTAGAAGAGATAGTTATTTATTTATTTATTTACTGTGCATTTGCAAGGCCCTTATACATCAAGGAAACTGTATTTCAAAGCGACCATACGTTTTCAGTAACCGACAAAACAATAGGTGCTCCTTGGTCGTACGCAATGAGAAAGGGTTTGTGTTTCAAAGCCGAATGACTGCAACTGAAAAGGAGCAGCCACCAATGTGAGAGGCCCTAAAGCGAGGTACAGAAATTAGGCTGGCATCTGCAGAGCACAGTGCCCCTGTCAGGATGTAGGGATGGAATTTAGCCAGTATGTATTCCGGTCCACAGCCATAGAAATCACAGTGGATCAGGCAGAGTGATTTAAATTGCATGTGTTTTACTGCCGGAAGCCAGTGAAGATGACAAAGCACTAGAGATATGGGAGCATATCTAGGCACGGAGGTAGCCACATGCTCTGCAGAGTTTTGCAACACCTGCAGATGCCACAAAAGGTAGGCAGGCTATGCCAAAAGTAGTGTGTTTCAGTATTCGATTGTAGATAAAGGTCCGATAAGGGGAAGGTAGGGCAGGATCTTCACCTGAAAGTATTTTTCTGTTGGATGGTGCTGATCTGGAGGTTGACTGTCAAGGATGATGATATTGTTATGCCAAGGTCCATTACAGATGAAACAGTGATAGGACAGGGGCCAAGGCTGGATGGCCATAAGGCTGACGGCCAGAATGAAGTTGCGGGTGGGGGGCCCACCACCAATACCTCAGTTTGCGCCCCGTTGAGTTCAAGACATTTACAAGACATCAATTTCCCTATGGCATCTAGATACCCCTGACATCTAGTTGCAGTGTCCTGAGAAGACAGATCTAAATGAACCAATATTTGGGTGTTGCCAGCGTACGAATACCAGCTGAAGATGTGGGTTGATGTCAGCCTGAAAGGCAGTTGGATTCAGGCATTAAACAGAAGGGGGGAAAAGGCAGAACCCTGAGGGACACCAAATGAGAGCAAGGTAGGAGAAGAATAGAAAGGAGGATGTGAGAGAGATTTAGTCCAATCAGAAGAAATGACGAAAACCAGATGTGAACCGTGCCAGAAAGGATTACACTGGTGAGGTGATCAAGTAGGACTGTGTGGTCCATGGTGTGGAACGCAACAGAGAGATCGAGGAGCAACAAGGCTCCAAAAAGGCCTTGATCATGCAAAAGGGCAAGATCGTCGACCACCGAGACCAACACACATTCTGTGCCCCGACTAGGGCAAAAGCCAGATTGAGATGCATGAAAAAAGGAAGAGTTTTCAAGAAAGGAACAAAGGGCCGGCTAGGGTTTTGAGAAATGTCATTAACAAAGGATGAAGACAGATGGGGTGATAGTTAGCAGGGATATCAGGGTCAAGCGAAGTTTATTTTAAGACAGGGATCATCAGAGAGTGTTTAAGAGGTGCCAGGATCTGCCCTGAAGAAAAGGAGGAATCAATGGTAGCTGTAATCAATGCACTGATACAGGTCAAGATGTCTTTCAATATGGGTGGGGAATAGTATCAACTGGGGACGTAGATGTAAGCTTAATGACGGCTGATGCAACTTCAGCAGGAGTAAAGAGAGGAAACACCGAACACAGTGAAGTGGGGCAGAGATTATCAATGGCAGCATTGGGAACGGGGAGATTAGGGTGGGTGGAACAGATGGTTTCTCAAGTTCTTTTCAATCTTTTTCACAAAGTAGGAGGAGACAGTAGAACATAGAATCTAAGAAGGCGGAACAGATTTGGGGTGACCGGAAGATAGGGAGCAAACCTCTTTAAAAACTTCCTTGGGCTGGTGGATCAAATTCACAAGCAGTATGAAAAAGTAGTAACATTTAGCAGTGAATATAGCCTAAAGGTAAATTGATAGCTGTAAGTGATTTCAATCCGGCACACACCCAAGTCAACGCCGTTAAAATATGTATTTATGTATTTACAATTTAATCACACTATGTTTTAATGGGTACACAATAATCACCAATGGGGTGATGTAACACTAAATAATCTCTATAATACACAAGGAGTAGTAGTGAGCAAAACATTTAAGCACATAAATAATACTTTGTGTGTGTGTTTTCAGATCAAATAGCACTGTGGTTATAGGTTCCCCCCTGCAGACCCCTCAACCCCCCAATAGGCAATGTAAAGAGATAGGAGGAGAGAACAGGTTTTCAGGAATGGCAGAATTCAAACAGAATATCAATCCCACTTTCCCCCAGCAAACACAAGAGAGAAACGGAATTGACTGTCAAGCTGTCAGAATGGCTTTTAAAGTTATCTTAGAATGGACTGGCCAAAAACACTCAATATGGTCTAAATTGCTGAAATTGTTATAATTCTTATGGGAGCCGCTTTGGATAGTTGCACACAAACACTAGCAATGATGTAATACCAAGAAACAATTTGAAATCTGAAAATGGAAGTTGGAAGCACTCAAAAGCTGTTTTACACGTGTCAGAATTTCCCTAAATGAAAATTTGTGGCAAACTTTTCACTGCGTGATAATCACGATAACCGGAGAAGCGTATGGATTTGGAATGCGGGTTTAGATGTGATTTAAAGCTGTGAATGTTAGCTACAAGCAGAAGTTGAAATTGTATTTCTAGCACAACAATTGAGGACGTTATGGACGTTTTAGTGGAGGTCGTTTTTTGGAGATAGGCGCAAAGATGAAAAACGGGAATGCACTTTTAAAATGACAAAAGGGATTTCTTACACTAGAGGATGACTATGAATAAACGAATACCACACAGAAACACAGCCACTTGATCAGGGCGACTGCCTGCAGTGGCCCCGCCTTCTTCAGATGAAAAATTATCAGCACCAAGATAGTTTTAACAATACTAACACAGGAGAAAGATAGGATGGTTTGGATAGAGAGTTCAGACAATTCAAAAATACTCCTAACAGCACAGGTTCTGAATACAAGACAGGATGGGTTTAAGATAGGGATTAGACTAAGCAAGGTCATATGCTAGTGACACAGTTCTTTCTATATATACTCACTAAATATTTTTTTAAACTGAACCATCAGGATTCTGGTCCGTCAAGATTCTGGTTCTAGGACAGACTGCTGGGTACATCGTATTGGGTCTGCAATCAGCAAGGGGTTCTGGTTCTTGGTTATTATGAACATTTATTTTCAGCAGGCAAGCAGTACAGCACAGCCCAGCTTTATTTTGGTTCCCCTTAGGTTTGTGGGGTTTTGGGTTCTAGAATTTGAGGCCTGCGCACCCGCGAAAAGTACAGCAAAGTACTGTTGGATGTGTTGGCTTTTGACTGCTGCTGGACTCGCTGAGCCTTTCAACTTTATCTGTACTTTCAAGGCGTTCAGTGCGAATCGGGTGCTTTCATTTCATTTGGTACTGGAGGACGTCTTTAACAGAGACACCTGGCCTGCCTGGACTTCTACAAAGGGAAAAAGGAGGTGACTGTGTGCTGACATTTACATTTATATAGAAGCATACTAGAATACTGTGGGCTTCTTGATGATCGTGTAATACGAAGCAGTTCACTTACAATTCCCTTCTTTGTTTTTTTTTTTTAAGGTGTGTTTTGTTTGGTGGACCTGCCCGCTGACCTATGATGCCTTTCCTGCCCTTTAAAAATCACGCAGCCTAGCGCACACGCGCTGCGCACCCGTGAAAAGTACAGCAAAGTACTGGTGAGGCTGGGTTGGCTGGTTTGAGCGAATAGAAAATCTATGCTTCCTTTGAAGTTTTTTAGGTTAACATGAGAAAGTTAGCGGTTCCCACAACCTGTACTTTGAAGACTTAGCTATACGTGGTGTTTTACAGTTTCACGTGATATTTTGGCTGTGACTCCCCCAGTCAGCCAACTCTTAACAAACCCCACATTGGGAGTAGTACACGCGTATTGTGGACGTGCATATTTGGTAGGGCTATCAAAAGGGCTGTTACGGCTGCTTGAGCTGGTGTGTGGCGAGGGTTGAGACAACATTATAAAAATTGACTTGTTTTGTGCTTTAACTGGTTGTATAAGTGGCAAGCCTTGGTTGCTTTTAGTGAAGTGTTGTGAAGTCCCCCACTAATTTGGAGAAATGTTTACCTTATGTACAGGCATGCCACCTAAAGGCGCTAGAAATGATGATTTTGACACTGCTTTGGTTACTCCTAAACATGCTAACAGCATCCCGAGCGCTCCTCGCAGGAACGTATCACGCGCCAGATTGTTATCGAATATGCCGGATATTCGGAAATTTTACCAAGAAAGCCCATCCTTATGTGTTTCAACAAAAGTGGTCTCGAATGTTGGGCAGGAAGGGCAAAACGTAACTGATAAAGTGGAGGGTGAGGTAAATAGCGCAATAGACTTATGCTCCCCCTCGGATTCCCTGATGTTGGCCTTCACTCAGAAGGATCTTTTGGGTGAATTTGTTGTGCAAGCTAAAACGGGACCGATTGTACCGCCCCCAGTAAAAGAAGTAACCACTGTCCTGATACACATACCGGTAACTACCTGTCCACAAGATGGTACCAAAGGGGCGATGGGAGTGACTGTCCGTGAGGAATCAGAGAATGGATGTGCTGATATGTGTATAGAGGAGGCTATTGGGCCTCTTAATTCGAATATGAATAATCAGGACATACAATCTGGTGATTTGGATGAAGGAGACCATCTATCGCAATCACCAGTGATGTTTACTGACTCACAACATGAGTCCTCAGTACTATCAATTTCCTTTACGGATCCTACACCACGACAGGGCAGGACTAAGGAAAGAGATATAAATGAAGGTGGAGGGCAAGTTGCAACATTAGGGACAGAAATTACATTACAGGCCATGAATACTGCCCTTTTTACACTGGCCAAACTATATGAATCCTTAGACTCTCGTCTTACAGATCAAAACTTTTTATTGAAAGAATTGGTTGAATCAAGATTGATAAATGATCAACGGGAAGTAAGGAATGTCCCGCTGATACAAGTGGACAATAAACAAAATGAAATCATACAAACTCAAATAGTAGAGGTTGTGCGAGCGATAATGTGTTTAGATAAAGAAGATCAAGCCGATGAGGTAAAGGCAATCGTTACAAAACCAAAAAAGAAAAAATGTAAAGAACAAACAAATGGTTGTGCGATGCATCAAGAAAAAGGTGAGGAAATTCTAGAGATAAGTGATCAAAAAGAACAAAATAAGATACATTTTAATGTTCCAGAGCATAAGGTGGTCACATCAGAAATTCCAGTTTATAACATATTTTCTGCTCAGAATCTGCAGTTACATGCTAAAAAAACTGCTCATAGGACTAAATCATTATCACAAAAGAAGGAAAAGAATCAGAAAATAACGAAGCTGCAGAAAAGTAAAAACTCCAGGCAATTTATAAAGTTATTAACCTTGCCTGATAAACGATTGCAGGATAAAAGTGCTCCAATTGTGAGAAAATATGCGGCAATAGCCAAAATAAAGGGACTATCAACACTACACACCCAGGTAGTGAAGGAGAAATCAGACACCTCTCAATCTGAACTAAAATATGCCCCGTTGGATGAATTGGTCCTAGAAATTGGTAAAATGAACGGGAAACAGGAGGTAGTCAAAAGAACTGAGGCTAGAACTGGTGAGGTTGATCAATCTTCAGAAGTTGGACTACTCGCACTGCCTAGACAAGAGAAATATCTAACATTAGAAGAGCGCAGAGAAGAAATTGAAAAATCACTGCGGCAATATTTGATACAACCGGTAATGACCCCTAAATACATGGATGAAAACCCTCCAAAGTGGTTGAAAGAGGGGAGAATGAATGTGCCTGTGAACGCTCCGTCGAGTCATTTGGAATTGAATAGGGGGGTTGTCGGCAGGCAAGTAGAGGTGAGGTTACCTCTGATCCCCTGTGCTCAGAACACTCCTGGCATTAATGGAACTTTTAATGGGAGAAACAGTGAAAAGAATGAGAGAATGAACGGCAGACATGGTAACTGTAATGAGCTGACTCATGTAAGTTTGATAATGCAGTGCAGGGGGCGAGTTTGGGGTGTACGATCTAAATAGATCATCAGTTCTAAATATTCTGGGAAATGTTCCACGGCTACAAAGTGTGAAGTCATCAGATTTAGCTCAGATTGAATTCATTCATGAATATGATAGAGCGGTGGTTAAGATCTGGATGACATCAAATATGGTAAAGGATGCAATCTGGCAAGAAAGAATGGAAATCTATCAGATGGGTTTCATGCTACTAAATTTGGCTGAGAATTCGCAGAAAATTGAAATAACTCAACCAAAATCGTTCAACATGCCTGAAGGTAAACAATGGAAGCAAAATCCGGTCTCAGTCTCGTATTCCAATATTCCTGTCAAACAATCACGAGTAGTCACCTTTGCAGCTAATGAAGTAATGCAGAGGAGATGATAGCTTAATAACATCACAGAAAAACAACTTGTAAGGGCGGCATCTTGGAATACGAGAGGTAATGCTCATTTGTCCTCCTCGTCTTGGGTACAGTTGGAACAATATGATTTATTAATGCTCCAAGAAGTATGGTTGGAATCTGTACCAGTCTGGGAAAACCATCAACTGGAATTGATACCAGCGACTAGCAAAAATCGCGGTAGACCTAAAGGGGGTCTGTTGGTGGTACTCAAGACTGGTAATGGATGGAAGTTGACGCCGTGGCACTTCCCAAATAGGCATATTCAAGTTGTAAAAATTACGCATGGCAAGAAAAACATAGCCTGTGTGAATATCTACTGGAATCATTTGGATATTAAAGATAGTACCTTTTTAAATGATATGGGGGACTGTTTAGACTTAATAGCAAGAGATGCCACGTTTAACCACACTATTGTGGCGGGTGATTTGAATATGAATTGTTTGGGAAGTGACACAGGAAAACTATCGGCAACTGCTAGGCAATGGAACTTGCTGATGAGTGAAAGAGGTCTAAATATGGTGAATGGTGCAATATCTGAAGACATTCCCCCTAAGTGTACTTGGCGAAGAGGCAAATCAACGTCTATAATTGATTACATCTTTGTTGATAATAATATGTTCAATATGCTGACTGAGCTCAAAGTTTTAGAGCTTAAACAGAGTGATCACAGCATATTGGCAATAAATTGGCAATGGAATGTCGATTTGATGGGGAAAGCCAAGGATTCATATCACAACTCCGTAGTGGTTTCTGCGAAGGGCAATCGTTTCAGATGGACTCTGCCTATGTTATCAGACCTACTGAAAATCATCTCATATCCAAAAGATATGTTGGAGCCAAACCTATTATATCAAGAGGGGAACTATCTTCCAGCTTTGCATTTATTCAAAAAGAAAAGTGTTAATAGGGGGCAGTATGATTATAAAACTCGTAGACACGTGAGTCATAAGGAGGTGTCCTTAAGAAAAACGCAACTCAGGAAGGAGATACGTAGAATCAAGACATGGGATCCTGTACTACGTAAAGCAGCAGCTATTAAATTGAAGAACTCATATAAAAATTGGCTAAAACAGCATCGAGCACATATGATTTCTCAAGATGCTATATTCATTGACAACTAAAAGTTCTGCTTTGATTTGGGGTTTGATAAAAAGTGTATATGTTCCTGTTCAATCTATTAGCCAAGTTAATGCTGTGCCGGAGGAAGTTTGGACAGAGTATTATTCATCTTTATATGCGAGTAGTGTTTGGGCTAAACATCTACCAGGTCAGGTTCCTAAGGGATTAGAACAACTAAAAATCACAGAGGAAGATATTGTATACTATATAAAGAAATTGAGCTCTTCAAGAGCAATCGGCCCGGATGGGCTTTCAAATTCCATGTTAAAAGACCATCCAGAAGCATGGGCTGCCATTCTGCATGTAATATTTGATCAAGTAATACACACAAACAAACTACCAACCTCTTGGCAGAAATCAATACTAATCCCTATCTACAAAAAAGGGGATAGAACTAATCCCAGAAATTACAGGCCGGTGGCATTATTGGATGCACCTGGGAAAGTGTTTGCCCGTTTTGTGTTGGAAGAATTTAACCAATGGACCGTAAAATCTGGAATTAACGATCCATTTCAGACGGGCTGTCGCTCGGGGCTGGGAACAATAGTTAATCTACAGGTCCTTCATGCCATCAAAAAACACAAACTCCAGATGAATCAAAACATATACATGGCGTTCATAGATTTTGAAACCGCCTTTGACTCTGTATCTAGGCCTCTGCTATTCAGGAAGTTAGAACTTAGGAGATGTCCAGAATATGTGAAACATTGGATTCAGGAGTTTCACACGAATACCTCAATTCAAGTGAGAACTTCACTTGATGGCACCCTAACTCGCAACATTCTTACCTTTAGAGGTTTGAAGCAGGGGTGCCGAATGGCCTCCTCCTTATTCAATTTCTATATAGCTAATATAGCTGAGGATTTTAAGACTGTGGTGGCGGACTCTCCACGGTTGGCTGCAAGTGTGATCCCCTGGTTGTTTTATGCAGATGATTTGGTTTTGCTGTCAAAAACAGCCAGGGGGTTACAGAGGCTGTTGGAAGTAGTAGGAACTTTTGTCAAGCAAAATGAATTGAGTATAAATTTGGCAAAGTCAAAGACTATGATAATTGAAAATAAGCATAAGAGAAAGACCGCTCATCTCTCATGGTTTTTGCAAGCGCAGCGGTTAGAAGATGTTAAGGAATATAAATACCTTGGCCTCAATGTAAATACAACTGAGGCAGACACACCTTATTATAAGGAAATCAGACAGAAAATGAAAACAGCCACTGCCCAGGCTACCTTATTGAATCATAAATATGGAATTTTTACATGGAAACCTATTATCATATTTTACTGCCAGAAAGCAGTACCAACAGTGATCTATGGTGCTGAAACGAGATCCTGGAGAGATGATAGGTTTTGGTCTGTGTTAGAGGGTACTTATTGGAAATCGATCTTGAAGCTGCCTAAATCGGTGTCAATACATCTAATTCGATATGAGTTTGGGTTGACATCACTCTACACAATATATATGTGGAAATTGTGCTGCATATATCGTAAATGTCTTATCTCAATAGTAGAAAACTCAATTATGTATATCTTGTCAACATATATTCTAACGACAAAGCACCATGCGATGGCATTGTGGAGGCGAATGGTTCGAGAATTTTTGATAAAAACTGATGTATCTGATAATATGTTGATCACTAATCAAGTGAAGGCAAAGACAAAAATTCTATTATGGGATTGGTGCAACACCTATGACCAATGCATAAATAGTAAACAAGGAAATGTGTATAAGGTGGAGATAAAAAAGTTAGGAACAGCTGAATCATACGTAATGAAATTCCCGGGTGCGAGACATAGAGACATGTTCTTGAGATTTAGGCTCAATATCTGGCATACGAGGGATGTATTAGCAAAATGGAAACTAATCCCTGAAAAGATGAGCTATTGTAGATTTTGTAAAATTACTGGAGTGAGGGAAACATTACATCATCTAATAGTCATCTGCCCCTCTCTAATTGAGAAAAGAACTGTGTTTTTTAGACCTCACTTCGAAGATTACACACTATTGTCGAAGGAATCACTGTGGTGGTATTTATATAATACCAGACTGACCAAAGTCAGAATTGCAATAGTCAACTATCTATTGGCCTTGAAATTAACTGATGACAACAAATAATTCAATGTTTGATGTGATAGTTGAGTACGATCAATAAGCAAGAATGTGTTCAATCAATGCCTTGGTCATGTTAAATGTATTTAACTTTGCTCCCGTATAAGGGTGTCGGCTGCTGAAATAATGAAGAATAAATTGTATTGTAAGGGCAAAGAAGATAGGAAGGAATTTTTAATTTAGTTTTCATTCTCACTTTTCTCTCCTTTTACTTTTCTGTGGGTTGTATTGTAAATAGAGAGTTGAATGACATTTTGTTAGTTAGTGTCATTAAGGATTTAGTTTGATTGGATATGATCTGAGGATCGATTATTAGTCGTTGGCCAAGGTGTTGGTTATGATTATGGTTATGTTTATGGTTCTCCTTTTTACCTTTGTAAGTTTTAATCTATGTTGTCATGTTATCAAGGTGGAATTGAATTGATATGAAATGCTTTAATTTTGTATTTTTATTCTGTATTTTATATTGAAAAGTTGATTTATCAACTGTAACAATGAAAAACAATTAAAAGAAAATTGAGGCCTAGCTGAAAATGGTTCAGCTATGCAATGGGCATTTCTGCTTTGCCAAGTTTTTGGAGTCTGGAGCAAGGAAGATGGAGAGTTCAGTAGCAGGGTGCTCTGCCAGCATAAGGGTAGTGGATGAATCTGTCTGTGTTTATCTGCACTCTGCTGTCTCTATTTATGCTATGATAAAGGGTGTGTGTGTGCTGGTTTAGTCTAAGCTCGCCCCCTTGACAGGCAATTGGTCAGAGCCTCCTCTCTGCCTTGATAGGAGGAGAGCAACAGTGTGTCATCTTTATGGTGTGAGTTTATGAGGCTACGAATCCACCCACAGCCTCTTGAACACAAAATCTACTTTTGGCACAATCTTTAGTTACACAGGTGCAACCTCTATAACAATCACATATACAGATTACATATGTTGTGTAGCAGCTACTCCTCAAATCCCCGTAGCTGTGGGATCTTGTGTCTGCTTTTCACAGAGTTTTACCCTTTTCATCAGGAACAAAATGTCCAATTTATCAGCAAATTTCTACAAGTGTGCGCGTATAACATGGTCATAAGTGTATACAGTTTCATACTTCTAGCAGAAATACATTTGGTGTAAAATCACATTTTCTGCTGTTTCCTTCCAGAACATGTCGCACGATCTTGCCGCCTCTTGAAACGTGCAGCAAAAATTTAGATTCACAAATCTGTTACTTTTTTAAAAAAAATATTTTTATTGGTTTGTTCAACCTTTAAAAAAAGAAAATAAAAGAAACAACAACAAGATAACAATTAGCAAAGTTAGCCTTGTCATTTCCTTCCCTCCATCCCTCCTCATGTCTTTAACCAGGCTGTTATAACGTCTCCAGTTCAATTAAACAAGCCCTTTACACTTCGAGATTATATTATTTGTCTCTAATCACTTAAATTGGTTCCTGTTCTTCCAGCTGAGTTTTTAGAACGTGAAGGAAGTTTATCAGAGCAAATAGGGCTGCTCTACTTGATCCTTCAAAGAGAGCTTTCCACCACTCTTCAGTGCTTCTTGGACAATAACCGTTAATAACTGGAGCAAAGGTAAATCCTCTTTGCTGCTCAAGATTCGGCATGACATAATCAGATGTTTCAACGTTTCTCTGGCGGGGTTACAAAAGCGGCACATGGGGTTAAGATCTGCGTATTTTGGCCAGATACATATGCATTCTTTTGTACGAAATGCATTTAATCTGAAGCGCATGTAGAGTGCTCTTGCGTGCTGGTTTGTCAGGCGAGGTAAATAGGAATGGCGTTGATTAAAAGCTTTCGCCTCTCCCGGTGCTTCATGCAATGATTTAGATTTGGCTCTTAAGTCGCAGGTCTTAATCCAGTCCAGCCTCCACATCTTCTTTTTGGCTGACTCTGGATTTTCTATTAGCATTGATTGAGTGATGTCATACTCTTCTAACAGATCTTGGCAAAGCCGATTCCATTTAAAAAGAATTGTGTAGTCCTTCGCGGATACTGGCATGTGCAGGATTGAAAATTGTAATGCCGGTGTCTTCAACATTGCTTTACGATACAGATTCAAGAGATTCCATGAGACTCTTGCATGTACAGAGATTAAACCTAGTTCATATCGTATGCACACGGTTGCAGTACCCCTCGGTAAAAGAAGCACACGAGTCCAGAAAATATTTTCTAGTGAGCTCCATAAGTCACTAGAACAACCAAATGCATTTTCGCCTCTATAAATTAGACTAGGCACAAATCTGTTACTTTTGTATTTTTGACAATTTTAACTGGCAAGTTATGAGTTTTTAAACACAATGTTCTTTGTCAATGTTCAGCAGCAGATGGCTGTTTGGGTCCGCCTCTTTTTGTCTCCCTTCAGTTCAGAAGCAATCTCTTCCCCGTTGGCTCTTGGCAGAGGTAATTTACGACTGTCCTCTCACCTAGCATTTCCTGCTCTGTAGTTTGTCATTGTTTCCTTCCCCACTGCAGACCAGGTTCTTCCCAAACCCTATAATTATCACTTTAGTGTGATTTCCTGGTCGGGGGGGAGAGGCCTTGCCTCTGTGAGGAAAGCTGTTATTCCAGTTTGGTAGCTTTAGCCAGCTTACTTTAATTGTTACTTCTGTTGAATTTTCACTTAGCATAAAACAAACTAGTGGGATCAAATCACAGCTAACCACTTATTCAAGATTTTAAACCATGGAATCAAAATAATTACAAGATGGGTTACTATCAATAACAGGCCTCTTAGATTGCAAACATTTGATTTCAGTTTATACATTTTTAAAGTTTAATCAAGCAGGCTTCTGACAGCTGTCATTCAGGCGGCCCAGGGTACTGCACCCAGATTTTGACAGATCCATCGGCAGGCCACTTTTGCTGTGGAAATCCCTTGATGCTTTCAGCTTTTCAGGACATTGTAAGTTCACAATGATTTCTTACACTAAGTGAATTGTAGCCCCCAGTAAGAATTTTAGATGTTTGAGCATGTTTTGTACCAGCATTCTGTGGTTTCAGTAACAAAGAAGAAGGGATTTAAAGAAATATTTTGGGAGATTCCATTAGTAAAGCACTGCGTTTTCCTTCTGTACTCCATGTTCACATGTGTTATGTGAGATCTCTGTTCCACCACTGACAACATGCATGGCAGATTGGGCTGCCATCTTTTGTGGTTTACAAAGCGCGATTTTCAGAGGTTTCGGTGCGCACAAGGGTTTTGCGGCCATTTTACTATTTTTGGCACCATCAGAGCACAGTGATGCCGCATGGCAGAGCAAAAGTGGATTAAAACATCCCACATAGCATGGAGCATAGAATGGATTTATCAGCCAGATCATATTTCCAGCGCCACTTATACTCTGCTTGCCTACATGATAGGTGGAGCATACGAAGATTGTCTGAAAACCAAGGCTGAGAGATATGGGCCTTAGGTTTAGCTAGATTAAGAGGAGCAAGGGCATCAGCTGCAAAGAGAGTCATGGGCAATGGTAGCGACATCTGTAAATGGGCTATCCTGACAGGAGGCCGCTACAGAGTTCTATATGAAGCCCAGAGGAGCAGAACGCCAGTCACTACGAGAACCAAAAGAAGGCCTGGTTGTGACCGGGGAGGAAGGAAGACTCCTGGAGAATGGGATAAGTGGTCTGAACATACAATACTGAAGGCAGGAAAAACCATTATGTCAGTAACAGAGGAGAAAACCAAATCAAGTGTATTTCCCAGGCTGCAACTCAGATCAGATACAAACTGTCAGAGAGTGAGTTCTGCCATAGACTGGACAAACATTTTAGGTCAAAGTCGCCTGTGATTACAAGGTAGGGGAGACAAAGCTGTAAATGAGCTGCAAGCTCCAGAGTGTTGTCACAGAATATAGGATCTAGGCTTGGATGCCCACAGGCCACCAAAAGAGTATAGATACCGTCAACAACAGTGTGCACTGGCAAGGGTCTCTTCATCCTGGCATATTGTTGTTCACAAACCTGATGACCCTGGTGGTCAGGGTAGGGCTAATTATCCATTTTCCCAGCCCATGCACTGCTCCACTCAATCTGCATGACATTGCTGCATATTCTCTACTGTAATAACCGGCAAATTGGTTTAACAGCAACAGGAGAGTCACCAGTAAGTGGCCCATCAGAGGGGAAGGTCAGTTCAAAAGGCCAATATCGAAGAGGGGAAGCAGTGTGCCTGTCATGAGTGCAAACCTACACACAAAAATCTTGCTTGAGTTTTTGACATGCAAGTACATCAGTTCAGTAATGATTTTGCCTACATTTGCCCATACATTTACAACAGGGTGAACGCATGTTTGCTCTTGTTTCTGTGGTTAGAGGGTTAACATATGCCACATGACAACAGTAGTATCAGAGCAAAATGTGAACAATTAAGTGTTTTAAAGAAACACTTAAACCTTTATTGCATTTAAAGACACAACTAATATGTTATCTCGATTCCTATCTGTAAATCATACAGTGCATCCATATCCCCCGGTGAACCAGTGGGAGTTGTGCTTTATCCCCAAATATGTTGACACGGTATAGAGCAGCCCTGGATGGTGTCAACATTGGGATGGCCTAATGTGGCACAGGCATGCTAGAACAAATGTTAGCCCTGGCATTTATTTTCTTACAAATTATGCACTGGGTAGTACTTTACAAACAAGTGGAACCCCGTCTTAATTTACATGGGGGGCTCATAGAACATAGCCACCATTCGGGCAGCATGGCCTTATAGAAGATTTTTGACAGATGGAATCAGCAATGTCTTACATTCTAGTGAAGAAATGCAAGGTGGGGAGGTCCCCTGAGTTACGTGTGAGAGGCGGACAACTCTCCAAACCTTGAAAAAACATGATTATGTTCGTCTCTCAGCTAAGCTAGCAGATGAAACCACATTTTGGAAGCCAGTGCAATGAAGCACGTTCCTGTCACTGCCTTTTGGTGGAATTTAGGCAGGACTAGTGACAAGGAGAAGGTAGATGTGGGTTTCCTAATTGTGGAGTCTAGCATTATATTTCTGGCGGCCGGCAGTTGGCATTTGGGCGTCTAGAAATGTGTTCACTACGCACAGAGACTTGAAGGTGATGTGTTCAACGACAGGCAGCCAGTGAAAGGACCTCGAGGCTGGGCCAACGTGCCCCACCTTGTGAGACTGTAGTACACGTCTCGCTGCTGCAGTCAGGATTCTCAGCATGTGGAGAATACCAAGTAGATGGTGTTTCCAAAATCAAGTCTCACAGCTCCAGAGGCATTTATAGCAGCAACCTTATGTGGACAAAGCAAGAAATTGTATAATCATCAAGAGTCATCTTGATTGAAAGAAATATTCCCTCATGATTTTGAAACCTGGGTGGGCAATGCGAGATTTGTGCCCAGGTTGCATCCTATTGCCACGTGCATGAGGCAGGAGCCAAAGGATTCCGACGAAAACATGTCAATCCCTTGGTTTGTCATTTGTGACGAGGACCTTTGTCTTGCAAGCTTTGATTTTAAGATATTTGTCTGCTATTATGCGGGGTCAAACTGTCCTTCAGTTTGCAAGATGTGAGGATTCACTTGCTAGACCTTTTTATACATATGTGTGTATTATGTGTTTTGCTGTTTCAGTCACACTGAACAATATGCTGTAAAACACATCAATTTCCACCACTCACTCTAAGATTGTCATGGGAGCATACGCACAAACATCCTTGCAGGTGGTCTGCCTCATTCGTCTACTCAGTGCTCTCTCCATGGAATTTGGTGGCTGGTGGAACAACATTTTCCAGAGTTGCTTTTAGTTCCCAGTGCGTCCCTATTTGCATTTCGGCTTCATAGACTGTTTTATGTTTCCAGAGCTACGCTTTAGCATGATTCAGGGATAATATTTAGCTGGGAAACTTTCTGCTCTTTGGAAGCAAATAAAAAAGTGTCAGGATGGTGGTTTGGCAAGCCTTCAAAATGGAACCTTCGTAATGCAGCACTCCCATTCTCACAGGCATGGCAGGCACAATATTCACAGCTCTTTGGCCCGCAGCTTGTGAATTTAGAACAGGCTGTCTGGTTTAGGAAGGCGGCCCAGGAATCTAAGCCCTCAGGCTGTTTTAGGCTAAGGAAGTCAATTTAGTTTAGTGCCTTTTAGTTCCTGACGGTGCACGAAGCCTTTTAACTTTGTCCATCCTACACAGTGAAGCCAAAGGCCTCTCTTCCACTGCCTGGACATGCACTCACAAAGGTAGAACAGCTCCAGATTAGGCATCCCTTTGTGTCAGGCGAAGGAATCGCCTCCCATCGCATAGCCCGGAGAAATGAACAAATGAAAAGCGGATTTACACGTACTTTTCATAATAGAGGCTTCATACGCTGTCCGTGTGAACCTGACTCTTGGCACACGGCACAGTCTCTCTTGGGAACTGCGCTACGCCAGTACCTGTGGTTATACCGTGTTAGCTCCCACAGGAGGTTATGAAAAATGAGGTGGTAGAAAAACAAAACGGCAATGTAAAAAACACTATTTCAGATAACAATTGCACAACGTTCTCATTGTGTGGCTTATATTGCGCCCATTGTACAACATAGCGCCCCGGGGTGACATATGCATACAAACATTGTGTGTGTCTAAATGTAAGCAGAACCCTAAATAGGTCCATACAGTGAAATACCCCCTTATTTTGCATTGGAACTTGGATACGCAGAAAACAATGAGTGCCAAAAACATTCTGGATTTCATTAAACTTTCCCACGCGCCACTCAACCTATCACATCCTTACCCTGCATCACTTTTTATTTCATAACCAAATCCCGCACAATGCACAAACTACCAACTCCAAATATGTTTCATTAAAACGTTCAAAACTTCTGCAAATTCGCAGCTATTGGACAGACACGGACACTGTTTTCTTGCTAAAAGCCGCCACTGAACCGATGTCACAAGTGGCGTTTGATTTCTACAGCAGAAATGTACGATTCATTTCATTGTATTTTCAAGTAATTTCATTTTATTGAATCTTGGTAGGACAGAGCATGACGAGGGCCTCAGCAACGGCTCATTGCTACAATGGCCCCAATCCCTAAAGGGGTTACCTTTTATGAAAGGATGTGCACGGTGTGCACACTTTCATCAAAAGCAAGACGTGGCCATTGAAAGATGGCCGCCAAAGAATAGCGAGAAGAGGAACATAGCTGGGAGAGCTGGGAGAAAAAAGGGAGAGCAGTCAAGAGTATGCTACATGGGGCGGAGAAGCTAGCTCCCTCAGAAGTTGGCATTTATTAGTGATTTGAGTCCAGCATTAGAGGGAGCTGATTGGCTGGCTTTCCTGGCCTGGGTGCTAAACGTATTTATTCTGTGGTTGGAGCCGGTATTGGTAGATCACATCGCAGGTTTTTCTTTTCTCCAGAAGAGGATTTCGCTGAATATTTTGTACCACATTTTGCCAAAAATATAGAAGAGGTTGGGTTTGAATTAGCGTGTGGGATGTTGTGGAGGGGTGCCCTCCACACATATTTTCGGGAAAATGTGTTAAAAAAAAAATCGATTAATTATTCTTCTGAATAAAACCTCCATGTAATCACGTAGATCCGTTGGAGGCACATTATATGGGGCAGCAATAAACGTCTCAATATCAATTAAGTTACACATATAGATCTTGCAGTGCTGTTGAATCACCCGGCCGATGCTTGACACACTGAGAAGCACCCTTTTCTGATTTTGGCTAAGGCCTCTGGAATGTGAAGGTTCTTATTAATCAGTGTAAGGGAGGAAGGGTCTTTAAGGCCCCCTTCATTCCTATTACAGTGTACATGATATTCACATTCCACGGCCAACCGCGTACCTCTGGCCAAGGTATGTGGTACCCACTGGATGACACATAACAGTGCATCATATGTACGCCATTAGACTCCATTTTGGTAAACCCTGACTCTATTTTATATTAGGCCTCACTTATACAGTAGAAGCCAGCCTGCATCCCTCCCCCTCAGTGTTCGCGCACAGCCAGCATGCCAACCTCCCACCTCCATGCCTCTGCCGCCTCCGTGGCTGTCCTGTTCTCACGGAAGCCTGGGCGCGAGAAGTAACAAATTAAACATTGTATCTCTCATCTTCCCTTTTACATCACTGCCCTGCGAATGACCGGGCTGGTGCAGGATCCTGGAAAAAAACATTTGTCTCCACAAACCTGCCTGTACTCACAGACCACATCCAAAGAGTTATAGACTACAAGCCCCTTCACCCCAAAGTCCTTTTGACGTAACAGTCGCATGCCCCTCGTCTGTATGCCACCCCAGTTTACCCCCAGAACTAATCCTATATGTGGCCATATATTCTTCTCGTACTAACAAACTATAACCCATTCTATCTGGAGATCTAAAGGAGTATTTGATGAATGTATCAATGAAATGGTGTGATTAGATTAGGCACCTGGACCCATGTATTTTCACGTTTATTGTCAAGGTTAAACGTCTAGGTATATATCTATTTTGTGCTCAAACAAATAAATCATGATCAGGCATGTGTGGCCATAAGGTTAAATGTTAGATAGTCTATATCATTATTGTTTGGACATTGCCTGACCTTGCACCCCTCCCAGATGATCCCAGCTGATCCATGTGAACTATGAAGTTACAACTTGAAACCAACCAACCAAAAAACACCATCCCCATATGCAACATACTGTCCAGTCTTCTTTGTCCAATGAACACTACTGAATGTATCCCCTGTAGCACATCACACGTCATAGATGACGTGTTTATGTAATATAACGTGTATTTTCGGTTCTGAGGGCAGAGCGCTCTCGGAGTAAGCAGAGTCCTCTGCATGCCCCATTCTACTTTACGTAAAGTCTTGTCTTTTACTTTCACCCGCACTTGGTCCTGGTCTCATTCCCTACTGCGGTGTGTTCATTAGTGTATCTTATTTGGGTATTTCATTGTATAAGTGGGGAACATCAGCTTTCATCAGTAAGGTGTCTCAGGTGAGTTTCCAGGTAAATCTGTTATTCAGTATATCTCAGAAGTAACTATGCACATGAAGAGGACCTACCAGGCCCGTCACCAAGGTATCTGTCCCATTGGTCCTGGGTGGAACCTGTTGGAAGGAAATTTCCACTCATCCTCATTTCTGCACACGGCATCACACACCCTCCCATCACACTCTCATACACACCAACACACAGTCATGGCAGGGGAAAGCCAGATACCACTATTTCTCTCATTAACCAACAAAAATGCATCATTCGTGGCCAACACAAACACAACATACAACACGCACACCATTATATACGTTACCATCAATCTCTCACTACAACCACCAGGGGCACACAGAAACAAGAGCAACCTCCACATGGCCTGCTATGAGGACAGCCACATCAGGGCAAACCCAATCCAGATTACATGATCAAGGTTCCATGCACATTACATGATGGTATTATACATACTACACAACCCTGTATCGTACATGTTTGTGGGGTGCGTATCAATTTGCCTCTTTATACATGAGCAGATCGTAATTGTTCTTATTTGTAGCTCCGATCAAATTGATCGGTAAGGCTCAAGAATCACTTCATTCATAGACCTGACCCCAAAGTACGTGTTTGCATACTGATCACACCCTCAGCGGCTATCATCAACATAAATAACTCAATTCTTTCGAGGTTCACAATATGTATATTTACCAGAGATTACTATTGAATAGCTTTCCCATTTACATATGCCCGCTACGTGCCTCTATTAATTCATCCCGTTGCGTTAATACATGGAGCCCGCAGCTTACTTTTCACACCATTACAGAACTACATATCCCATCCACCTCAGTGCCTTTACACAAGATGGGGACCCACAACACATCTATGTGATACCATCCTGCTTTGGATGTAATAACTTTATTCACTAAAATGTTTTTTTCAGGGCCAGGTTCTCAAACACATAGCTTTAACCAATGACACACAAGCCTACACGGCACACCAGCATGCATGCATGCCTCGTTGTTCCTGGCAACAGAAGTCCATACATCCATACATCTAGGTCACCATAGCATCGCTAACGTTGCTAGCTAGGTCTCCTGCACCGTCTACTTAAACAGACCGCAACCTGCTCCCTTGCACATATCTCTCAACATCAGCTACTTGCGCGACACAGCACCCTAGGTACGTGTTACTCCACTCTCTTGCGTTGACACACACATATCCCAGATAACTGTGTGGTTTAACCTAAACGCGATACGTAATGAACACTTTTTGGTGCGCTTGCATTTTTCTGACAGGTAGCGCCATTACATTATCTGTAAATCAAGCAGTCCACATGCTCCATGTGTCTCCAGCCCAGGATTCACATCATCCACTCGCTGCTTCACCTCTTGCATTGCCAACCATGTTAGACTCATGGTAAGCCTCTGCACACCATTTTCACAATTAATTGCATTATGTGTTTTTTTGCCGCTATCTGAAGGCATCGTGCATCGACATGTACCCTGTGCTTATGTGCTCAATGTCACCAAAATGAGTTTATTGGGTTATAGGAATGGAACAAAACTGACAGCATGATTCCACAGCATACAGCCCATCTGACCCGCGCACACCTTTTTGGTAGATGCCCAGAAATCGCCATCCACACTTCCATTCCTTAATTTACAGGTATACCCTCTTGGTTTGAGATGGGACATTCTAAAAATGTCCTTGTTAAAAGATTGCAAGTATGGCAAGAGAAATAACATGAAGATTGATGTAAGGTTTTCTTGTTTTTTTATTTGTTTGTCTTTTTGATCATGTATTCACAGTGGCGTCCCTGAAGAAGGACAACTTGTCTGAAATGCACAATATTAATTTATGAATGAACTATTAAAGAGAAGACTTCTCTCAAAATACCCTTTGATTTATTCCATTCATTTTCAAGGAACAATTTGATTTTGAGAATAAGCAGTCGTTTTCACTACACACACTGGAGTCCTCAGGTCTGGTGATCATTTCACAAGACACTCTTTTCTGGACAGCCACATCAGTCTCCATCCATGAGCACACAATTGACAGACACGCAACTAACCAGGCCTGATCCACAACACACTATGGAGATGGAACAAAAAGTGGTGAGTCAAAGCAGTACAGCCAAAACGAACAAACAGAACATTCGCAGCAGGTGAAGCCAATGCTCTTCAAATTCCACCAACGTACAGCATGTTCAACAGTCCCTGTTGCTGGAATAGCAATATGTCCCAACCCATGAAACATTGCTTGTGACCAGAACACCAATAACACTCAGCCTCTGCATCACTGTCTGTTGCTGATATATCAATACCATTAAACCCAAGTGCACAAACATGCTCATGTCTCTTAGACAGAGTATATGTCTTTAAATCTCAGAACTGGCAACCCTAATCCACATGAGATTTGGTGGAGAGAAAGTAATTGCAATTGTACAATTATCATTTTTAGAAACTTATCCCACTCGTTCATCTGTGGAGGGGAAAACATTACACTTATTAATATTTTAACACCTCTACGAGTACATGTGACATGCGTAACCTTTCATAAAGTAAGCATGTTCAAGGCCACATTCGTCTTCCAAACTTTATCTAGATATCAAGCTTCTCAAGTGATTCCAACCAGAACCTCAAAACCTAATCTGGGCATTATACCAACCAGTTTCTTAACAGTTATACCACTTTAATACTAAACTGTGCTTGATCTTCTTTGCTATATAAAGAAGTAAACATGAGCATCTCATCACCATTACAAATGGAAATGTAACAATACCCATGTGTGATATGCACATTCTCAAGTTTCATTTGCCCACCTGCTCCCCAACTAAGCTTCCTTAAGTGAATTCAGTCACTCAGGTGAGAATTCTTTGAAAACCCCACATAAAACACTGCAGTCAGAGTACTGATCCTCCCCACATCAAGGTTACCACTCACCCACGGACTGGCCTCTAGGGTAATAGGCCTAAGGGCCAATTCGAAAACATAAAATGCTGGTGTGGGTCCGTTTTTTTAGCCAAAATGTGCCAGTTTTTTGGCCAATTTGGTCTAGTTTGATGAGTTACTTCACTATTCGACTAGTAGTTTTGACAGTGTTGCAGAATAAACATTCTTTAAAATGCACAATTTGCATCACACTTTATCAATTAACTCCTCCTTGGTTGCAATTTAAACAGTAGCCGAACAAGACAAAGTTCGTTCACTATTAGGAAACTTCCGTCCCCAACACACTATCATGGGCCCCAAAAGAGCCAAACTTTTAAGAAACAAAGTTCTTTGAATTGACTGAATCTTGGAATGTTCTTTTTGTTCAAATGATCTTTCATAACAGACAATTTCGAGAAGAGCTTATATTTCTTTGTATCACAAATGTGGCTTGAGGCAATATTAATTAACAGGCACCTCCTCTTCTTAATTGGCACATTTGTTCCCCTACCTTCCCCAAACCTATCACAGCAGACATTGATTAGGGATGAAGGAGTAGATGTCATCCTCAGATGCATCAGGTATCTGTTCACACACATCCACATACCAGTTAACCCGGTCAAAATGCATTGCTTGCAGACTCCTGGGGTCTTTCAAGTATCTTAACAATGAACACCTATGCATCTACTTCTCTACCTGAGTAACCGTTCTTCTCCCTAACCACTGACTGACTGCCTACTAGTTGCTAGTGACTTCAGCATGTCCAAATATATCTCAACTAGTAAGTGTCCTATGACCCACTCTTTTCTTACTAACATCAGCATATTTTCGAATCCAACATTTGCAAGCTTGCGTCTATCAGAAAATGTTTTCACATGACTATACTGATGCCAACATATCAAGCACGTGTGATGCTTCTCAAGTTAAAACAAATGCGTTGCATATACAAGCCCTTCAAATCCATAAGCAAATAACACCATTGGAGCTTGCAAAGTACATCCATTAGCATTACTGTAGTTGAGGAGTTTGCCATTCAACCCAATTTTATTAAAGAACTAATGAAAGATACAAGGTTTTGAGAAGAGGAAAAGACCAGGGTAACACAAAGCAATGATTGCTACCCTACCTCACGTGATAAAACCATGCACGGATATGTTTCCTCTTTGGCAGATCTCCTAGACACAAGCAAAACAAGACTACAGTTATAAATATCCTCTTTAGCAAATTCAAAATCATGATAATAAAGGTCTTTATGCTCTGATCCCTCTGCAAGGCCATCTCTCGGAAAATTCCTCTTCCAAAAAGAGCAGAGGAACAAGAATGATTCCTCCTGCATTCCCATACCTGCTACCCATTTACACCCCTACTTCCCTTTCGGTGGCACACTTCTTTGTGTGGCTCCTACTGCCCGCTCTCCCTGTGATGACAGTTCCTTTTCACTAACGTGGGTTGGAACTAGCACGTTATTGTCCTTATTTTTTTTTTACTTTATTGTCCCCCGGTATCCATGTAATGGAAGCAGGTGACACACCCACAGCCCCTGAACCCAGTATAACAAACAAGGAGAGCGGGGGACACCCCCAAAACTTCTGTTCCCCTTGTTCGGTATAATGGGATTTAGTATTTTGGTTACTGCTGAAGGCGCAGTAAACGCACATTCTGATTTTTTTTATCACAGTAATGTAGCGATACCGGTTGCCCACACCGGGGATCAACAGTGTTTCTAGAAGAGTACCTAACATGTTCCACAGAGTTAAGAGGACTGCCCATGCACCTCTAAAGGGCAAGGCCAGGGTTAGCACCCAAGCTCTCGCTAAGAAATCATGTGGGAGGTAGTGAGAGTTCTCCCCAGATCCAATGTACCATCAAGGTTAAATTGAAAATTATAGTGGATTCAGAGCAACCATGGATCCATTTGGCAAAGATAGTGGCAACTCCACCCTCTACTTCCCAAGTTAAGGGCTCGGCATCCATCAAAATTAGCAGCACACCATTTAAAAATGATGATCTTCTAGGGACAGAGCCATTTTTAAGAAGGGTTCTTGCCATCATTCCTTGTATGCTATTTGTGAGCATGAGTGCTGTAATCCTGGTGCAACCAACCTCATGTTATACCCACTTGATTTGATGATGATGCTTGACCATCCCTTCATATTTCCTCCACATGGACTTACAGGGGGCATTTCTGTTAATTTAGAGATGAAGAATCAAGTTTCCCTTTTCACAGTCTGAGAGAGACACAATTCCCAGATATGTGCAAACAAATCCAGTAGTAAATTAACAATTACACTTTGAAACTTTGCTTGGTCAAGCAAGCACGAATACTAATATATGATAAGTTAATCTAACACATAAACATATGTAAAGGTAACAACGTATACCTAGTTCTTTAATTTGCTGAATGCTTATTAAGATCACACTGCTAGATAAATTGTCACTAGGCACTAAAGCAATAGGACAAGAGAGGTCGGGGTGAGGAAGCAGTAGAGTCTTTTAGTTGAACACATGCATAGGATTGCATGAACTGCCAGGTCTTAAAAAGATTTCAAATTCTTGGGGTAATGCATGTAGTCCTTGGTTGTGATTTGGTCAGAACGCACAGCGGATCTGAGCAGTTAACACACAGCCAGTGCACTTCAGCACTGGGAATGTCTTGTATAAAAATGTAGGGACCACTAAGAGCCGAATGGGATGAATAACAAAACAGAGAAGCTGCAGCAAACATTTCACTAAAACGGACACATCTAGGCCCTGAAGTAAAGTAAAACATGTTCAGTGTCAGGTGAAAAGTGGTGATCTTGCTAAGGAGTAAAACAATTCTATGGTTGTCTGAAAATTTAATAGAACACCCATTTACAGACACTGTTGCTCAGCCCAGTTAATGAACCTTTAACGAGAAGAGATGCAGAACCCACTCTTCCAGCATATAGTTGAATTCTACATTTAAGACAATACCTACAGGATACCTCAGAAACGGATTTGCAACGTTACTCATCCATGGTTTCCCATAGCCTGTCTCACATACACACACACACACACCACACATTCTCCAAACCTGACTCTCAATGCACATAAAACAAGGAAACAATGAGGAGGGAATGTGTCCACTGACCACATTTTTCACAGTAGTCAACAGAAAAAAGCAGGATGAGGATTCACTTCTCCAGGCATCACATGCAATCACCCCCAACACCAGTAACCCTTCTTGAAAGGAATATATGGTTGACTTTCCACTGATGCTACTTCACTGACATTTTGTTATACCCACCGATAACCAGAGGGGCCCACGGGAGAGGAACATTTCTGTGGGGAAATGCTCATTGTGTACTTGGCTTAAGGATCAGACTTTGGAGATAGGATGAACGAGACATAAGTAATGAGTAGTTTGGCACAAGATATTGAGCAGGTTGCAAGCAAGAGAATTGGAACGCTGTGATGCACAGTAAGACCACACTGGCAGTCCTGTTATGCTGTTATATTATCAAATGATGAGAAGGAAGATCATTGGCCCATTGCCCTTTGCATCTATCTGCTTCTCTCTTAATCACCTTGGCAGTTGTACATTTGGGGGACCTTTAAGAAATATAGGCAACCAAGGCACAGTGCATCAGTTGGAAATAACGTGGTGAAAGCCTGGGAGCACTTATTTGGAAAAACACTGAATTGCCAGAATCTCTACCAAATAAGGCACATTTACTTTCTGATATTTACTTTGAGATTCAGGCAGGGTGGGCCAGGTGTGTTGTTACATAAGGCAGGCATGGTTGGAGTTTGTAATCCACCTTGTAAAGTATTGCCATTAATATGTTTTAATATTGGCACACAGGCATTGTACTTTTTAACATGATACCACGTCCTCTCCAACCCATTTATTTCTATTTTCCCCATCACCAATATGCCTATATATCTTTAAATGCCAAGTAAATGTACCTCTCCAGTCTCCTCAATGACCGTGTGAGATACACACTGCACTCACCGTGCACACGTGTTTAGCCAAGCCCAATTGATCGCATTACTACTGTCTCACAGGGCAGGTACTCAATGCAATCTTCAAGATGCCGCCGGGTGCTTTTTGCTGTAATGTGCTGTGCTTAAACTTATACACACTCGCACCTACTGCCTGACCACAGTGTTGTTCATTTACATCCTAGAACAGTTGACTTGAAAAAGGGAGTAGCTGTGGGAGCTGTGTTTGAACCTCTCCATCAATTTGATTAAAGTGTGGCTACTATTTGTAAACAGATAGGTTGAGTACCTAATAAAATACAATAATATTAATCGGTCCATTACAAGCAGGTACTAAAATAATGAATCAGAACTACCATGTGCCATGTGGTAGCAAATATGAAAGGCCATCATTACATTCTTACAGAATGAATTTGCTGCTATGGAAATGGCCTTGGCTGCTTTGGTAACAGTCTTTTTTTTAGAAAAACAAAAGGAAATTAGAGAAACAAAATAAAATTGCATTAGTGATATATTGGCCGGTGGAGAACTTTAGCACTTTGATTGATGCAAATCCCAGCGGGTTTTCTGGTTAATAGCTACAAACGTGGGAAAGCTATGATAAGTATAACTTTTTATTAATAGCCAGAATTCCAAATGTACTTCGACAATCTCTGATTCACTCATTCTCTCAGTTTTTAACTAAAACATATGTATTAAAACTTAACCAAAGTATAGCGAGGCACATAAGGACCATACCGTTTTTTTTGTTTGTTTAATTTTTAGGAAATGTATCAGCCCAGTCTGAATCGGTGTGTCAGTTATCAGGCTCACCAATTAATAAAAAGTACCTTACTAAACACAGAAGTGCAATCAAAGGTTGGCAGGGCTAGTGTTCATGAGCCATTTTAAAAGACATGAATAATACATAAAGAATTATAAATATGAATAGTGGTGAGCAGAGTTGCAAAAGAATCAGAGGAAAATAGCATTAGTTGACTAAGGGCTCTGAACATTGAAATAGTTTGACAGAAGCTGTGATTGCAAAGTTTTCCATTTCCCCTACAAGTATTGGTTTGAAGGGAGGAGAGATTGAACAAGGCGCAGGGTGATAATATGAGTTAGGCCTCCGTCAGGTCCCCTAGACTATCTACCAGTCACGTTTTAATACTTACTGCGTATGTTCTGTTTTACTCATGGAAACAACATTAACTAATAGATATGTTGTATAAACCTCAAACAATGCCTAACACGCAGTACAAGAAACTGGTCTAGCATCTTCAACATAATGTAAAAATAGTAACAATGAGATCATTGTGTGAGCCAATGTTACTTACTATATTTAATTGAACTGACCCAAGACTACAAGTCCCAAAGTGCAATTATTGGAGAAATTAAACCCCAGACAGAAGCATTTGTTTACCGTCCTAGACTGTAGAACTTGTTACACATTACAATTATTCATTTTATAAGTAGTGTTCTTACTCGGAATAAACAACATTCATTGGAAACAAACACTTATTTCATGTCGTGTTAAATGCCGTTAAATGCCTGAAACACAGCAGAAGACACATTGTATAGTCTAATATTTCTTTTCTTTTTCTTTTTTTCCAATGTTGGTCATCTATTGGTGTTTTGGGGTTTTCTTGGACAATCATCTCCTGAAATGCAAAGTGATCATAATGCTTAATGAGGACACTGTTCAGTACTTAACTCCTCCACCCCGAAATACAAATGCAGACAACATGGTGTGGGGGAGGAGACAGAGGAGCACAAGCTTGCCAATGAATGCCTCTTTTTACAGCACTGCAATTTTCCGAGTTTTTAAATGAGTGGGAGGACATACTTCCAGCAACGTGCTATACCACTTTTCTCCACATTACTTCGTAAAGGTGGGGAAATGACTGCAGGCACAATTACCAAGCGCAGTAAATGCACCAAATTCCCTCGTTATCTGGTGGATATATTGCCTATAGGTTTAGCAGAAATGCCAATGAAATACGGTGGTATCTCCTGCAGAAATATTGGCATACTATAACGGTGTAATGGTGTCAAGAGTGTTTAAACAGTGTTCTGCAATAACGCAGTACTTGAGTGAACCATAACTAAGTCAACAGCAATTGCGAGGTCTATGTAACAAAGTATTTTGTGAGTAAAAAATGGATTGGCCACTTATGTGCCCCTCCCCCATAGCAACCATCATGTTTTACAGAGTAACTGTACATCTATACCAGCATAAAGTCTATTACTTGACTATTCTTCAGTTTACATATGCTTGTCTGGCTTTAAAACCACATTACTGTTAGTGCAGAGCAGAAGTCTGTAACTTGCTACACTCTAGATGTTTGGGACAACAACTCCATTGATCCCTCACCATTAGCTTTGCTGGAAGTGGCTGATTGGATGTGTAGATCAAAAAACCTCTAGAGGGCCAAAGGTTGTATACCACTGGTGTAGAGGATCGCACACTCAGCTTTGAACAAAGTTGTCGGGATTGGATGTTGGATTTGATCCACTCCACCAGTGTTTTTTTAACACGTTTGATAGATGTTGTGGGTGGCAATTTAAAATAAATTACAAAAAAATGACATTTTTTCAAAATATAATTGTCATCTTATTCAAGTAACAAGGGCAACAGATTGCATTGGTAAATACAAGAATAAACACAAGAGATAAGTGGCTTTATTTTAAAAGATTTAACGAGAATTACATGTCCCCTGCAAAAAGGAGCATATATTAATAATATTGGTCGGAGAGGCAGCAGGCACTGTTATGGAGCCCTTATTTTAGATTTTGTTCAATGCCCTAAATATATTAGGAGGCACATTTCGAACCTGTAAAATATAATGTTTTGTAGTGCTGTATATTATGGGTGTTTTGAGTATTGTTTTTGCCAATCATCTCTGCAATCATTATTTTAACAAATTACTTGATTTCTTTCTCTATGCAAAGACCAAAGAAAATGTAGAGTTTAACACACTTTAATTGAGATTTTCATAAAAAACTGGATGGCTTCTCCACATCCAATGCTGCAACAAGTCTCTTTAGTAATTCTGAATAAATGAAAAGGTGTCACTCACAGTCTTTCCCGATTTTGTCTTCTGATAATAGGTTAATCTTGCCAACCTGTTTTGGTCCCATAACTTGTACAGTGTGCATATCTTTAATGCCTTCTGGCACTGGCTGGCATTTTCTTCTCACCTTTTAAGATTTCTTCACTCAAGATACCAATCCTCGTCTTAAACCCACTTAAAGGCCCACTGTGTTTTCATGATCCATATACCTCAACATCTCAAAAAGTGAAACAGGGTTGAATGAACAAACTTGAAATAGCGACTGATCTTGTAAAGTTGGAGCATCTACCATGGCAGGACATATATAGAGTACACACATTCCAATATCTCTATTTTAAACCCTTATCAAGGTCACAACAACAATTATTTCTGTTACCCTGATCTGGAAAGATATCCCTTGTGAGTGACATAAAAAATACAACTTGTGGGAGGAACATGTTTCTAAATGCCTCCATAGGAAATTGGAAAGCCTACGACATTTCTTTCCTATGTGTCTAATATATAATTGACTTTGCCCCCTTTATGGTTGTGAGCTTATGGTCCTTGAAACGTGCATCTGTTGCTGGATGGGATTACACCAGAATAATTCCGAGACCAAATAGCCGAACAAACTCAAGAAAATGGCAAATTTTTCTTTTACTGGCAAGTATCTAAAACAGGGATTGTAGAACAAACATCAATGGGCGTATGCTCATTCTCAGCGATTGCCACATGAAAAACAATGATATACTCTCTTTGTGCATCAGAATGACGTCATGCCATGTGGCAATAGTGAATAAACCTATCAACAGTTGGGCTTGGTTAAAGGACACATCTAGATATACAATCATATAGGAGCTTGGTTTGCTATTGACTGTCAGATATCAGCTGGACAACTCATGGCTATCTCTTCAAACTTGTGATATTAAGACAAATCAGATACAGTGTTTCATTGGTTTCTCAAACGATAAGGTCCTTCATTATATGGAATAATACAATTGGTTTGGCACACTTGGGCCATGTCTGGAACATTTGGTTCCATTAGCAGCATGTAAGCCAAGACCCAGGTGCAAGGAGATAGGACATGAAGCTGCCCTAACACCCAATTAGCCCAACATCTCTCATCGCCTAAACCGTCTGCCATGAAATTCTCTTTGTACTTGGCCTTGGAAAGTATTCTTGTCCTGGGAATGCAAAGGGAGTGAGGGCACTCGGTTTCGTGTCTGGAACTCCAAGTTCAATACCTATTTCCATCCTCAACTTACGTGACAATAGACATGATTCTGTTAATTCTGCAAGCTTTTCAATGTTTTAAATGAGTTAAGACTTGTAGCCTCTGTATTCTTCTTTGCGCTTTAACGTGAGAAGATTCATCCTCTGCACACATGTTCCTCCTCATTATAAATAGCTGATCTCGACTTCTCAGTTCTTGACGTCAGGCCAGACAGCCTCTCAACTCAGCTCCAACAACCTGCTATTCTACTGGCACACAACCTTTCATTCTTTCTTCCACAATGCTGGCTCTGCCTGCATTTACTGTTTGCTACTTGTAGCTAGCCTATACGATGACTTGATCGATCTTACATTTCAGAGTCTGTACATTCTTTTTACGTATGATTCCTGCAGCACTTTTTACTGCTCTTCTTTGACACTTTGTGGTTCACTTGATTCTTTACTTTGTCATTTCCCCTCTAGGATCCATACATCGTCTTTGTTCAGTATTTCAGGACATCGTGCACACTTTCTTATCACGTGATAAGTTTGTTTTCTTAACTCTTTCTCATATTCCTTCAGGGAGTTCCTACTGCAGGCTTTCATCAACTAGAGGGTACATTCGATATGGTCCTCTTAATGGATACCATCTTCCATATACTTGCTGCAGTATTGGTACATTAGCTGGTGTTAGACGGGGCACAGTCTCATCGCTCCAATACAGGGAAGATAGGGAGGTAGGATCTCATGTGGATATTTATATATGTCTAAATTTCCCACTCTGGTCGAGTCCTGAATGACCTCCTCAGGTTTTCCGGCTTCTTTGAATCTTCTCTTGAAGAAATGTTTCTTTGGTATCCATATCTCCATCACCCTTCTCTGGGTACTCGCATTTACCATATGTTTTCCACATTCCAGGTCAGGGTAATTGCATTCTCTGCTTCAGGTACAAAAGACCCAAAGTCTGTAGGGTATTTTGTGGAGATTTGGGGCCTGACGGTATTTTCTTACCGCCGAAAAATAACTTAGCAACAATCACTCCTTGTATTCAGATTGGGCCATGTACAACAATACTATAGTGGACATGCATTATTTCAGCACACAGACATGCGTATTTGGTGTGCGTGGTTGGTATGCGTGGTTGGTGGTATTTTGGTGAGCATAATTCCCTTGTTTTATTTGTGACCCCAATATCCAGAACCCCTTATTTTTGTTTAGATTTTTTGTGTAATCACTAGAGAGACCTCAGGCTTTCATTTCAGGAACACCACATTTTCATTTTTAGTGTGCCACCATGGGCAATTTCTCTCTGTCTTATCTACGGCAGCGAGCTATCATGTGGTATTTTCACTATCTTATATATGGTAGTGAACTATGTCCCGGGCCTCCCTTTTTGCCGACTCATAGACCTCCGACAAACTACAACACACACAGTTAGTTACAATTGCTCATACTGAACTACATTGTGCACACGGCTGCAGCCAAATTTGATGTTTAACTACCTTGAAAATGACAATTGCACTGTCTAAACATCTCCCCACATCATCAGCACTGTATTGGTAAATATAAAACACACCACCCATCTGCTTTCAAATATTTTTGTGTATTATAAAAGTTGCATTTAAACACGATCTCACTCTTTACAGAAATAAATAAAATAGCACAGTAACAGCATTGTCTGTGATACACTGAAAAGAGAGTGGCGGAGACAAGAACTCAATTTGCAACATTAAACATGTGAGTAAAGCACAGGAATCTCCTTTCCTACACTGACTGAATATTCTCGTACACACTCAGCTCCCACGCTTCTGTAATTACCTTATCTGTTCAGCATGAGTTTTCTCCAGCTGTTCTCTTTCTGAATTTGGCTCCCTTGAAGATTAACCCCAGTGAAAACAAGCGTCGTTCGTTCTCAAACCGGGGTTATTGCCTGGAATTCTCAGCTTTTGCAGCAGGAATGCTTCAGCCAGGAAACAGGCCCTTCTCCCAGCTCTGCCAAATCTCGATTGTCCTCCCCCTCTCCTCAAGCTCCCCCAGCAAAACTCTAATCACTGCCTCTAGCATGATACTTGCTATGACGCTGCTCCAATCAGAATCAATCATGCCATCTCCTCCCTCACTACACAATGGCTCATTTCTACGGTAACCATTTGTAACCAACTGATTTCCTGTTCCTTCGAGTCCTTTGCTTCCTGTAGTTATGTGGACAGAGCAGCAGAGAAAAAGAAAAAAAATGAATGTGCGTTTAAAAGTTCATTTTCAGAGTAGGCCTAATTCTGCAGTGGAGACACATTTTTATTAGTTGGTTATGTTAAATGCAGTTTTATTAGTCAGGTTAGTTATTAATAAGGTTAGTTATTAATTTTCAAATGTGTCTCTTGCACCATAGGCATTTCAGGTGAAAAATAGTGTCCATTTTTGAATGTGCACGTGTGCTTTTAACTGTAAAAATAGATTTGCATCTTATATGTTAAAATCGTTTTTGACTGAATAGCCTGTCTTTACTTATATGTCCATGTTAATCTGGCTACATATATAGCAATGCATCACACCCATGTGGTGGTGCTGCATCAAAAAAAAATTGCTACCTGTGCAGTAGTGCTGTACTCTGTGCTGTAACACGCCAAATATCCTTACATACCCTCCTTTTGTTTTTAGAACTTGGCTACGATCCAAGCCAATTCCTAAAAACAACTTGTTCTTTTTTTTCTTTTAAAATGCATGTGTATTGGGATATCTTTCTCTTCCTGACATAGCTAAAAATCAGTAGCATTTTCATTTTTACTGATAGCACAATCAACCATCCACCCATGATTAGCACCAGGACAGCCAAACCCACTATTGAGCGTTCCCCCCAGGTTCCCCAATTAAATCTTTCCACTTCTATTATCCCCAGATTACTAATTGTAATATTATTTTTTCTCAAATTCATTTTTATAACATGTCTTTATAACATGTCTTTCTTTGTGGTTCAATAAATGATTCAATAATGTGATTCAATAAATATTCCACATCCGGATCTATTGGAAAAGTATCCCTTTGAAAAAAATCGATATTTTCCACTTGGCTTTCCCAAACATCATTTGTTACATGAAACAATGTTAACCCCCCAATTGACACAATTGTATCCTTTGGAACCTGTAAATAAAAAACATTATATTTCACCTGTTTAACCACGTATGTTCCATGGTTTAAATGTACTACCGTCATGTTCTTTAAACAGTTGCTGACCAACCATTTACCTCTGACCATCTTAGCCTGTGCCATTTCTTCACTCCCCATATTGCTAATAATCACTTCACATCCCTCTGATATACTTGGGTCAGATTTCAAACCACAAATAGCATCTGTGGCATCAGGAACAAACGGTTTACCTGGACACATATAATTTTGTTCTTTAAATTTTACACATGTTTCCAGGTTTGGTATTAAATAAACTTCAGGTTCCCATGACTGAAATGCCACCACTTCTGGAGTCTTAATCTTAATAAATTTTGCCAAAATCCCACGTTGTGTACCCACTTCGTTTGGTAAATAAGTTCAGGGGCTACATATGGGGTGCATAGCAAAAATCCGATCTCTAGTCTTTCCAAGTCCACATATAACGGCATTGCATTACCCATTTCGAATGCAATTTTTACCTGTATTATATCAATTTCCCTGCTGGTCAATCTTTCTATCATTTGACAAATAATATCCTGCGAAATCAAATACAAGAGGATATGTCCTTGAATCAATTGTGAAACTGCAGTTTGAACTTCTCTCATATAATTTGTTAATAGTCTATCAACAGGACTCATTATGTTCAATATTTCATTTAAAATTCTGTCATGCTTAAGTATTATTTTAGTCGCCCGTTGCATTACATACGCTTGTTCATTTAGAATGATTGCAGTTTCATTTATGAATCTTCCTTGTTCATCCAGTCCCCCTCTAATTCCATCTAATGTTTTTTGCATTATTTCTAGGTCAATACTCAGTTGTTGCGCTTTAGTACTCAGTGTTCCTACCGAAATAGAATTGGCTGTTGATATTGTGGTACCTATTATGGCTCCAACTATAGACATTACCAATGATATTGCGAGCATCACCGCACCTCTCTTTCCTCTCTTCTTCTTAATGTCTGCTGAATTCACAAATGTTTTTTCCAATTGCATTAATATATCTCTTATTGACTGCTTAGTGTCCTCTTTTCTTATTTCCAGCCACTTTTTAGTCTGTTCAATCTTAATTCCGGTATTGTTCAAGTGTTTTTCAATCAAAATCTCAGGATTCAATGGTATGTATATATTTTGGAAAATCATCCTTCTATCACTCATGATGAATCCTGGTGCCTCTTCCACCGCAATACCAGATGCTGGTCCAGGTTCAATGACAACCTGTGCTTCTGAATTCTTGAAGATCCCTCCAAATATCATCATCATTAACCATATCATCGGTATCATCTTCAATGCTGATCGCTTTGCAGCCTTGGTCTTCACCCCTCTTTGGGACTTTCCCGGAATCCGTCCACGTGGGCTCCAGGACTCGATCGTCTCCCGTGGGCTCTGACCCCGGAACCTCCGACCAAATAATGTTAATTTTCTAAATCAAATAGAAAATAAACAAATTAAGTACATAGCACAATACTAACTTCACCCTTTTCCCAAAAATAAAACATGCTTGGTAAAAATATTTCGTTTTTTTTTTTTCTGAAATTAAACACAAGTTAAAAAGAAAACAAGCACATATAAAACAGCATTCAATATTTAATACATTTTCTCTCTGCACACCAACCATGAGCTTCCATTATATATAAATGTATTTATTTATTTATTTATTATATATTTTTACATATATTACAGTGTTTATGTGCCATTATAACAATCAACTTTTTAACTTCTTTGTCACTGCCTCCTGATTGTACCCATTTATTTTCTCTTTTTGTGTTCAAGGGACTTTATCTGTTTCTACATGCTCAAGCTGCCTGATCTCAAGTCTGGGATGGCATGGTTTGATTTGATTTACATGGACAAACTGCTCTATTGCCGTTTCACCTTCATTTTTCAAAATTTTATAAACTACAGGAGATACCTTATCTATAATTCGAAATGGCCCCTGCCAGGCTGCTAGAAATTTAGAATTTTTCTGTTCACTTTTTCCAAAATGAAACATGTACACCTGATCCCCTACACTGTATTCCTTTCATGATGTCTTTTTGTCATAATAAGACTTTGCACTGTCAGCAGCTCTTTCCAGATTTCTCTGCACAAAAGCAAATGCATGTTGCAAATGCCTCCTCAGTTCATCAATATATTCATGAACTGTGGATGCACTCGCAAGTGTCTGCTCATGTGTTCTGCATAGTAGGTGTTGTGGTAACACCATTTTCCTACCTGTCAAGACCGCATGGGGGCTAACACCTGTTGCTTTGGCAGGAGTTGATCTGATTGCCATCAAAACCAACGGTAAACGTAAATCCCATCTGGAACCTGCTTCTGCCACAAATTTCTTTAAAATATCCACAACAGACCCGTTGCTTCTTTCAACTGTACCTGAAGACGCTGCCCGATATGCGATATGTAGTTTCCTTTTCACACCTAGTATTTGCCATACCTTACTCATTAGAGTACTTGTGAAATGACTTCCTCTGTCTGACTCAATTCTTTGTGGCAACCCAAACCTTGAGAACACATGGTTCACCAGCAATGTGGCTGCTGTTTGCGCACTACAATCTGGTGCAGGAATGCATTCAATCCACTTCGACATCAAACATACCACACTCAAAATATAACGGTTTCCCCTGCTCGACCTTTTTAAAGGACCTACATAGTCTATTTGCAAATCAGAGCATGGGAGAGTTAGGCTTCTTTTCATTAATGGTGCTCTATGCATTGGTGAAGCAGGTTTAAATTGGGCGCATACTAGACATCCTCTAGTATATAATTCCACATCTTGGGACATATGTGGCCAGTAAGCATAATCTTTTAGTATTTCCAATGTTTTTTGTGAACCTCTATGGCCTGCAGTTATGGCATCATGTGCATGGTGTAGCATTAGCCCTCTGAATGAAAGGGTTACCACCCACTGTATTTGTCCTGTTATGGACTCTCTAATCATGAGTCCATCCTGTAATCTAATTCGTGTTTTGTTTTTTAATAGCACCCTCAACTCTTCTTTTCCCATACAATCATTTTCTGTTAAAGGATTTTGTTCGGGATCTATCAAATGATCATAATAGATTCCGAAAATTCGATCATTCTTTTGTGCCTCAATCAAATCTTGGTCTGGCGTGTCATGACTCCACTGCACCACCGGTTGATCTACCTCCTTTGGTGCTTTAGAACGTGTGACTGCATCAATTTGTATTTCACCCATTAAATAATCAATAGGTAGCAATTCTCCCATCACAGCCCCAATCTTAGCCAGGTGGTCTGCCTTATCATTTCCCTCCTTATCCTCTCCTGGTGTTTTTAAATGCCCACAAATTTTTCTCCAGTATATTGTTAAATTATTCTCTGACACCAATTTGTCTATGGCTTGTATCATTTTTCCATGTTTAAGTGGCTTTTTGTTGTATGTAACCATGCCTCTTGCTTTCCAACCAGGCATATACTCCACAAAGCTATTTCGTGCATAGTCAGAATCAGTCACCAGGACAATTTCACTGAACTTTTTATCAACTGCAGTAGCAATTGCTTTATAAATGGCTACCAAGTCCGCCACCTGACTGCTCCTATCTCCAATCCTCATCCCTATACTGGGGACGCCTTCACATTTCAACCAGACATTTCCTATTCCTGCCACTAACAGTTTATTACTGTCATTTTCAATGTGAAAAGCACAACCATCCACATATACAGTTGGCAAATCCTTGCATGTTTTTTCATCAAAAGCTTTGTGTGGTGATTGTTCAAATTCCTGCAAACTAGTTTCCACTTCCATTTCATTTGGTATTTGTTCAGCTGCACAGTCATGTAAGTCAGCTAACCCTTGAGCAATTGGGTTCTTTTTATTTTGTCCATATCTCACTTCTACGGGAAAACCTTGTAATGCCAGCGTCCATGAAGTGATTCTGGATTGCGCTAGATTACCTGATCTAATTCTTTTACTCTCTAAAAATTGCAAAGGTTGATGATTTGTTTCAATAATCACCTTTTCTCCCTGAACAATGGGGCGGAAATGTTGTATCGCCCACACAGTGGTTAATAGGGCCTTTTCACATTCATTAAATTTCATTTCAACTTGGGAAAATGCCTTACTTGCATAGGCAATGGTTTTGTGATTCAAATCGTGTTTTTGTGATAACACTGCTGACATACAATGTTCAGAAAAACCTATTTCTATAAAGAAATCCCTGTCCTTTATGGGGTATGCTGAACATGGTGCCTTTCTTTGTATGGCCTCTATTTTCTTCTTTTGTGGAATAAGCCCATGTTCAGTCACTTCATGCCCTAGAGAGTTCACTTTTTTCTTGCACCATTCTGCTTTTTGCAAAGATACTTTGGCGCCTGCTTTCTGCAATTGGCCAAGTACATGTCTTATTTCATCAAAATGGCTTTTCAGGCTTTCATTTTTTATCAGGACATCGTCCACATAAAATATTGTTCCTCTTTCCGCTGCATCCGGCATGACCTTTCTCAAAAATATGCCAAATTCACTCCCACTATTGATGTACCCGAACGGAGCTCTAAGCCAGGGATATTGAGTCCTGTCAAATGTAAAGGAAAATAAATGTTGTATCTCCTCTGCCAATGGCACGCACCAATATCCAGAGGTGAGATCTAATGTGGTAAATACATTTGAACCATGTACCTGAGCTAGGCCCTGATCAATGAATGGCAGTGGCCATCTAGATACTGGTACTCTTTTATTTAACTCTCTCAAGTCTGCACACAGCCGCCATTGACCATTTGGCTTTAACACACCTACAATAGTTGTATTGGATGTGCTATGAATGGGCCTGATGATTCCCCGCGATTCCAAATTTTTAATAATCTCTGCCAATGATTCTAAACATGCCAGTGGTAGTCTATACTGGCGTACAAACACTGGATTTCTGCTACACCCTTCTGGTAGTGTGGCCACATGTAAATCAGTTAAACCACAATCATAAGCATCTTTTGCAAATACATCCTTAAACTCCATAAATATCTCCCTCAGATTGTCCCTATCCTCATTGCTTTCACACGCATCCGCTAAGGAGATCTGCTCTTCTACCATTTTGGAAAATTCTGGAAAATCATCTGGTAAGGGAATCTCGACGCTTTCCTCTAACTGTGTGGCTCTGTCTTTTTGTAAAGCTGCCACTTTTAAATATTTTGGCATATCAGCTTCCACTTCAATGGGCTGATTTTCTGTTTCATTTTCATTTAAATTAAATATTATGCAATCCTCTTGATGGCAGCACACTGTCTCATTTGAATCATAAGGATACACAGAATGAATTTTAAATATTCCTTTGGGCTGAGAGTCCAGGTGTTCTGGCAACTCACCCTTGGCATCTACATACTTTTCAGAATATTTCCAATCACCATGTTATTTAAATCTGCCTTATAATGTGATTTTTGTATGGCCATTCATAATGGGGAGTTTTCCTCTAAATGAATATCCTGACAACCTTTATTATTTACCATAATTTTTACAGATCCTTCACCAATGTCTACCAATGGAATGTATTCATAATCCAGGCCTTGCTGTTTTATAGATTCATTCAGGCATACAAATGCATCAGAGCCTTTCATCTGCTGTCCATTTTTACATTTCAGTGTTATTGCAAACTGTTTTGTAAATGCAGGAATAATAGTATCTGTCCTCATTTGTAATTCGATTGCATAAGGAACCAGTTGTGCACAATGATAAGCCCTTGTTTTGTCTTCAAATTCAGGTGCCGGACCACCTAGGCGTGACCATATTTTTTGATTAAGGAAATCTAACACCATACACATTCTGTGCATGATGTCATTGCCCATGTAAAATTCATTTTGTGCTCCACTCACTATCCATACATTATGGTAAATTGTTTTCTGCCCAGTGCTAATTTTAAGCATGCATCTGCCTGCAATTCGGTCTGGACTGTCCAACCCAGAAACATATTGGTTTTTAATCCTAAATCTCGGGATTTCTTCCCTCTCCATTATTTTTTGCAACAATTTCTCATTAATGCAACTCCTTTCATGTCCAAGCGCTAAAGTGGCTTTTATTGTTTTAAAATAGTCATTTATACCAACATGAACCCATGGTTGCTCATCTTCCATGTGTATTTCTGCCAGAGTGGTAATGTGTTTTTCTGAATCTGTTTTAGGAGCAATATTCTGTTTGCATGTTTTCTCTTTTAAATAAAAACGTAATGTGTGCTCATCTATGGCAGTCTGCCAATTTTTCCTTGGGTCCAAGTATATTTGTACAGGTAGTTTTTCATTGTCGCTCTGCATTTTGTCTTGACACATTAATATAACAGTGACACTAGGTATGCAGCTATTCTGGAGATATACCTCCACAGCATCATTTGTTTTGGCAACGGTGTGACATTCATTTATATTGCTGTTTTGTGATTTTAGTTTCTTAGGCCTCAATGGTTTTTTGGTTAAGGACCACAGCACTCCATTCACCCCATCTATGAGAGGAGACAATCTTTTCAGGCAATCTGTCCCCATCAGAAATGGAATTTCACAAATAGATGTGATCAATACCTCTTGTTTCATTCTGTGCTTTCCTATTTTTATGTCAACCTCAGTTACACCTATGATGGGCACCTCCTACCTATTAAAGTTATGCACTGGGCCTTGATTTTCCTTCACTGTGATCTGACTCTGTGGGGTCTCCCTTCATTGATACTCTTTACCAGCTCCTTGGACATAATTGTGGCCTGTGTGCCAGTGTCAATCATAGCAAAGGTGTGGCATTATTCTTCTACAGTGATGGGTGCATAATATCTGTCCTCAACTTCCTCTAATACACATAAGAAATGTGAATTCTTACTGATTTCAGGGCTCACCTTTCTCAGGTCTTTTTCACTTTTGGCTAAACACATTGGTAAATGGAAAGACATTTTTCCCTCCTTTTTACCCATTTCTGCGCGAGAGACTTTATTTATTTCTCCATGATCAGAGGTTTTTTGGAGTGTGGCCACTGTTCGCCCATCCATCTGGGTAACATCAGAGACCACATTACAACCTTCCAACTGAACATGTGTAACAACATCATTCAGCAATTTGTCATTTTTTAATTCTGTGCATTTGTGATCATTTAGTGTGATACCAGCCCTTTCAGCCTCTTCAAAAATATGTGGCTCAAAGAATTCTTCAGGTGATTGACTTGTACCCTCCTTTTGAGTATTTCCTTTTTCTGTCTGTGTTTGGTCATTGTTTTGCTTGCCCAGGGAAGGAGCTATAGTATCCCCACTTACTCCCTGTTCACTGGTATTCCCCATGCATGAGTCATTTTTCTTAAATATGTCCCTTTGTTCTTTTGGAATTCCTAATGTTTCTTTTTCATTTGTACAAATCTTTACTGTTTTATTTAGCTCTAGGTTAAACCGTACCTCTTTTTTAGAAGTATTTGCACTTTCTGTCACAAGTTCATTTACTGGCACTTTCACATTTAATCCATTAGGCATCTCAGAGTCGTTATGCAAAATTATATCAGAGCAATCTGTCATTTTGGCACTGCAGTTATCATGGGTACTTAGTCACTTTTCGGAAGCCCCCCGCTCATTGCTATGGCCATCGTCCCCCTCTTTGGAAGGTTGTTCTTGCGCTGTACAGAGCTTTCCTATTTGCTCAGTTAACATTTTCACTTGGGCCTCAAGGCACTGTAACCTTTCCATCTCTCTAGGATCCTCTTTCTGTGGCCTAGGTCGATATTGGTTGTTTTCCCCCTGATTGGATCTATTCTGATACCTCTCAGGTGATTGATGTCGGTTGGGATGGTTTCTGAACTCTTGATTCATTTGTGGAGGGGAGCGGGTTGCACCCATCCTTTGATTATAGTCCCCTGGTGGGGAATCATTGTATTGACGTGGATTGTAGTTCACGTTTTGCCTCATGTCCTGTCTCTCAGATTGTGGGTACTGGCCCCTAGGTTGATTTCCATTATCAGTAAATCGATCCACATATCGGGGCCTATCCTGATGACCATATATCATGGTGTTGGGATCATATCTGCTCTGTGTCCCCAATGAATGGTAGGGACCATCATTTCTTTGATCTTGATTTTGTCTCTGGTTATTGTTCATACCTGCCATATCATGTCTGTCCCCTAAATACCTAGGGCTGATGTAGCTCTCTCTATTACTAGGATTATGTGATTGGAACATTGGTACAGGAAATGGCGATCTTTGTTGATTACCCCTTTGTTCAGGTGTCACATTATTTTTACCTTGGCTTTGAGCAGACTCAAGGGACATTTTGGCTGACCTGATTTCCATTACTGTGGCTGTGGTTTCTTTAGATTTAGGTCTAGTATCTTTCATTTTATCACTTTCTCTACCCTGACAATAGAGTACCTCATATAGTTTTGTGCTTTGATGTACAATCCATTCAAGGGACTTGCCACGGTCAAATTCACGGACCAATTGGGATATGATGTCTTTCTGTAGCCCATAGAAGTATGCAGTTTTAAACTCATTGGAATTTGAGTCAAAAGATACATCAAAGCGAGAAAATGCTCTTTTTAAGTCTTGTAAAAATTGGCGAGGGGATGTATTAGGTCCAGCAGTAATTGTGTAAGCGACTTTCTTTGCCTCCTGCAATGACTGAAAAGGAGAAAAATGACACCTAATTTCTTTTTCAAACTCCAACCAGGTCATATTCTGCTGTTCATTTAATCCCCTTATGATGCTGGCCGTCGGGGCATCTAAAGTTAAATGAAAATATTGTCTGTACTGTTCCTTAGGTATCTGGAGTGCTTTAAAAATGTCATGCACCGCTTCTAAGTGATCCTCAATGCAGCATTCACCTCCCTTTTTAAATGGTTTGATCAGGGCTTTAATGGATTTCATTATTTTTATGGGGCTACTTGTTGCAATGCATGGAATTGCACTATTTTGTGATTCAATCCTGATTTCAGGTGTATGAGATTGGTGGCTGCACCCAATGGGAGTATCAAATCCCCCAAGGGCGCTGCAACCAAGTTCAGTCACCGGCCCAGTCACTGGAGCACTAGCTCTTTGGGCAGAGCTAGAATTCACCTCCACTCCATTGAATGTGGTACCCTGCCGCTTCTCCTGGGATCTGGGAATGCACATTTGCTGTTCTAAGTACTTACACTTTTTAAGGAGTCTGCTTCATTTTGCAAATAGTTGTTTTCATCACTTATCTTATTAATCACCTCCTGCATGTCGCACATTTGCATTTGGCATTCATTGAACTCTTTATTTCTCTTGTCTCTTTCTTGAATCATTTTAATCATTTCTTGTTCTGCACTCTGGAGATCACATTCTTTTTCACAATGTTCTTTTTGTAAAATCTGCATTTCTGAAACAACCTCATCTTTATCCTGTATAATGTGGTCCACTAAGGCTTTTAAGTGTACCAATTCTTGCTCACTATCCTCAAATTGTTTCTTGCTTTTGGATAACTGAGCATCAAAGTCTCTGCATTTTAATTGCATGTCTTTTTGGCATACATCCAATTCTGCTCTTAACATTTCCTGATTTTTACTTGCCCCATCTAATTTAGTCTTTAACCTGTTAATTAGCTGAGTATCATTCTCCTGCATTCGCAGGGACTTATTCAAAATAAACCATATTTTGCCGCATAGCCGTATTAAACAGTCTTTCTCTGCACTTTTATCAGCTGCATTCAATAATCTTGTAAGGCAGACCTGAATTATGCTGCCTTCTGCAAAAATATTGTCTAGTTTTTCTTTCTGCACCTCACCCTGAATGCGTTCACGCCATTCTAACGTGCTATTCGACGACCAAGTCTCATGTGCAAACAACTTTGCCTCTAAATATTGCACTAGGTCTGAGAATGTGGTTTCCCTTTGTGACATTCTGAAATTCGTTTTTAGTGGCACACTGCTATTATAAAATGGGTTCCCTTTAATGTGCAAATGGCAGTGTGAGACACGCTTGCCACGCCCAGTAGGTACTCTATCATCACTTTCCCGGCCTGCAACGCACCATAAATATGTAGGGTATTTTGTGGAGATTTGGGGCCTGACGGTATTTTATTACCGCCGAAAAATAACTTAGCAACAATCACTCCTTGTATTCAGATTGGGCCATGTACAACAATACTATAGCGGACATGCATTATTTCAGCACACAGACATGCGTATTTGGTATGCGTGGTTGGTATGCGTGGTTGGTGGTATTTTGGTGAGCATAATTCCCTTGTTTTATTTGTGGCCCCAATATCCAGAACCCCTTATTTTTGTTTAGATTTTTCGTGTAATCACTAGAGAGACCTCAGGCTTTCATTTCAGGAACACCACATTTTCATTTTTAGTGTGCCACCATGGGCAATTTCTCTCTGTCTTATCTACGGCAGCGAGCTATCATGTGGTATTTTCACTATCCTATATACGGTAGTGAACTATGTCCCGGGCCTCCCTTTTTGCCGACTCATAGACCTCCGACAAACTACAACACACACAGTTAGTTACAATTGCTCATACTGAACTACATTGTGCACACGGCTGCAGCCAAATTTGATGTTTAGATACCTTGAAAATGACAATTGCACTGTCTAAACATCTCCCCACATCATCAGCACTGTATTGGTAAATATAAAACACACCACCCGTCTGCTTTCAAATATTTTTATGTATTATAAAAGTTGCATTTAAACACGATCTCACTCTTTACAGAAATAAATAAAATAGCACAGTAACAGCATTGTCTGTGATACACTGAAAAGAGAGTGGCAGAGACAAGAACTCAATTTGCAACATTAAACATGTGAGTAAAGCACAGGAATCTCCTTTCCTACACTGACTGAATATTCTCGTACACACTCAGCCCCCACACTTCTGTAATTACCTTATCTGTTCAGCATGAGTTTTCTCCAGCTGTTCTCTTTCTGAATTTGGCTGCCTTGAAGATTAACCCCAGTGAAAACAAGCGTCTTTCATTCTCAAACCGGGGTTATTGCCTGGAATTCTCAGCTTTTGCAGCAGGAATGCTTCAGCCAGGAAACAGGTCCTTCTCCCAGCTCTGCCAAATCTCGATTGTCCCACCCCTCTCCTCAAGCTCCCCCAGCAAAACTCTAATCACTGCCTCTAGCATGATACTTGCTATGACGCTGCTCCAATCAGAATCAATCATGCCATCTCCTCCCTCACTACACAATGGCTCATTTCTACAGTAACCATTTGTAACCAACTGATTTCCTGTTCCTTCGAGTCCTTTGCTTCCTGTAGTTATGTGGACAGAGCAGCAGAGAAAAAGAAAAAAAATGAATGTGCGTTTAAAAGTTCACTTTCAGAGTAGGCCTAATTCTGCAGTGGAGACACATTTTTATTAGTGGGTTATGTTAAATGCAGTTTTATTAGTCAGCTTAGTTATTAATAAGGTTAGTTATTAATTTTCAAATGTGTCTCTTGCACCATAGGCATTTCAGGTGAAAAATAGTGTGCATTTTTGAATGTGCACGTGTGCTTTTAACTGTAAAAATAGATTTGCATCTTATATGTTAAAATCGTTTTTTGACTGAATAGCCTGTCTTTACTTATATTTCCATGTTAATCTGGCACCACACCAATGTGGTGGTGCTGCATCAAAAAAAAAATTGCTACCTGTGCAGTAGTGCTGTACTCTGTGCTGTAACACGCCAAATATCCTTACAAGTCCCACATAATCCTTATGATCTCTTGGGTACAGGAACTTTGTTTCTTCAGGTGCCACAGTACTTGCTTTTGTGTGGTCTCTAATATTACTTTCCATCTATGCATTGTCTTCTGTTTCATTCTTCAGATCAATCACGATCTTCATTCCAACTGCTTTATTTGCTGATTTCTGGCATTGACCAATTATTATCCTTTTAACACAGAATTTGAACATTATCATCACCAATATTGCTCCAAGGATCTTGAATAGATTTGCCATCCAGTCGGGAATCCAAGCAAATAGAAAGAAGAATGAATCGTCATCTCCAATGGTTTCTGTCTCCTCCTCAATTTTCGTGTGTAGTTCTCTCAACATAGTTATGGCATTCATTAGAGTCCTGTTCTCACCATCATGAGATGTGGTGAAAGTACAGCAAAAAGGCCTGAACTCGGCGAAAACGCCCCCTTCCATTGCTGTAATCATGCAAAGGACATGCCTTTTCTGAAGGGTCAACAACCTATGGCCCTCAACTCTTCCTTTATGGTGTTACATCCTTTCATAGTGGAATTGAATGTCTGTAACAGCTCCCATATGGTAATCTGCAGCCATTTGACATTCACAATGTTTAGAGTCCATGCATAAATATAGCTGTCATTCTCATAGCAGTCTTGCTGAACAACTTGTGTTCATCCGCAATGTCTTCATATCCCTTTATTGATTTCAATGAGAAATAATTCTCTCTTTTCACCCACCGGAGTGCAAGTGACCTTCTTTTTCTCAAGTGCTCACCCACTTTTGTAAATCCGTCAATATTCAGGTTGCTCCGGGGAATCACCAAAGCTGGAACATGGATGAGTACAATGGAACACACTCCTCCCCAGTTCCTGGACAACTTCATATATGCACTGGATCCACATGCCCTATAGCGATCCATCAGGACAGCAGGCCTTCTTCTCATACCTGGGACATCAATTATGTTGTTGCACACTTTATTCTCTCCAACTTAGACTTTGCCTGTGCTTCGAAAGCACATCGTCTCATTGGTCAATGGGATTACAGGCATTGGGCTGCTTCATCATCCACCCATGTCAGCAGTTCTTAGCCATTGACTTTGGGCACTCATCATTCACTTTCTGCACCTGTTGCCCTTGTTACTTCTTCAGTAGATGAGGTGTAGAGGACATCATCCCAACTTCCCACCCTTTGCTCGTAATCACTCGTCCATAGATTAACAGCTGTGAATGCTCCCAGCATCCAGACATTCCACTCTTTCAGTTTTGTCAGAGCAGTAATCCTCTTAATTTCTTCAATGATTACTTTCTCTTGTCCCATGGAATGATAAACGAGCATCTTGTCTGACCATCCAGGCTCTTTTTACATTTGCGTTGATTTCATATAATCATCCTGGTATGGAAACATCTGTCTTGTTTACCATCACAGGGTTGCCCAACTCACTTGGAACTGTCCTCTGGTAGTACATGCTGCTAGATAGCTGAGGAACTTCGCATCATTTGCCAGCATCTCTTTTGAAATGAATGTTCTTACTATACTCATGGCATGGGGATGAGAGAGCAGACATAGCAGCTCTCATTAGATGCCCTTTCCCCCACCTTTTTCATCTGTTGGTTCCACATATTATTTCTCAAGTGAGCCGAATTATAAAGATAGGTATTCAATCCCTGGTTATCTTCTTCTGCATCATGCTTATGTTGTCTAACATGCCCACATAGGTCAAAGAAGTTATCATAATTTGTACTTATACTTAATATGTTAAACTTTTAATAATGTTAGATGACCTTGCTGAATGTCTAGGTTGTTATTATTCATTTATTGAAGCTTATTTGGTATGTATTTGGCATGACATGAACAACTTTGTTTATCTGCTTTTTACCTTTGTAAACCTTTGACAGGGGTCTGTAACACCAAGAGAAACATGTTCTTTTAAAGTAGGACAATGTAACCTACAAGTGATACAACCAGATGCATTGTTCATAAACTGAGAAGCAATCATCACACATCCGGACACCTGCTAAAATAAAGCAGTGCTGGATCTCATTTGGTAAAATATGATGAAGCATAGAAGCTAAATTTCTAACAGCAACACACTACAAAGTAAAGGTGATGCAGCAGAACACAAAATTCTTCACACATCCAAACACATCCTCACATTGGTGAACTGCTATTGATCACAAGAAGTAAAAGATTCACCTTTCCAGAGCCCAGTTTTGGGCTCTGGAAGCTACATCTGTTCAAGTAGTATGACTAAGATCTAGCAGATCTACCAGGATCCCTATTTACATGGACTAAAAGTGATAGTGTACATGCTCGTTTAGTGCATTGTCACATGATGTTAGAGATTCAGGATGCAGGCCTTTGATCTCTGCCTCCACAAGATCTTGAATGAGTTATGAGGTCACCCCCGGGTGTTTGTTAGAAGATGGAACAGGATTGGACAATATGCAGAGGAGTACCTTACCCTGATCTGTATTACTCTTTTCCTAGTATATATATCAGGCTGCCATACTTGGGACCAACTGTTTGGATGAATCGGTACCAGCAAGGTGCTCATGGGTATTTTTATTATGAGAGCATCTGAGAATGCTTTAACTAGGCATTACAGAACAACACGCCAGATCAATAGTCATGGTTAATATTTTTATCCCTCAGTTTCACTGTGTTGCTTGTGATGCCTATGTCCAGGTATGCATGTTAGTATGGTGACATGGGGTATCAATGCAGTATTGTTAGCGGCAGCTACGAATGGTATTTGTGACTTGTGCAAGGCTAGAATATGTTTGCTTTTTTATGGAAAAAAAATATGGACACAATGATTTGCATGCAAAGTTGTTTCCCACGTTGGGCTCTGTGAGGAACTCAAGGTGACAACAGTAAGACAGACACAAGTGATCACAGTAAAAGGGTGTTTATTGAACTGTATGTGGGGTGGAAAAACACCTAATCTAAACCAAAATATAAGATGGGAACAAGCGTTGACCATCAAATGAAAAATAAGGCAGTCCTTGTGGCGTTGTGTCAAATAATAAAGGCCTATACTAAGAAACCTATTGCCACACCTCACAACTAATACAAAAAGAATGTGGTATCATTTTTAAGAAAAGAAAGAAGTGTTTGTAAATAATATGTCAGGAAGCAGTAGTTTGGAACACCCTTACACACGATCGATACACGGGTAAGATTGGAGCTTGGAGCACAGCACACACTAAAGCCTTTCCAGCATGGGTTAGCAGTTCCAATGGCAGCAATCACGACTGTTGATGTACAAGTCTCATTCATTCTTGAAAGTCTCATCCCTTTGAGGGCCTGAGGTATTCACAAAACAAACACAAAGTTCTCTTTGCAGTTCACTTCGAGTGGTGATTTCAGCCCGGGGTCCTCCTCCTCTGGGGCTGACCCTTCAAAACTGTTCTTCTTCTTAATGGATTTTTGGTAATGACTTCCCCCCCTGGATCTCCTTCATTCGGGCTTGGACCATGTAAGTGATTTCAATCCGGCACACACCCAAGTCAACGCCTAGCATGTAGTGCACAACTGAAATCCTTATTTATTGGTGTCTAAAAGATATACCACTCATATCACAGCCTTCTCCTGGAACCCCCCCATGGTAACACTGAACCAGGAATCAGGCTGGTTTGCAAATCTAATCACAATAGGTTTTAATAGGCACACAACAATCACCAATGCGGTGATGTAACACTGAATAATCTCTTTAATACACGAGGAGTAAGTAGTGAGCAAAACAATTGAGCACAGAAAATAATACTTTTGTGTTGGTTCAGATCAGATAGCACTGTGGTTAGAGGTTCCCCCTGCAACACCCCTCAACCCCTAATAGGCAATGTAAAGAGATAGGAGGAGAGAGCATGTATTCAGGAATGGCAGAATTCAAACAGAATATCAATCCCACTTTCCCCCTTTCAAACACAAAAGAAAACGGAATTGACTGTCAAGCTGTCAAAATGGCTTTTAAAGTTATCTTTAGAATGGACTGGGCAAAAACACCAAATATGGTCAGAATTGCTGAAATTGTTATACATTCTTATGGGAGCCACTTTGGATAGTTGAACACAAACACAAGCAATGATATAATCCAAAGAAACATTTGAAATCTTAAAATTCAAGTCGGAAGCAATTAGAAGCTGTTTTACATGTATAAAAATTTCCCACAATGAAAATTTGCGGCAAACTTTTCACTGTGCGATATTCAGATAACGGGAGAATCACATTGATTTGTAAGGTGGTTATAGGTGCTATGGATAGATATGGTTGTTAGCTACAAGCAGGAGTTCAACTTGTGTTTCTATTACAAGAACTGAGGGTGCTACAGACATTTTAGTGAAGGTCATTTTTCGAGATAGGCGCGAGAATCAAAAACAGGAAAGCACTTTTAAAAATGGCAAATGTGTTTCTTACACTAGAGGTTGACTATGAACAAAATGAATACCACACAGGAACACATTCACTTGATCAGGGTGACTGCCTGCTTAAGGAAATCGGCTTCTTCAAATGAGAAAAGGATCAGCACAAAGATAGTTTTAACAAGACTAGTTCTGGAGGAATGATAGGATGGTTTGGAGAGAGGTTTCAGACAATCCAAAGATACTCCTAACACTACAGGTTCTAATTGCAAGATAGGATGGGTCTAAGATAGGGATAAGACTCTGCAAAGTACATATGCTAATGACACAATTCTTCCTATTTAGAGTCACTGGATATGTTTTTAAATGGGACCGTCAGTTATGGTAAGGGGATTCGATCTGCTTTAGGAAAGATGGCTGGTCACATCGGACTGGATCGGATCTGCAAGGCTCTCTGGTCATGGCACAGGACTGGACAGGGTCAGCAAGGCGCTCTGGTAACAGCACGGCACAGGACTAGATCGGATCTGCCCTTCTTGGTTCTGAGGATATTTCACTTCAGCGGGCAAGCAGTAACAGCACAGCCTGGCTGTATTATGATGCTTTCCCTTAGGCTTGTGGGGTTCTGTTCTATAATTTGAGGCCTAGGTGAGAATGGTTCAGCTATGCAATAGGCCCTTTGCTTTGCCAAGTTTCTGGAGTCTGGGGCAAGGAAGATGTAGATTTCAGCAGCAGGGTGCTCCAACAGCATCAGCAGAGTGAGTGAATCTGTCTGTCCTTCTGAGTGGTGAGCTGTCTCTATTTATGCTATGAAATGACATCATAAAGAGGGTGTGCGGGCCGGTTTAGCCTAAGTATGCCCCTTTGAAAGGTGATTTGGTCAGAGTCTACTCTCTGCCTTGATAGGAAGAGAGAAACAGAGTGTCATCTTTATGGTGCAATTTTATGAGGCTGAGAATCCACCCGTAGCCCCTGGAACACAAAGTCTACTTTTGGCACAATACATATTTACACATGTGCAACCTCTATAAAAATCACATATACAAATTGCATATTTTACATAGCAGCTATTGCTCAAAACCCCTTAGCCGTGGGATCGTGTCTCCACTTTCCACAGAATTTTACCATTTTCACTATTAAACAATGTTCCATTTTCAAGCAAATTTATACAAGTGTGCGTGTTTAACATGGGTATGAGTAACAACTCAAAGCCAAACATAATGCAGAAATCACCTTGTCAGCTATGAACACGGGTAGAATTAGCTTGACCAAACTGTTTGAATCACTAGATATGAAAATAACTACAAATACAGCTTATTGCTGACTGGAAAACCCAAGAAACAAGAATGAGGGCAACCAATGATACTTCTTCCAAAGTTCAGAAATGTGTTTCTCTAGGTGCTCCACTTGGTCAACCACCATTGTCTTCGAACATCGTATCAACATTTTCTGCCCTTTCCTTATTCGAGCAAGTAATATGCCCAATTGGCGATAATTTCACTAATTCGCTTGCTGAAGAAATCAGTGTCTCCTGGATCAGCATAGGACAGGAAGCCACTGTGAATGAAATTGATAGCACACTGCAACCATTTGATATTTTTGCTATTAAGAAAACACAGAGCAGAGCTAGTAAAGAGACCTCAAGGAAGCCTTTGCAGTAGGACCAACAGAAAAAAAACAAAAATATAAAGGATATACATTTGGCATTAAGAAAGAGTTCTAAACATTTTATACAAACCATCACTGTCTCACAGAAACACACTATAAATGTCGACATGATGCCTACTACGAAACCAAGACTGTCTCTAAAACACAAAAAAGAAACTGTTGGTCAGAATGAAAACCACTCCTTACGCACGCGCCTCTGAACGATCTAATTGCAGCAATGGAGGAAGAACCCAAGGTCAATTTAATTAAATCACCAGCAGAACAGCTATAACATGAACGGGAAAAGAGTCATAAAGATAATACTCCTTCATCTAAGGATGACTCACTTAACGAGCAGAGATGTTCGGAAATTAGGAGGACGGTGGATCTTTAGTCAACCTCTCAATTCAAAGACAATCAAAAGCTACCCCCGAGACCAATGGATCATCATCACATGACCAACAGTGGACATTCATTATCTGGGTGTACACAACAACAAAATCATGCTCCTTTGGACCAAAGTAAAGAGATACATGGTAACACTAAGCAACAGCATGGCTTGTGTGAACAATTACCATCAACAAACAGAGACGCTGTAAGTCAACTGCCTTCTGATTGAACAGATCATGTTGGAAATAGCCAAGATATCTGCATGATTAAAAGGAATATTCCAACTCGACATCACACTCTTATAATGAAATGCTGTACTTTGCCATCGATTTATGTCGATCTAGCATAACGAACATCTTTGGAGATATTCCCTCATTAGAAGACATCACAACAGTTGATGTTGAACTTGTGGAATTTCTAAGCGATACTGACTTGTCTATTGTTAGGCTGTGGATCCCATCTGGGGTCGTGTTGAATACATTATGGAAAGGAAATATGGAATTATTCAGGCTGGGCTTCATTATTGCAAGAGAGCCAAAAAGAAAGGACCTTTATTATTCAAGTATAGAGTCTAAAGATCCTATGTCTAAATGCACCAAATGTGTTCAACAAGACTCACACTTCTCAAACCGATGGCTGAATGTCAAGGCATAACAGTCAGAGCTTTTTCACAATAAAAAATTGAGCTTGGCAAGTTGGATATTCCACAGATAACAAGATAGACTAATTTGATATCTTGGCCTTTCAAGAAAACGGGCTGATGGATACCCCTGTGTGGGATGGGCACGACATTGTGTTACTCCCAGCGAAGTCCTCTCACAAATGAGACCAAGACCAAGATAGGATGGGTCTAAGATAGGGATAAGACTCTGCAAAGTACATATGCTAATGACACAATTCTTCCTATTTAGAGTCACTGGATATGTTTTTAAATGGGACCGTCAGTTATGGTAAGGGGATTCGATCTGGTTTAGGAAAGACGGCTGGGCACATCGGACTGGATCGGATCTGCAAGGCGCTCTGGTCATGGCACAGGACTGGACAGGGTCAGCAAGGCGCTCTGGTCACAGCACGGCACAGGACTAGATCGGATCTGCCCTTCTTGGTTCTGAGGATATTTCACTTCAGCGGGCAAGCAGTAACAGCACAGCCTGGCTGTATTATGATGCTTCCCCTTAGGCTTGTGGGGTTCTGTTCTATAATTTGAGGCCTAGCTGAGAATGGTTCAGCTATGCAATAGGCCTTTTGCTTTGCCAAGTTTCTGGAGTCTGGGGCAAGGAAGATGTAGATTTCAGCAGCAGGGTGCTCCAACAGCATCAGGAGAGTGAGTGAATCTGTCTGTCCTTCTGAGTGGTGAGCTGTCTCTATTTATGCTATGAAATGACATCATAAAGAGGGTGTGTGGGCCGGTTTAGCCTAAGTATGCCCTTTGAAAGGTGATTTGGTCAGAGTCTACTCTCTGCCTTGATAGGAAGAGAGAAACAGAGTGTCATCTTTATGGTGCAATTTTATGAGGCTGAGAATCCACCCCTAGCCCCTGGAACACAAAGTCTACTTTTGGCACAATACATATTTACACATGTGCAACCTCTATAAAAATCACATATACAGATTGCATATTTTACATAGCAGCTATTGCTCAAAACCCCTTAGCCGTGGGATCGTGTCTCCACTTTCCACAGAATTTTGCCATTTTCACTATTAAACAATGTTCCATTTTCAAGCAAATTTATACAAGTGTGCGTGTTTAACATGGGGATGAGTAATAACTCAAAGCCAAACATAATGCAGAAATCACCTTGTCAGCTATGAACACGGCTAGAATTAGCTTGACCAAACTGTTTGAATCACTAGATATGAAAATAACTACAAATACAGCTTATTGCTGACTGGAAAACCCAATAAACAAGAATGAGGGCAACCAATGATACTTCTTCCAAAGTCCAGAAATGTGTTTCTCTAGGTGCTCCACTTGGTCAACCACCATTGTCTTCGAACATCGTATCAACATTTTCTGCCCTTTCCTTATTCGAGCAAGTAATATGCCCAATTGGCGATAATTTCACTAATTCGCTTGCTGAAGAAATCAGTGTCTCCTGGATCAGCATAGGACAGGAAGCCACTGTGAATGAAATTGATAGCACACTGCAACCATTTGATATTTTTGCAATTAAGAAAACACAGAGCAGAGCTAGTAAAGAGAACTCAAGGAAGCCTTTGCAGTAGGACCAACAGAAAAAAAAAAAAAAAAATATAAAGGATATACATTTGGCATTAAGAAAGAGTTCTAAACATTTTATACAAACCATCACTGTCTCACAGAAACACACTATAAATGTCGACATGATGCCTACTACGAAACCAAGACTGTCTCTAAAACACAAAAAAGAAACTGTTGGTCAGAATGAAAACCACTCCTTACGCACGCGCCTCTGAACGATCTAATTGCAGCAATGGAGGAAGAACCCAAGGTCAATTTAATTAAATCACCAGCAGAACAGCTATAACATGAACGGGAAAAGAGTCATAAAGATAATACTCCTTCATCTAAGGATGACTCACTTAACGAGCAGAGATGTTCGGAAATTAGGAGGACGGTGGATCTTTAGTCAACCTCTCAATTCAAAGACAATCAAAAGCTACCCCCGAGACCAATGGATCATCATCACATGACCAACAGTGGACATTCATTATCTGGGTGTACACAACAACAAAATCATGCTCCTTTGGACCAAAGTAAAGAGATACATGGTAACACTAAGCAACAGCATGGCTTGTGTGAACAATTACCATCAACAAACAGAGACGCTGTAAGTCAACTGCCTTCTGATTGAACAGATCATGTTGGAAATAGCCAAGATATCTGCATGATTAAAAGGAATATTCTAACTCAACATCACACTCTTATAATGAAATGCTGTACTTTGCCATCGATTTATGTCGATCTAGCATAACGAACATCTTTGGAGATATTCCCTCATTAGAAGACATCACAACAGTTGATGTTGAACTTGTGGAATTTCTAAGCGATACTGACTTGTCTATCGTTAGGCTGTGGATCCCATCTGGGGTCGTGTTGAATACATTATGGAAAGGAAAGATGGAATTATTCAGGCTGGGCTTCATTATTGCAAGAGAGCCAAAAAGAAAGGACCTTTATTCCTCAAGTGTAGAGTCTAAAAATCCTATGTCTAAATGCACCAAATGTGTTCAACAAGACTCACACTTCTCAAACCGATGGCTGAATGTCAAGGCATAACAGCCAGAGCTTTTTCACAATAAAAAATTGAGCTTGGCAAGTTGGATATTCCACAGATAACAAGATAGACTAATTTGATATCTTGTCATTTTAAGAAAACTGGCTGATGCATACCCCTGTGTGGGATGGCCACGACATTGTGTTACTCCCAGCGAAGTCCTCTCACAAATGAAGACCCACTTCAGGCCTTCTAGTAGATATCAAAAAAGTGGGAGCCTCTCAGTTCAACCTTGGGACGTCCCGAATAATTTTATACAACTAGCCAAAATCAAACATCATGATTGGGACATAGCTCTTTTTAATGTGTATAGGAACCCCGCCGGCCTATCTGATGACTGTTTTTTCAGAGATCTGGAACAACTTTTAAACATTGTACTACTTACCTCTAGTGTCACCAGTACCATAATCATGGGGAGACCTTAACTTGCGCTTCCTTCCCCTGAACAATCTAACAATTAATCCTTCTGCTGCCAGATGGACCACGCTAATGAATGAAAGATGCCTTAAAATGGCCAATGGTTTGATACCGGGTGATCTCCCGCTGCATTGTATCTGGAGCAGAGGACCAGCAAAGAGTATAATTGATTATATATATGTGGATGAGCAACGATTTGCTGCTGCAGACACATTTGAAATTGTAGAACAATTGCACAGTGACCATCATATGCTTACACTCCACTGGACCTGGGACTGTACAGCAGACAAAGTTGACTCTCAATGGCGTAAATCATCACTTATAGTCAATATTGCAAAAAATTGTTTCCGTTGGACAGAAGGCTTTAAACTTTATTCTGCGGGTCCTGACAAACCAACTTGAAATTGAATTGAAACAAAAGAAAGTGGTGTACTGGCATATTAAAAAAGCTATTCACCAACTACCAGTGACTTATAGCCTCATAGCTTCAAAGACAGTCAAGTGTAAATACAGGAATTGGAGAAGAAAAGCCCTTTTGTATCAGTGCGATGATGAATCCATGTTAGAATCATTGGCAGGCAAAACACGGCTCAGACTTAGAACCTCCTGAATCAGGCCAATCAGATCACTAGTCAGATTAACGGTGTCATGGAGCAATAATGGCTGGAGCATTTCACCAACATGTATGCTGATCCCGGTTCTGTTAATGCAGCACATCATCCGTTGCCTCAACAAACATTGGAATTGCTAATCTCTGAAGAAGTAATAGAAGAGCTTATTAAAATGTCTAGCAGGTCAACAGCCCCTGGCCTGGATAGTCTGAGTAATATAATGCTTAAGGCGCATCCCACAATCTGGTCTGTCATATTGAATAACATCTTTGAGAAAATCATCAAAAGCCGCACTATACCAACTTCTTGGTGTAAATCGGTGATCGTCCTGATATTTAAGAAAAGCGATCGCTCCTTGGCAACCAATTATAGGCCCATAGCATTGCTTGATGCCCCGGGCACATTTTTTTCACAGACTTTAACGACTTTAACGACTTTGTGACTTTAACGAGTGGACTCTACTGCACCAGAAACGGGATCCAAATCAGACTGGTTTTGTGGCGGGCAAGGAACTGCAATCAATCTGATGTGTCTCAATACCATAAAAGCCCAAGCTCAAATTACTAAACAATCAATCTACTCTGTATTTGTAGATTTCCACTCTGCATTTGATTCCGTATCTAGGGAGCTACTTATAAAGAAACTCTTCAATGCGGGTTGTCCAAATACCCTGATCGATATCGTTGTTGTATTACACTCAAACGCTTCGATTCAGATCAGGTTGACGACAGAGGGACTTCTATCCACCCCTATTCACACCTTTATAGGGGTGAAGCAGGGTTGTATCCTTGCTTCAGACCGCTTTCATTTTTTCATTCATGGCATGAAAAATGGATTTGAAAATGTTGCTGCCGACTCCCCTAAACTGAATTCTAAACCAGTGTCTGCATTATTGTTTTCTGATGTTTTGTTTTTTCTCTCCAAAACACCAATGGGCCTTCAAAAACCTCTTGATTCCTTGTCACAATATATAGATGCTAATCAATTAACAATATATCTTCAAAAAAACAAATATTTCACTCACTCCAGTAAGTGAACCACCCATAGTATATTCCCATGGACCTTAAAAAATGTAAGGTTAGAGGTGGTCTCTCAGTATACACATTTAGGAATGGTTATTGAAAGTGAATCTCACAATAAAGCCCATCTTTTGATTTTGGAGCAAAGACTAATCACAGCTATTTCACAAACAAATACAATTCTTACCAAATATAGTACATTCTCTCTAAGCCCTGCCATGACTTACTACAACCAGAAAGTCACTCATGTATTATTGTATGGCATGGGCACGAAGGAAATTCAACCAGAAGCTTTTTTTTGTAGATTAGAGGGGAAATACTGGAGACAAGTCCTGAAACTACCTCAGTGCATACCTGTTGCTTGGCTCAGGTATGAACTAGGACTGATTTCCCTTAATGGGATGTACCAATGACGCCTCTGCCATCTATTCAGAAAATGCCTTATAGAGACAAACCTAGACATTTTGTTAAACACATTGGGCCTCATTACATGGAAGGCGGTAGCCATGGCGCTATCAGCGCCATGTCTACCCCCTTACCGCTGTCGCAGGCAGGGTTCCCGGAATAGGGACTTACCGGCCTACTCCAACCTTTGCGGGACCGGTAAGTCCCCATTCCGGTAACCATTCCCCATTCCCATTTGAGCCTCCATAGGGCTGAATGGGAATGGGGAAGCAGCAAATAACGGTACCGGAATTTGCGGTACCGTTATTTGCACTGAAGTCCCTCAGCAGGTCCTGTCCTTAACGTGTGGTCTGACCACACGTTAAGGATGGGACCCGCTGAGGGACCTCATAGTAGGGCGGTGGGGATTACCGGCACCGGTGCCCTTACCGGTGCCGGTAATCCCCTACCGCCTTCCGTGTAATGAGGCCCATTGTCTAACTATATATTTCACTCCGGCCATATTATCGTAAAAAAATGGAATATGAGCATTTATCACATCTTAGCCAGCGCCGATGTAACTATCGACGTACTCATTACAATTCCCGATAGAGCTAAAATGAAAATATACTTGGCAGACTGGATTGAGACAAGGACAAGGAGGCTATGCCTTCGGTACAAAGATTTCAGACAAAAGGAAGAAGTTCAGAGTAATGAACCATATTTATGTAGCACCCCTCGCCATCATATAGATCAGCAATTTTGCACCTCAGGTTCAATTTATGGCCTACCAGGGATCTATTGGCCAAGCACAAAATGATGAGCGAAGATATGAATATTTGTCGCTATTGTTATAAACATGACTGCAAAAATGCCTTACAACACTTGGTAACACAGTGTCCGGCACTTTCTTCAGAAAGAAAAAAGTACTTCTCTAAATATTTTGATTATCTTGGAGAGCTTGAAGCTAACATCAGATGGCAACTCATTCTATTTACCCCAACTCACTAGCAATAATAGTAGAGTTGACATCTAATCAAATGCAATCCGTTATCATAGAGCTACTAGCAGAATCATCTAGCCTTATACCATTACTGCTTATTGCAATGCTGAAGAGTTTGCATCCTAATGGCCCTCATCTGAACTAATGTGTGTGATGTCTTTTCTGTTCTTCTCAGACAATCAATATTTGTACTTAGTATTTGACTATACTAATTGGAATGCTTTGTTGTCTATCAACTGAGGTGATTAGAAATAAGTTCGTTTGATTGCATAAGAAAAAATAAGCATAGCATAACATTTAAGTTTGAAGAGCCATGTCTTCACCTGCGACGAGAAATGTATACACCAACTGTCAACATGTGAGATATTGTGATTTATTTCCAATTTTGTTATGATTGTGCATTCAGGGGCGGTATCTATGATGTAGATATGAGTGAGTTAAGGTTAGTCATTTGGGGCTACTAACAACAAACATGCTAGTCCATATAAGCATTGCACTTTGATACATTTAATTGCCAATTATGTTCTGTTACTGTTTTCTTTTTTCTTTTTTCTCTTTTTGTATATAATTTACAACGATTATTATTGTAATATGAATTTTAATATGTCTTAATCATATCATTTATATTGAGCCGGCATTTGCTGCCCGCACTCCATGACACAGTGGATGAAACGCCGATTCTGACCCGTGGACCCAGACAGATCTGGTACAACTGAGGTTGGTGGCACGGGACCCAGAGCTCGCCCTGGCCCCAATCCTTCCATACCACCATGTTGTGGTGGGAAGGGGCGCTGAAGAGGGCTCATATTAAAGGTGCGGGCACCGGAGGGGGTCGGTGACTCTACCTGGCGCAGCTCTGCCGCAATACACGGTCACACGCGGTGAACGAGGAGCTCAGAAATTCATGATGGTCAACATTTCCTGAAGAACCTGCTGACCGATAGCCGGCATGACCCCAGCAATCAACCTAGCGGTGGGTCGCACCGTGTGCACTCCAATCCCCAATTCAACAACATCAGCACACATGCACCGCGTGTACCTGCTGCAAACATAGCCGGTGAGGAAGTGGGAGCGGGAGACCACTGAGGGCTCTGACTATATCAGGAACTGAGCCCCTCAGCAAATCAGTACGGAGACCAGGCTATGCCCTACGTTTATCTACAAGGGAAATCCACAGCGTGGAGTGCTGCAGACCCCCATTGACATTGTTCGTATAAGCAAGCACAGGCCCACAGGCTGTACGGCACAGCTTTTTTCACCACGCTTCTTTGCAGCCACTGTAAATCACCACTCACCTGCTGTCGTGCCCACTCCTGACCAGTGGGGGCCTGTGAAAGGAAGGGGGAACGATCTAAATATTCTCATTGGCATCATGAGAGAGTGGTGTGCAGAGGAGCCCACAACAACAATGCTTTTGCTACATCTATGGGCCAGACAGGAAATATCTCCAATCTAAGGCCATACTGATACCCTCTATTGGCCAACATATCCTGTGACAAGGGGTGCACACTTGCCAATCGGCCCGCACAATGTGAAACTATTTGGGAACACGATGAAACGCCCTAAGCCGGAGGGGAACGACGGTGAAGGTTGATCCACTGTCAAGGGGAAGAGAAGCAGCATACGAGACGCATCTTGTGATTCAACACCTTGGCACTCACCGACAGGTAGGTGCTGCAACACTTGTCATCTGTCAACACTAGTACAGCTCTCACAACGAGCCCTGCACAACAATGCATGAGCTCCTATGAAGGGGCGCTAAAAGTGAGTTTACGTTAAACTAAGAAAGAGGAGGCGAGATGCAATAACTGCACCGGCAGTGCTTTTAGTTGTGCTTTTGGGACAAATCAAGGGACGTGAATCAGATTATGGATGCAGTGAGCTAAGGAGCCCCGCAGGAGATTAAGAAGAGCTACCACCTGACGCCTGTCTTATTTTAGATCTGTAGAGTTGCCATGCACCGCTGCCTTGATACGCTGCTATGTGGGGGGTCTAGCACAGAGATTATACGCTGGTCCACTGTCCCAAACTGCCCCACTTACAACCCGCTCATAAGATCATCCAAACCCACACTTCTTAACCACGAGATTAAACCAAATGCAAGCTGCCAAACACCGTAGGATAATGCCTAAAGGTGCGCCCTCTAAAAAGGTGTTATGATAGACAAATTTACCAAACCAGCTACTAAACAAGTGAGTGCTGACAGCGAAGGTATAAGTGGGCGAGAGATGGCGACGACAGCACCACCCACTGATTGGCAAGGAGTAATCACTATCATACAACAGGGATTTGCTGCTATAAATGATAAATTAGATGGCATCATTATTAATATTAACATGATCCGGGCTCAGTTGGAAAAAGCAACAAGCGCATCACTGAAGCAGAAACACAGATTGGCACGGCAGAAGATGATATAGAAACTCTACAGAGCACAGTGACAACTATGCTGAAAGACTTGGGCACCATCAAGATGAAATGTGCGGACTTGGAAGTGAGGTTAAGGAGAAATATCTGTGTCTTAGGGGTCCCGGAAGACGCCTTGAAGGGCCCCATGGAACAAGCAGTGGAGGAACTACTGAGAAACCTGCTGGTAGAACCAGGCTGGTCTGCAGTTTGTTGCTGAGCAAGCACATAGGTTGCTAAAAGCAAGTCCTGAACCAGGAGTGTTTCCTCGACCTATCATAGCTCGCCTAATGAACTATAGAGACAGCGATTTGGTATTAAAGGCTGCTAGGGAAAAAACAAGATCTAAGACTAGGCTCCAGCATAATATGCATTTGCCCAGACTACACGCTTACGGTCCAGCAAGATAGGCACTCATTCATTGGAGTGAAGAAACTGCTAAGAGAACGCAAACTACCCTATGCTATGCTATATCCAGCGAAGTTACGCATGCAGCTCAAGAACAATTTCCCAGAGGATTCAGCCTCTTTTGTGGAAGCTAATATTCCCTTGCCTGAGAAACAGCCACCTGAAGAGGTGGAATGACGATGAGAAAATGGCACAAACCATCTTTAAAGGCGTCGATCAAGTTTGGCACCCAACGCTATGATAACACGGACAGTAGCAGTGAATGTTCTCTCGTAGATGCCAGATCACTAGTCACACTGAAGTCTGTGATTGGACCATTTGGCATGAGGGGTCAACAGAGGATTGTATGTCACTTTTGTGAAATTACCTAATGTGTCAAAAGTCCTGTACCCTGCAACAACAAAAGGTAGTCATGATGTGTTTTAAAAATGCAGGATTATGTTAGTAAGGTGGTAAAACCAGAAAAAAGTACTTATAATGTGCAAGCCGGACCCCCAGACACCACGGAAGCAGTCTCCCCAAAGCAAGTGCATAGTTTTGTTAATTTTGGTGAGGGGGGAAAGGAATATGAGGGAAGGGTGTCACATAGTCAAAGTTCAGGGCACTATGAGGGTGGGTTAGGAGGAGGTGGGAAGAGGCTGGGGTGAAAAAGTAAAATAAAAGCACAGTCAGAAAACAACAGGTAATGTTCAAAATGCATACAGATACAGGTTTATGGATATTAATTGCTGACATGTAAGAGAGGATGGCTGAGGGCCAAGTTGCTGAGTTGGAATGTTCAGGGCCTGGGCATCCCCATGAAATCACGTAAGGTTGTAGCATATGTAAACAAACAGGGAGCCCAGATACTGTTCTTACAAGAAACACATTTCTTGGAACCCCAAACACGCAGGTTCGTCCCTGGCTGGGGGGAACACTGCTACTATACCTCCTACTCTGCTAAGGCCTGAGGGGTCATAATCCCTGTTCACAGGTCACTCCCTTTCATACACTACATGACAGCGAGTGATGTCAGTGGCAGATACGTGTTGGTACATGGGAAACTAGGTGGTACCAAAGTACTGCTAATGAATATTTATGGTCCCAGCATAGATAACTCCTAATTTTATAAAGATGTGTACCCAACTGCACAAGTAATCTGTGGAGGGAATTTCAACACTATACTGAATACTGACTTAGACCGCACGACAACTACACCCAGACCCTTAATGAATGTGGCACGTTCAATACATACACATATCACTGACCTAGGTCTGAGAGACGCTTGGTGCTCACTACATGGGACACAAAGTTCTTTTACCTTTTATTCAACTGTACATGCACTCTCGTATAGAGACCTATGGCTAACATCGCACACGATCCTGATCTGGGTGACAGAGGCCCAGATTCTTCCCAGGATGCTGTTGGATCATTCCCCTATATCACTTGTTATGGACGTCCTGGATTGCACCCCCCAAACGTTGCAATGGCGATACAAACCCACATCACTTCTAGACCCAGTCTTTAAAACTAGCCTAGCGCAACGCATCTCAGACTTCTTTGAAATTGATGTTGGATCTGTGACCAAGCAGGCTGTTTTGTTGCAAGCATTCAAGGTGTATATGCGGGGGTTGTCGATGTCCACAGAATTTGGGGTGCTAGGCGTTATTAGTGAACTTAAGAGACAGGAAGAATCAATAGCTCAACTACCGGAAGAATATTCAAACAGCCCATCCCGCATGTTAATGTGGAAATTAAAACACAACTAGAGAAATACTGTGAAGCAGCAGACAGGGAACTACGCTACTTAGACAGACCGATGGCGGTATGTAGATACGGTGAACAAGAGAGACCGGGTAAACTTTTAGCATGTATGGTGCACAAGGAGAGAGGCAGTACAACTATCCTGTGTATTGCCAGGCAAGATGGAGTGGTGGTCACGAAGTCAGATGAAGTTAATGGGGTGTTCTGATTCCTACAGTGACCTATACTCACCCCAAAGTGCAGCCACCAACAAGGAGATTGATGAATACCTTGCTGCGATACCCACGACACTATTATCTGCAGACACACGCAATGCTCTAGATACCCCCATTATACTCAGCGAAATTAAGGTGGCAATAAAGGATCTTCCCGGTGGGAAGCCCCCAGGCTTGGGACAGTTTGGGTGCTGAATTCTATAAGGATTCATGGACCTCGCCTCCTATCGGTGTGGGCCCAGGCATTGGATACAGGTATCCTGCCAGGGTCAATGTGAAAGGCGGTCATAACCCTGCTGTTGAAGCCCAGGAAACCGCCTGAAGACTGCGGATCATACCTCTCGCTGTCCCTTATTAACACGGATGCAAATATATTCTCCAAGATATTAGCCTCCCGACTTAATCCGGTGAAAACCTACATGGTGCACGAAGATCGAGCGGGATTCGTGCAGGGGATGTCGACGGCATCAAATATTTGCAGGTTTTATAATATTCTGGTGAAGATCCCCCAGGACACCAAAGGGGTCACCATATACCTAGATATGTAGAAAGCTTTCGATACTGTGTACTGGCCGTTCTTGTTTAGAGTATTACACAATTAGGGATTCGCTACTAACTTTATCAAGTTGGCACAATTTCTCTATATGCAACCTTATGCTAGGGTGTCTGTGAACGCGGTACTGTCATTGCTGCAGCTTGCGGGCAGCACCAGACAGGGATTCCCACTTTTCCCCCTGCTTTTTACATTCGTGATTGAACCCCTGGCTGATCTCATGAGAGCATGACATGCAAGGGCAGGTATCTCTGCAGCTGGGCGGGTGGAGGGGATAACACTTTATGCATAAGAAACCTTGAGAAATATCTTCAGCGGGGGTTAAACGCGGTTCAGGAATTCAGAAGATTCTCTGGACTCTGTTTAAACACCAACACGTCCAAAATATTCCTGCTGACTTACAATACAAAGCCTCCCAACAATCTTTTCGGGCTACGATGGACTCCCCAACAGGTCAAATACTTAGGGGTAGAGATGGCGTGATCGGCCAATTTAGTTTGCTCCCTTAAATATGATACACTAACTATTGCAGTGTGTGCCCAACTCGACCACTAGAACCAGCTACCTATTTTGCTTATGGGACGAGTGGCACTAGTGAAAATGATTATACTAGTCAAATTATTCTACCACTTCAGTACAATACCACTGTGGCCAGGCAGGTCCTTTTTTTACAAAAATAACCAGTGCTTGCTTCGCGTTCGTATGGAGGGGTGAGTAGAGGGCCAGTTGGAGGCATCTCGCACATACAATATGAGCATGGGGGGCTGGCAGCTCCAGACTACGAAATGTATTACTTGGCAGCCCAGGCATATTATGCCACAAACTGGATAGAAGGTGAGCCACAAACCTCATACTTCGACTTAGAAACACATGGGAGGACAAGGGTCACATTATTATAAAAGGTGGTCATTGGGAGGAAGGAAAATTGTAACCATTTGGACCTGGTACTGGCCACACAGTAGGCATGGTCGAGACTGGTACAACTACCTCGTAATACCATAATGTATAGCCCAAAAATGCCTATCTAGGGCGCACCCTACCTGGACATGTCCAGGGATGCAGCACTATCCACACACAGATGAGAAGCAGGCATAACACGGGGAATTGTACAATAATGGACTATTTGGACCCTGGGAGGATGTTAAACTCCAAGTAGGTGATACCCCGCTACAGAAATTACAATACTTTAGACTCAGATCAGCAATAACAGCTGCGTGGAATGGATTCCCGCAGGAGCCAGCATTGCATCCATGTCTGAATTATATAATTTCCACTGGTACAACCAAAAAAACTGCCTCAGCACTATACAAATTGGCATCGGGAAGAAAGAAGGTACAAGCACCAGATGTTAAGGGAGAGTGGGAAAAAGACCTTGATGTCACGTTCACAGAGACACATTGGTCACAGTTGTGCAGTCTCCTGACACAAGTATGGCTTAACTCCAGGTGCAGGCTGATTCATTTCAAAATATTAAATAGTGTACATCTCACCCAAGTTCGCTTAAAGAGAATGTGTGCAACAGCTGAGGGGGGTTGCCCAAGATGTGGTAATAAAGATGCAAATCTGATGCACATTTTATGGGCCTGTGGGGCACTGACTGAAAACTCTAGAAAGGTATATGACGCGTTAGAAGCAATGGTGGAACAGCCTGTAGGATGGGGACATTCAATATGCACATTGGGTTGCGTACTTAAAATGAATGCAGTAAAACATAATCTCATAAACATAGGACTGTTACTGGCTAAGCATGCCATATTGATGCGGTGGAAGATTAAAGCACCCCCCACGGCTGAAGAATGGATAAATGATATGACATGGGCGAATGATCAGGAAGAGGTTTATTTCAGTTTACAGCCCCAAACCAGTCGACCGAGAGATATATGGCAGATTTTCATCAATACCTGAGAAATAGAGTGTGTAACATAAATGTTTTGTAGATCTGTACCTGAATCATTGATATAATACCTGTGTAAGCAGTAATTTGACGTAAAAATGCATTGTGATGATTTCTGTGCAATTTAAATAAAAGTAAAAAAAAGTGATTTTGCTACCGCGAGAGGGGTACGTGTATTCGGAGGGTTGCGCAGGGAGTTTTACACACGATTTTGCTTGGTGAGCGGGGTACGTTTATTCCTGGGGTGCGCGGGGAGTATCACATGCAAATTGGCAGTGTGGGTCCTCCCAGGTGTGCCCTCTCCCCCCTCCCCAGGCCCTTCACACAGCCCACACCACAGGGGAATACCCTGCACCCCTGGCAATGCCCCGCAGGCAGCCCATACACCCTGGGCATGTCCCGCATCCAGCACACATGGCACCATGCACTAGTCAGCCCTGACTAATGTCCCCCTGCACCCCACCCCTCGCATTGATGAGCACCTGCCAGCAGGCCCCGACTCAGGTCCCCCTGCACCCCCCAGCATTGACGGGCACAACTAATGTCCCCCTGTACCCCCACCCCCCAGCATTGATGGGCACCTGCCAGCAGGCCCCGACTCATGTCCCCCTGTCCCCCCGCCCCCCAGCATTGAGGGGCACCTGCCAGTAGGCACTGACTCATGTCCCCCTGCACCACTACCCCCCAGCGGTGACGGGCACCTGCCAGCAGGCCCGACTCATGTCCCCCTGCACCCCAACCCCCTAGCATTGACGGGCACCTGCCAGCAGGCCTTGACTAATGTCCCCCCCAACATGTCATCAAAATCCACAATCATGGGCCTCATGGCCATCCAAATCACACCCCACGCCACCTCTGTCCAAACACCCAACCAAGTATTCCAACCACCCCACATAGAAATGCCCATTACATGATACAACCCAAATGGCAAATATGCACATCAACCCATGTCCGTCACACACACACAATGGGTGCAAGTGAATGAGAAAACCCACATCATGACATGCATGAAACTAATGACAGAAAACCAAGTATGAGAAAAAAAATGTATTGAACACAAAAGCAAGGGGGTTAAATCAAATCACACAATAATGGACATAATAAAGAAAAAACAGCATGTCCCAAAAAACGAAAAGAAAATCATGAAAGAAGAATCAAAATAAATGAAAATGGGTCAAAGTGTCCATCCAGCAAACCAAATCCAAAGAAAAAAAATAAGAATAATCCATTGCTCCATGGTGAACCAAAAAAAGAATGATGAGAAATGCAGTCTTCAACTATATACAAAGATCAAATCTAGGGTCCATAAGCCCAACTATTGAAAGGAAACCTACAAAAAGGCCTACCTAATAAAGAACTATCTACGAAAAAGTGGAGCATAGTCAAAGTGCCCCAAATAAAAGAAAAACATAAATGAAACCTAACAATAACTAACTATATACAATGCCGGCGGGCAAGTCCTATGGCTCACTAGTTGATTTCCCGGGCCAGGGCATCATCGAACTCCTGTTCAACGTCCTGGAGGCGGGCCTGTTCGCTGGCCCCGAGGTCTCACAGGGATAACGCCATGTCCACTGCCACACGGAAGACACTCCCATTCCAGGGTCCTCCTGCACTCCGGCCAATGCCTGCCGCTCTGATGTTGATGGCCCCGAGCCATGATGCCTCCCACGTTGAGACTGCCACTGCCTCTGACGCAACTGCCTCTGCCAGCACGACGGCATCCAGGATGATGGAATCCACTGGCGCCGTCGTGTACATGCCCTGCCCGGTGATGCTGGCACATCCTCCATCTGCTGGGGTCCAGTTGCTGGGGTGTCCACCCCTGCTGGACCTCCAACTCCCGACTGTGGCAGGGATGGGATCTCCACCAAGCTGGCTGCGTTGGTCGGGGCAGGTCCACAGGGGACCCTGGTGGCATCTGGGCCAGAAGACAGCATGTAGAACGACAGGCGCATAGTCTTCACAGAGGAGGAGAGGCCCGCCAGAGTGCCTGACACTTGTGTGAAACCCCCAACCAAGGCCCCTCCCAACTGGGCCACGTTGGCACGCAGCTCTTCGTGATGACGTGCGTGGTCCCCCCAGCAATGCATGGCCACTTACCGCTCAACTCCAGGCGGGCCTGCATCCTGAGGATCTGGTGGTGAAGCACTGGGCGAATGTGCTCCAGGACCCTCATCTGCTGGTTGGTAAGCTGGCCCCGGCACCCCACTGCATCCTCTGCCTCTAAGAGGCACCGGGCCTTCTTGAGGGTCCTGAACTTGTAGTCCTCCCAGCGCTTCTGGACGTGTTTCATGTTGCAGGGTGCCACCCCCTCCGCGTTGATGGCACCCACTATGTCCGTCCAGATCCTCCTCCATCCTTCCTTGTCGGCGCGCAATGGTCTGAAGAGGGCATCATACTGCCCCAGGACTTGCTCCACCAGGATGCCAACTTCTTTGGAAGTGGAGCTGGAAGCCCTCTGCCTCTCTGGCTGGGGGTTGTCACTGGTGCCAGAAGGTGTTGTGTCGGACATGGCAACCCCCGAGGCAGGTGTGGGTGGGCAACTGGGTCCTGGGGCTGGGCTGTGGAGTGATGGAACACCAGTCGGGAGTTTTCTGTTCCAGCAGGGGTGGTCACTGCAACTGGACACCTGCAGATGGCAGATGTCCAGGCACCAAATGGCAGGGCACGGTGGCAGCAGGCAGGCAGGCAGGCAGCAGCAGATGGCTTGTGGGAGGCTGCTCGGGGTTATGGGGGCAGGAAAATGGCCTTCTGAGCAGGAGAGTGGTCTTCCGTGTGTTGTCGCGTGGCCAGCTTGATATGGAGTGATTTGGCACGTGAAAAAAACTGCACATCAGCGTGTAATTCGAGGAAAGGCCCTTAGCGCATAAGCGCGTCTGTGACGTTACACGCGTGGGCGTTTCCCTCGTGACGGGTGCATATTGAATCAGCACATAAAAAAATGCATGTGCCCGTGTTAATGCGTGTTGAGAAAACAAAATCAAATTATCGAGGCTGAGTACCACAAAAGGAAATACACCAAACACGGGTTACAAAGGAACATACAAAGATCTTTAATTTATATTGAATCAGTTACAAAGAACAAAACAAAATCAGATAGCTCTCGGCCCTCAATACAACACAGCGAACTCCAGCGTGGTTCAGTGTGTTCAATGAGAGATGCTGTACATTAGAATTCGTTGCTCTTTTATACCATTTGCGAAGACGATGTCCAACCCTACTTCGGGTTAATATTCCTCTAATACATTACTGATCCAGGGTTCATGCCAAGTTTGCATATCCACATGTAACTAGTTTGCCTTTAATACATACGTCAACAAGCCTACACAGCAACTGTGTATTCTGGGATTCCTCATACAAGTCTTCTCAAACATTAATAAAATGTAGTGAAACAAGTGTTCTCAGTTCAGCATTTGAATACATTGTTCTTAACATATGCTCGCGGATCAGTTTAATTGACGTGAGTAATCCTTATCACACAGGTCAACGAAGGACAAGGTCTCATTTCACGACCTTAACAAGTGGCCTGCAGGCAAGTTACATATTAGCTACACACAGAGGTCAAGATGGCCATGTTGTATTTCGGAACGACATCGTCCACCATTTTAACTCAAAGGGTGACTTTACAAAGCGAACCTAAAATGGCGGATTGACCTAAAATGGCGGCTTACATTGATTTTAAAGTCAGGACCTTGCAACACGGATTTCTTCGCAAGTGGCTTACAAGCAGCTTGGCGTAGGCCAATATACATATACATATATTCATTACAATACGAGGTACGATATGATTTCCTGTTTGACAAACACTCCTTTTGGCCTATGCCAAGTGCTAAACTACTTTGGATCTCCTTGCAAATAACTCCATGCATCATCGCACATGCACCCTGAATCGCTGTCAGAAATATCTATTGTCATCAGGTCATTCGCTTACATTTCCTTTACACTTTATGTCCTATCATACCTATCGCTTGTGCGCAACATCCCCCTAGCATCGAACATATACTAGGTAGACACTGAATACAGCAACAAAGGAACAACAGAATTCCTGAAATTGTCAGTGAGACCGTAAGTACCTTCCAAACCCAAGATCGCAAGAAGTCCCAGAACCAAGCACTAAAATCCCAGTTTCCTTCGGGAACATGCATTTCTGAACTAAGGACATGCAGATTCTGTATTGCCTTGAAGATAGTTGGGGAGGAATCTGGCACGAAACACAGCAAGCGGACCCCACTAATTTACACACTCCACCACGTTCTGCCAGAATGACATCTAATGCCATCGGTTCTGAAGGGCTACTAATCTTATCGCTTTCTGTTCTAATGTCATATTATAGGGTATGTCCGTGGTCCGTTTGTTGGTTCTCTCCAGTACTCTCGCTAGTCTTCTGATATCCTCGGAATTCACTATTTGTCCCCAAAATGGCACAACTGATTTTGCTATATCTCCCAAAATTTGTGCTGGAGTGTCACTGTTCTCGACCCGCCGTGGACGAGCCTTTGAAACATCTATTGTACTAGCTATAAACACCCCAGGTAACAGGATCCCTAAATAACAGGTTCCCTAGCAATCCCTGGGCAACCATGGAAATGCTACATTACTGCAAATAAAGTAGACAGGTTTGCCTACATACAAAGGTGTCGCTTCCCCAGTCAAATTTGCAACATTGGCACAACCTTTAAAATCTCCCCTTGACTGAGTACCATTCCTCTGTATGAAGAAAGAAACTGAATCGGGGCTATGGTTAACAGTGTAAGAAGGAGGCATAGCATCCTTATTGCCTATCGGAGCCATCTTAAAGGAAATCAAAGATTGGAAAGGACGAGACAATCTGTCAGAAGGCCTAATAGAAGCAACATTGGGCTTACTCCTATTTGCGAAAAGCGAGCATCCCAGGGGAGTCAGAACACATTTCTCAAAGCTATTCAAATTAGTGCCATCAAAGTTCCCCGAGATGCTATTGTTCCAACGGCCAAAGGACAATGCTTTAAGAGAAGCTTAACAAGCAGTTGTCAAAGGTAAAGGATGAATATACCAACCTAGCCTCTTATCCACGTGTTGCGGTAAATGTGAGCAGACCCAACAGTTGGACTTATTAAAAATGGCATGCGTAGCATTCATGATAAGTAGCAGAGTATTATTGTGGTACCTTTGTCTATGCTGGGAGTCCCTAGGGGACAGAGTATGTGAATGTACAAAGGGGGTAGGAACAGTAGGTACATTTTCAGTCGGAAACAAGGACTCTAAAGGATGAGTTTCCTTGAGGTACCATAAGCCTAAGACAGTGACTATTATAAAACGAAGTATTATTATAAAAACACAGCAATATGTTTTCGGGGCCCAAGCTCTATGTCCATTGTCCCGGTTGGTCACACAATCATTTACAAGTCCCATACGAGCGTTAGCGGTGGCAGGCATTGTAGCCTTCAAACGGAAACCCCCAATGTTCGTTGCTGGCGACCTCCCGGCCACGCAACTTCTTTGTCCTTCCACAACGCTAGCCAACAGAATCCTCTTTCTCAAATTTGGGCAAAAACAAGCCCTTGATGATCCTTTCCTTCTTCGAACCCTGCCGTAAGTCTATCAGATGCACAGCAAAACCGTGCCATAAGTCTATTTTCTTGGACGCAGATTGTACCTTGCTTTTCCCGGTACTGATTGATCCGGAAACAATGTGTCATCACTTCCCGTTGGAAGCAATGTATCAGAAACAAGTGAAGATGGCGAATTTGAAACAGCAGTTTCCGGAAGCAACATTTTTGGAGAGTGTGGAGACAAAATGGCTGGTTTCCCAACCCTCACAGGCTCAGAAAGATTCTCCGATACACTTTCAGCGCTATCTACTGCTTTGGGATTGTTGGTTGCAGCGTTAGCGAGGGGTTCTGTTTCTTCTGTATCGTGTGGCACTGGGTAAGGAAGTTTCTTGACATGCGACGCATGGATCCAATTCTTTCTTCCTGAAACCCGCACCGCCGTTTGTGTGACCAACAGGACCTGGAGTGGGCCCCGCCAGTGAGGTGCAAGGCAGGAAGAGCGCTCAAATGCCTTGATGAGCACCCAGCTCCAGGCCGTATGCTGTGGCCCGGGCCCTCGTATTGCACAGGTAAAGCCTCTCGCACTTGGTGATAAATCAAATACAGGTTTTTAGTCAACTGGCTGCAATAATCTGAAAGTAATACATTTTCAACTTCTCAAAGATCTACATTTAGGAAGGTTCCAGATATTGGCAGGTCTCCCCATTACCACCTCAAATGGAGAGAGACCAGTCTTAGTTTGAGGGGTTGTACGCATGGATAATAACACGATCGGTAAGGTGTCTGGCCATTTTAATTTAGTGCCGGCACACATCTTAGCGAGCTTGTTCTTGATAATACCATTGTGTCTTTCTACTAGTCCGGCGCTCTGTGCGTGTCTGGCCGAATGGAACCGTTTGTCGATCTGTAATGCTGCACATATCTGCAGAATTACAGCAGCGACAAAATGTGGACCATTGTCAGACCAGATGACTCTTGGTAGCCCGAACCGCGGAAAGTACTCTTTTAACATGGTTTTCGCAGTAGTCATGGCTGTAGCATCTTTGACAGGGAAAGCCTCAACCCATTTACTAAAAGCACAGATGACCACTAATACGTACTTCATATTATTACAGCATTCCATTTCAATAAAATCAAAGTGGATGACTTCAAAGGGGACAAAGGGTGGCCCAAAACGTCCCCTAGGAGTTGCTGTCCCCTTTCCCACATTGTGCTGTAGGCAAATCATGTAATCCTGAACATAGCATTGGGGAGTTTTCAAAATTTTGTCATTTACCCAAACTTTCTCTAACATTTTCGTTACTTTCTGGGCACATTCATGCGTAGGACCATGGGCCATGATAACCATCATCATTACATAAGTATAAGGGAGTAGCCATTTCCCTTCAACTATGTCCACCGAACACCCGTCATCATCAAGTTTCCCCAAGCCTTCAGCCCACCTCTTGGATTCTTCTAACGTGGCATCAGCTTGGATATCTCGTACAGACCCAACACCCTCGTCCATTGCATAAGCATTTACAGTCTACCTTGAAACATACATCTCCGTAAGGAGATAGGTAGCAGTTTGTCTAGCTATCTGATCAGCAAAAGCATTCCCTTTTCCTATGTCATCTGTAATATTTTGATGTGCTGCACATTTCATAACGGCTAACTGAATAGGGGGCGCAAGCGCTGAGAGTACTATTAGGGAGCCATGTTGGATCTTGGTGCCATGTGAAGTTAAGAACCCTCTCTCTGACCAAAGTCTCCCAAAGTTGTGAACCACCCCAAAGGCATACTGACTATCAGTCTATATCTTTACTGCAAGCCCTTCGGAAAGTTCACAAGCTCGGGTCAATGCTATAATCTCTGCGTCCTGCGCAGAGTTATGCATGATTCTCTTGGTTTCCACGACCGTGCTTAATGTGGTGATTGCATAAGCAGCTGTGGATGTACCATCCGAAAGTTTGAAGCAGGAGCCACCACAAAACAGCTCTCCTTGCGGATTATCCAAAGGAGTGCCTTTCAAATCAATTCTACCCTTTGTCTCTTGTTCAGTAGTATACAGACAGTCATGTGACTCTTCACTGCCGCAAGTAGTATCTTGCGGGAAAGGTAAGAGTTCAGCCGGATTAAGAACACAACACCTCTTAATTTGGATGTGAGGAGAAAACAAGATCAATTCACATCTCGTCAACCGTGCAGAAGTGAGGTGTTACGTTTCCGTTCGATTCAGTAGAACATCTACAGAGTGAGGCACCATCAGGGTTAGATCATGGCCTAGGACCATTCCCTGACTCTGTTTTACAGACACAGCAGCAGCAGCGACAGCTTGCAAACATCTTGTCAAAGCGCATGCTACAGGATCAAGGGCAGAAGAAAAATAACTGCACGGCCTATTCTTCCCTCCATGTTCCTGCGTTAATACAGCCAAAGCACATCCATCACATTCATGCACAAACAACACAAAGGCCTTTTCATAGTTTGGTGTGCCCAAAACTGGTGCCGAGCATAATGCAGTCTTGAGCAAATCAAACGATTGCTGGTGTTCCGGGTTCCACGGCAATGGCGAAGAAATGCCCTTCTTTGTTAAAGCCAACATTGGTTTGATCACTAGTGAAACATTTGGGATCCACAACCTACAGTAAGAAGCCATACCTATCAAGGCTCTAACTTCCTTCTGTGTATTTGGGACAGACTTGCCAGAAATGTGTTTTATACATTCAGGTGTCAATCTTCTTCCCTCCTTTGACAGGAGATAGCCTAAATAGGCGACCTCCTGGCAACAATATTGAAACTTTTTAAGCGAAGCTTTGTGATCATGCTTAGCTAGATGACTAAGCAATAACACAGTGCCCTCCTTACAGGCGCTCTCAGAGTCAGCAGCTAAAAGCAAGTCATCAACATATTGAAGCAATGTACAAGTAGAGGGCAATTCAAGGGTATCAAGCTGTTCTTTCAAAGCCCTACTATAGATGATAGAACTCTCTGTGTACCCTTGAGGTGCACAAGTAAATGTGAACGAGCGTCCCCCTAAGGTGAACTCGAACAAGTATCTACTATCCTTGTGTATAGGAATACTAAAGAAAGCATTCTTTAGATCCACAACACTAAAGTAAGTAGCTGTAGCTGGAATCATGGTTAATATTGTCGTTACATCTGGCACAATTGGAAATTGCGGAGCGACGACTTTATTAATGGCACGTAAATCAATTATGAAACGGAATGGAATTGCATTATCGCCTTTCTTGTGCACGGGTAAAATCGGACTATTGCACAAACTTCCTGAAATTTCCTCAATCACCCTGCGATGCACAAAATCAGAAACAATGCATTTCAAAGCTTGCTCGCCCTCAACTGAAATCTTATACTGGGGAATGCGTGGCAGCGCAATCCCATGTTTCAAAACTATCTTAACAGGCTCAATCTGTAAAACACCGACATCGTTGTCGTCAACAGCCCATAAGCTCTCTGGTACATCAATGAATTCTGGCAGCAAAGGTCTAGTCAAGAATTTCGAGACAGAAAATTGCTGTGTTAAAATTGTCAAGCGCACTCCATCAGAAGAACAATAAATCACTGCATTTAATTCTTTTAACAGGTTCAACCCCATCAAATTCTCTCCACAATTCGAAGTCAACAGAAATGGACAGTGGTCCGTAAAGGGACCCAAAGAAATAGGTATCGGAGATGAAACTGGACAAACAACTGTTGTGCCAGAAAAACCTACAGAAAAATTGGTTTGCCTTGACAGTGGAATGTTTGGAACCCATGAATGATCAATGGAACACTTCTGTGCTCCAGTATCTATCAAAAACTGATGTTTCCTATTTCTCACCACCATTTCAACGTAGGGAGCTTTCTAATTGACGGGAATAGGTGTAGGTTCCCAACCCTGCTTCGGGCAATCCTAACGAAACAGAATATCATCAAAAGGAAGCTCTTCAGATAGATATGCAGCAGAAGGATGATCAAATATGTTCCTAGTATCCACACCAGAAGTCTGATTATCCTGTGAAAAAGGTTGCTGAGGATCCTGTGCAAACTGACCTCTACCAGGGCCCCCTACACCCGGGCGACCTCTGGATCATCTACCCATATTCCCAAATGTGTTATTTGACCCCTGTCGAAGGACGGGGCATTGTGCACACCAATGACTCTCTTGTCGACAATAGGCACACTGGTTAATGTTAACAGGACCCAAGGGCACATTCCCTTGTGCAACATACTGACCTCTAATCTGCGAACTACCCCCTCTGGGGCCTCTAACAATTTGCTGTAATAGTACTTTAGTCTTTAAATCACCTTTTCGTCTTTCAACTCTATCTTTTTCATTATTGACACGATTCTAGTAGTACTGAGACAGATGCAGTACTTCTGATTGGGACTTCGCCTGCCAAGCGCTCTCAGAAGACATAATTTGTGACTGGATGTCAGGCAGCAAACCACGCACAAATTTGTCCACAAATAACCTTTTCCCAGACTCTGTGCCTATGTCTTGTCCGCTGAAATCCGAGAATACCTCTTCGAACTGATTAAAGAACTCGGTAGCACCCTCAGACTTCCCTTGGACAGAGGCCGTACGTTTATAATTATTTTCTCCGGGATTATGGTTTTTAATTTTGCAATGATTCTATCAGCAAAGTTAGTATCACCTGGGTCGGTCTTTCACCAGCTGGCCTTTCTCCATCGAATCTAGTTATATTCGCCCATGTATCTCCCAACCCTGGCACGTCGTTTATAGTCCTAACTTGTTTCCACAAATCTACAGGCAGGAGTACAGGAAATAACAAATCATTATCGCCTAAGGTGAACACTGAGGACTGCAAGATGGACTCTATTTCTTTATAGAATCCTGTCGGATGTTTCCTATCAGGAATAGATTGTCTAATAGTATTCACTTCTTGTCTTGAGAACGGGACGTGAACAAACTATGATATATAATATGCAGGAATGTTCACAGCGACTATACCCTGTGCAGCATTGGTCGCAATCTCAACCTTCGGGACAAATGTCACAGGAACCTCTCTCATAGGCAACTGAGAAGTAGGTGACTCCGATCGCTTACTAAGCAACAGAGCTAAGTCGAGCGCTAAAGCAGTCGAAGAAGTCTCAAGTGAAAAAGCTCTCTTATAAATACTCAATAACTCTGTGGGACAACTAATCTTTCTTTTTACACAATCATCCTGTAGGTACTCTATCATTACCTGTATCACTCTCCTCTGCATTTCTGGCGTATACTGACTATATGTGTCATATACCTCAACTGGAGTTATCGACATATCTGAAAACCATCTAAGTACGTCCTTCGTACAAATTCGTGCTTCCTCAGATATCGATTTTCGACAAGGAAAGAACTGTTTCTGCACATACATACTTTCCCCATCGTCATCCTCATTCTGTAACCTTACCAACGCCTTTCTACACTCAAATAACCTCTCGACATGCTCATTTACTTTCTCCACAGTGTCTCTTGAAAACGCTAAAGTGTTTAGATCCCTTAACCCTTGCGGGAGATCTATTTTTATTTAATTTGCCCCACATTACACATAAATGAATCCCTAAACCTTCAATAAAAACATTTTTCTCAGGAAAATTATCCATGTTGTAAAGTGCGGCAAAAACATTAGCTTGATCATCCCTCTCCATACAATGCTTAGCCCATGCAATCAAATCACGATTCTTCTCTGGTGGTACAGTATTGCGAGTGACAACCTTCGACCCCGCACCTTGATCGACTACAAGCGGCACAGGACCACTTGGAAGAGAGGGAGAAGGCAAATTCAATGGAGTTACTGTTACTGTTACAATAAGAAGAGGTGGAGGAATAGTTGGAGGAACAGTAACTGGAGGAAGAGGGACATTAGGAGGAGCAGGAACAACAGAACAACAGCAGGTAGAGCAGGAATAACAGGAGGAAGAGGCAAAGCAGCAGGAAGAGGAACATACAGAGGTGGTGCAGATGCACCAGGCCTTCGTTCATTTAATAATCTGTCTATGAATTTGTCGGAAACATGAAGGTCTTTAGAAGGATAGATTTTCTGAATTCCAAGGGAGAAAGCCCTATCCATATTCCTAGTCGACTCAGAATGCTTATCTTGGTCATACAATAATGCTTTTTCGGCATTCGTTCTATGATGGCGCACATGTTTTTCTCTACTCTTAAGTTGCTGCAATGCTTCTTTTTTCCAATTCTGCAAAACATCAAATGCTGCAGGTCTAGCCTTTTTCTTTAATAGAATAGGCTCTAAATACTCAATACGAGGGTGATTGGCCACTGAGGTTCGGAGGCATGTCTGGTTTGTCTGTGCCAAATATCATTAAATACTATACTTCCAATGCCATGCTTACAGTACATAGTACACGCCGGCGACCCCTCCTGTGGTGCCGAATGGCTAAATTCCAAAGATTGTCTATCGCTGCAGAACAACGCCCTGAAGCAGGTAGACAATTTCCCAGGCATATCAAATTATGGGTGTTACCTGGTCAATAATTGTGTCTGCAGATACAATATGCCAAAATCAAATTATCAGGATTATTTAAGAGTCGGGTCATGACTCACCTGATCGATTTCCTAAGGAGGTCCGATCGGATTTCAAAGAATCTTACATAACTAATCTTACCTCATGTGTGGTGATTTCGGCAAATCTGCCCGCCTCGATAAGTGGACCCTCGTCAAGATGCCATTCTCGGACCACAAGCTAATCATCCAGGGATCGGGTCGTGCAGCACTGCTGAGGTGTTGCGTCTCGTTCAGTGGGGCCCCTTTTTGTCACACCATCCGATCCCGGTCCGATAGCGAGGGTCAACCTTCGATAATCCGGCATCAATCTTGAGGGTCCCTATTCAGACGCCAACTGTGAAAACAAAATCAAATTATCCAGGCTGAGTACCCCAAAAGGAAATACACCGAACACAGGTTACAAAGGAACATACAAAGATCTTTAATTTATACTGAATCAGTTACAAAGAACAAAACAAAATCAGATAGCTACCGGCCCTCAGTACAACACAGCAAACTCCAGCGTGGTTCAGTGTGTTCAGTGAGAGATGCTGTACATTAGAATTTGTTGCTCTTTTATACCATTTGCGAACACGATGTCTAACCCTACTTCAGGTTAATATTCCTCTAATACATTACTGATCTAGGATTCATGCTGAGTTCGCATATCCACATGTAACTAGTTTGCCTTTAATACATACGTCAACAAGCCTACACGGCAACTGTGTATTCTGGGATTCCTCATACAAGTCTTCTCAAACATTAATCCAATGTAGTTAAACAAGTGTTCTCAGTTCAGTATTTGAATACATGGTTCCTAACATATGCTCGCGGATTAGTTTCATTGATGCAAGTAATCCTTTATATACAGGTCAACGAAGGACAAGGTCTCAGTTCACGACCTCAACAAGTGGCCTGCAGGCAAGTTACATATTAGCTACACACTGTTGGGTGTCGTACCCACGTTTGGACTATTATGCTGCAACATTTGGTGCTGTGGGCTTAGAAAATCCAAGATGGCCGAAAAAGCCCACATTGCGCCAGAATCCAGGAAAACCGCGCAGTTTTGGCGCACACTAAAATGTTCCCCTGACCTGCCACCCACCAGTGCGAGCATGATGGGCCAGGAGTGCCATGAGTGAAATGTGTGCCAAAGGAAAAACAGCAGTGCCGGTTGGCTCAAAAAGTGCTTTGAAATCACCTTTGTTTCTCTGAAATGCAAGCTAAAAATGCCTATTTTAAACATTGCAAGATATTCAAAAATCTCACTGAACACCAGCAGACATTTGGCAGAATGTATTCTTGTGTGCATACAACATCTGAGAAGATGAAGAGCCCAAAACAATGTTTATAACAAAACTGGCTGAGCTGTGGATGTCAGCAACTGAAGTGAAATTGGACTGAAAGACACTAAAATCTAAATGTTTAAAATAAATGAGTGACCTACTGTTGAGTGCCACATAGTTTGCAACTTTTAAATGTCATAGTTTTGAACTTAGAATCAGCATTCTAGCTGCATGTGTAAACATTGTAAGTTTGATTTGGATGAAGAAAAACTGGGAACAAAAGTGACATTTGGCTGAAGCCTGGCTTGAAGAGAGTGAATTCTGCCCGGCAACTACCCCTGACAGGAGTTGAAACTTGCTCAGCCACTCTTCCCAGGCCTGGCTGCATTCTGCTGCCCCACCAAAAGGAGATGACACCTCCCTGATTGAATCAGGGGAGGAGCACATAGGACTGGAGGGAAACAGAACAATGAACCTTCCTGGGCTCACGCAAATGTTAAATTAGGGGGGGGGGTCGTAAATGGCTTCCTCTTGAGAGAAACGGGGAGGGGCAGTGCCTCTGTGAGCAGCTTGAGTTGGAGGAAGTGGACAAACCAGAATTTCCACCATGTGCTTTGGGAAACCACACCCCTCTGGGCCAGAGCATAATTTTAAAAAGATGGATAATTCATAGTACGGACTTGTCAAAATTATATCATTAATATCAATATTCTTGTGATTTTTCTGTGCACATTTTAAGAGGTGTTAGGACTCTGTACCATGTTCTGAGGCAAAACCCCATGAATTATGGAGATTGCAGACACAGGTTTCACGCTAGAAAAATGAAAATGTACTGGAATATGTGTAGAAAGGCGGTGTACATCTGTGTCAATTTTGCTAAAAATCCAATATTGGTAAACCAACCAAAAAGCGCAAAATGTTGTCATTTCTTAATCCAAGCTCTTAGAAACATCAGAGTTGGAACAGAAACTACCTTATGTGATATATGATGTGTATATGTAATGTCAACCACTTGTGTATCTGGGAATGTGTTTAGTTATGAAAATGATTTTCTATGGTAAAAGCAAAGGGGAGTGTTCTTTCTGCATGCCATAAAGATGACACCTGATGACTCACTTCTCCCTTCTCAAATCAGGTCAAAGAGAAATCCTTGACCTATCAAATCGTGAGTGGGTTGGGCATAGAAAGATAGCCTTCACACCCACTTTCCAAAAAGACATAAAAAGAGCCACTGGAAGCCAGACAGGGACATTCATTTTCCAACCTTCAACTGAATTCCTGCGCAGCACGTTGACGGAGAACTCCAGAAACCAGAACTCCAGAGATCCAGACTAACTCCAGAACAAAAACTCCAAAGAGCTGAGCTCTTCAGCAGGCCTCAAAATCTTTTGCAAACTATTCAACCGCCGGGCTTTGCGGTTTGCTGCTTGCTAAGAATCCTGTGTATCCAGAACAGAACCAGAGACCCAGACCGCTGTGAACAGAACCGATGCCTGATTGACCTGCCGAGCAGAGAGAACCGCAGCTAAACTTGTTGACCAGATCCGTGATGAGGCAATTCCTTTCAAATTTATAGTGTGAGTACCCAGCTAGAACTGTGCAGAACCCATCTCTTAGCTTAAAATAATCTGATTCAAAACATTTAACCTGTCCAAAACTGCATCATAGAATCGTGTGTCCCTTCTCCGATTTTAAACCTGTAAAAGTGTCATTTGCCATTTTGAATCATTATTTTGTTTCTGAAAAACTACCTTCATAAAATCGTCCGTATCTCAGTTTGTGCTAGGAACGAGATTTAACTTTCATTTGGAAGCTAAGATTCCCAGCTTTCCAACAAGCTCTAAACCGTCTTTCTATTCATTATACTTTTTCCGTAATCGCGCTCGACGCACTCGGAAAAAGTGCCACGATTTGCGATTTGGCTCAAATTTCTTCACTTGTCAAAATAGCAGCTTCTTGCTTTCCTTTGCTGAAATTCGTTTGCAACCTGACAATCATTCATAGAGTATTGCTAAAGTGATCCTGGACTATTTAAAGTAGCTATCACCCACCATGAATCTCTTATAGGGAATTAAAATCATTTTTAGCATATTTTTCCCTTCTTTGCATACCACATTTAACGTACTTTGCCTGTGTTTAAAATCATCCCTGTGATCTAAGCTTGCTAGGGAGGAACTGAATTTGAATTGTACTGTGATTGTATTCCTGAAGACTGTGTGTGTGACTTCCATCTCCTTACATTGCATAGGGGGGGAGTGAATTGTCAGAGAAAAAGTAATCATATTATCTTTTGCTGAAATCATATCAAGTTTATTTCTGTACTGCCTTTTATTCATCTTTGCATCTCCTTGAAACCATAAAGCATTCCCAGCTACCTTGTTCTTTCCATACCAAATCCTAAATAATAAAATAAGTGTGCTATTGTAAGATTAACCATTGTTGATCAACATCATATTCTCTTAAGTGTGATATCAAATATTAATTTAATATAAAAGTGTGATATATATTGTTACATTTTCAATAAATCTTTTAATTTGCAAAACAAACCTACTTCTTGGCTCAGTGGGGTCAGGTGGATTCTAGGAGAGGGGCGTTATACAAGGGTTCATCATCTAGATTATAACTTGTCATAAAAATATATAAATAAGGGCTTCCCTTGAGCAATCCCAGACAAGGCACTGACTTAGTGGGAATGCTTGATTGGAGTCATTAACAACACAGAGGTCAAGACAGCCATGTTGTATTTCGGAACAACATCGTCCACCATTTTAACTCACAGGGTGACTTTACAAAGCAAACCTAAAATGGCGGATTGACCTAAAATGGCAGCTTACATTGATTTTAAGGTCAGGACCTTGCAACACGGATTTCTTCGGAAGTGGCTTGCAAGCAGCTTGGCGTAGGCCAATATACATATATTCGTTACAATAGGAGGTACGATATGATTTCCCGTTTGACAGTGTAATCCGAGGAAAGGGCCTAAGCGCGTAAGTGACGTGACGCGCAGGGGCATTTCCCTCAGCACGGGTTAAAGGTGAGCGTGGCCACAGTTCGCTGTACGTGCCTTTCGTGGAAACCGACGTGTGTGTTGCTACTTCGTGTTGTTTCGTGCGCCATCACTACTTCACAGCGGATCAAGGATGTATCTCTTCTTTTGGCGCGGGTATTGGCTATGCGTGTTTTTCATTATCACGGTAGTCAGACGGTGAGTCACGCATGCTATTTTTCCCACTGCGGGCCCACCTGTGTATCGTGTACCATTTTTGAGGTCATAGTAGCCTGCTTGTCCCACGCGTATGCATTTTTCGTGTCCCTGGGTGCCACCGCGTACTGAGGGAGGTTAATTCCACACACGTGGGCTACTGGGGGTTGCGTGCACGGTTTTACAGCAGTTTTGGGGTGTCTGAGCATTGTGTGACCCGTCACTTAATCACCGGGGTCACATACAGCCTTGCAGGTGCAGGGGTGCTGTTAACATCTTGTATCCCACCCCCTTCACCCCAATTGCCCAGGACAATTGGCGTGTACACCTCTCATTGGCACTACTACATCTGTGCCAGCACTACTCCATCTGTGCTATGGATGGGAGGCCACGAAAGGTGAGGGGCGCCTCAGCTGGGTGTACTCCCCATGGCGGGTGTGTTCAGGGACGTGGGCGGGGTGACCAGGGAATACGGGGACTCTAGGGTGTTCAGGGTGGCTGCAGAGGGGGAAGAGGCAGCAGTGCGCCAGCTCGGCACAATGTTGTGCCACGTGTTTATGTTTATGTTAATTATTTCTATTGCGCACCAGGTACCCAAAGGCTTAAGGGCACATACAAACAAAGAAACAAACAATACAAACAATTCTTAGATCAGGAACAAAAATGAGCAAAAGGGAAGTGTGTCATAAACACAGTACAAAAAAAAAGCAACAGAAAAACATAGCATAGAAAACCAGCTAAAACTGCATGAGTGATCAAATAATCAAATTACAACCAGTAGATCCTCTAGGCATATATTTACATAGTTTTAGGAAGGCCGGTAGGGAGCTGGACCCACACCCCACCAGGACAGAATCTTTATTGTCCTCTGTATTCCAGTCTCTCAGGTCCATCCTACGGAGGATTTTAAGATCTGATAGCCTGACCACACCCGGCCCAGTTCTTTGTCTAAGCCAGGCTAAGACTTTAAGTCGTAAGGATTCTTTGGGTTCATGACCAACAACCTTGCTAATATTGGTGATGATCAAATTTCTCGAGTCCAAAACAAAAACCTGAGTGTTCGTATCTTCTATCCTAGGCATCCAGCATTTTCTAATGCACAGGTTCTGGGAGGAGCCCAGCTTCAGAGGGACATTCAGTTGATTGTAGGCTTCTTGACCCAGTTTCTGTGCCACTGCTGTAATAGCAGCAGTTGGTTCGACGGAAGGAAAGACAGTGAGGGACTTTGTAGTAACGCTGCTATTATTTATCGGAACACTAAGTGGTGTCTGAACTACCTTACCACAGTGGTCCGATTGCGAGGCCTTATCTAGTAGCTTTTTTTGAGGGTTGAATTGACAGGCCTTATCCAGATTGTATGTCCCAGTTCCAGCATGTAGGCAAAAAGAATCATTAGTTTGTGAAGCCATATTCTTGCTCAAGGAGGCTGGATCCCCCACAAGTTTACTAAGAGAGTTCACTAAGAGTCCCAAATCGAAGGGGCTTGTACATAGCAGAAGCCCTATGATGATACTGGCCATGAAGTCCGGCCAATGTTCGAGAATAGATTGTTCAAGAGATAAGGAGGGTGCAGGGCCAGCCTGCTCCAATTCCATATCAGACTGATTGGTGGGACCTTACGTACTACAAATAGGGAAAAAAAGGAGCTACTCCTGGCTCCTTGGAATTGGACGATGAAGACCCCCCTAATATACAAGTGACTAGAAAGAAGATGTTCCTTCCACAGGTATTGAAACACCAGCAGGGTAAGTGGCCCGCTCAACATATACGCACCCCTCTCTCCAGGGAGAACTACACCCGTGTGAGTGTGACTCCTGTTATTCAGCCTCGTTCCTCCCGCACTATAGCGTCAGAAGGCGGAATATGGTGCTCTGAGCCCTTTCCCCCCGGGGCCTGAGTAACAAACCCAGCATATCTCTCCCACCGGCCGCCGGGTCACTTCCACACTGGGACGTGTCTGCCCGATCCGCCAGCCAAGCGCACGCCAGCCATGCACCCGCATCGATCTTGACCCCGGACACCGTCTCTCGGTGCTAGCGGCTCTTGGTTCACCCGACCGCTGTCATGACCACAGTGGCGTCCTCCTCGAGGGCCGCGGGGGAGCCGCGCGAGGCAGCAGCTGACGCGAACGCTGAGCCGCGCCGGTTAGAGAAAGGGACCTGGAAATCCACAGTGCACGTCAAGCCGCACGGCAGAGCCGCCGCTTCCGATGAAATTGTGTTGGTGTAGTCATGCCACCACCCCCTGCGGCTCCAGGAGATACAGTACTTGCATCAGGCACTGGCGCCCATGTGACCCGGTAGTCCGTTTCATCAACTGCCACGGGCCCAAGGGTAGTGGTAACTGCAGGTGCAGCTGTGGACACCACCACCCAGGCTCAGGGTCTGGCAGCGCAGGCTGTGTTGGCACTTGAAGAGTCCATGGAAGATTTCCAGGAGGTCAAGAGACACACCGTAGGTGGACGCAGGGCTGCCCTGACTGAGGCACGTACCCTGGGGCAGTGATGTCATCTGCTGCCCCTACCAGCCGGGTGTTGGCAAGTGCAGGGGCAGATGCAGCCGACACCGCCCCTGGTTGCGAATCTACCAAACAGGACAGTCTCGGTCAATGAGCGGGGCACAGCAGATGTTGCTGCACAGGGTACATTCCAGGGCACCCAGCAGCCACTGACGCAAGTCAGGGTTTCACTCAATGTTCCACCGGCTTCTCCCTCGGCTCATTCCACCAGCGCCACTGCCCATACTGATCGGGGCGGTATTTGCCAGCCAGGGTCTGGACCAGTGTCCAAGAGGAGGAAGAGTGCACCTGCAGTAGAGGCTGGGACCCCAGACACAGCTACGGCCTCCGGCACATCAAGGAAGAAGCCTTTCTGCAAGCAGGAACTGGACTTCCACATGGACTACGTGCGGGAACACAACCGTGACATGCTAGTGGGGCCGAATTGTCAATCTACGGCTGCCCATCGTGATACCCACTGGAAGCAAGTTGTGGATCATGTGAATGCATTAAGCCATGAGGTGCGCACAGCACAAGAGTGAAAAAAGCATTGGAATGACCTCAAACGCAGCACTAAGGTGAAGCGTACCTCTAATTACAACATGACTCTGGTGACTGGCAGTGGGGCACCACCTGAGGAGGAAGAACTCGCTCCGCACGAGTCACTCGTTGCGGAGTTCATACCAACAGGAATGGTCGAAGGAGTGGGAGAGATGCCGGACTTTTATGCCCCGTCCAGTGAGTGTTGTTGCCTGTTCGTCAAGGACTTGTGTGTTTTGCTTGTGTGATGTGTTGTCCTTGACTGCCACTGCATGTCATGTGTACATGGTTCTCTTGTGCAAGTCATGCAATGCTTCACTGATGCGTGCCTGCTGTGTGAAGAAGTAGTTTGGCTATTAAGGAACAGAGAACACAATATCGGCATACTATCAGACCCAAAAAAAAACATAACTAAATGAACAAGTTCATGCTATGGCTGATTCTGCCCTTAATGAAGGGTTAATATGTAAACTGGAGTATGAATTTGTGAACTGCAGAAACCTGAGGGCTCCCTGCTTACATATTCCTGACATTGCACAAGAACTCTACTAGCCCTGCAGGCATGCCAATAGTCTTTGACTGTAGGTAAATTCTTGAAACTCTGGTGAAATATGTTGATTATTCTTTTTAACTCTTAGTGAGCAAATAAAGCTCTTTTATTCTATACTCTGGGAATGTGATTCAGCAAATTGAGAGTCTAGAAATTGAAGTTTAAACTGACATTTTGGTCTCAATGGATATAGAATCTTAATCCAATCTATAAACAAATATACCCCAGAATAAGGCTTTAATAAATTGGTTTTCAAATCCTGGAAACAAGACATCTTCCATATTTGGTACCCCGCACCTTTATAACACCATGTGCAAGGGTAGCACTTCTAAACAACTATACGATATTTAAAGATCAATTTTATGAGCAATGTCAGGGTAAAGCTAGGGGGGCTGCATTCGCCCAAAGTTTAGCTAACGTATTTGTGGCCAGATATCAGGAGGCATGCATGTTCTCAAGGTTAAACGCATTTCGAAAGAGCATTTGGATATTGAAACATTTTCTAAAGGACATACTATTGCTTTGGTGTGGGGATCAAAAGGTTCTGGATGATTTTTGTTTAAATGGATTAATGAAGTGAATGCCAACCTACACTTTACATCATTGATAAGTAAAAAAAAAAGAGTACATTTTGGGACCTGAGCATATTACAGAATAAGGGCAAGATCAAAGTACATGTTCAGAAAACCTACGGATAAAAACACGATTCTCTAACATAAGAGCTATCACCCAAAAACAAAATCATTACAGAACAATACACCATATATTCAATTTCTTTGTATAAGGAGGAACTACACCTCAATAGGTGAATTCTGTGACAAATCCAGGGAATTCATCCTTGCTCCCCAAAAGAGGAGCTCCCAATTTGGGACTGGGGAAGTGAGCCTGCTAGGCGTAACACCCGCTAGGGAACAGGGCAATCGGGATTCCACTGGAGGTAACCAACCCTCAGGGGACACATAATTCCCAGATAAGGGTTTCATTCCCCTTACCTGTAACAAAGAATCCTAAGTATGTATTGGTTATATGGGGTCTGAACAGGGTAGTAATGTACAGGACTTTTTAAAAGTGGATGGCTTGGTTTCTGACTTGAATTTGTTAGCATCCTTACAAGAAAAGCGGAACCAATAGATTCTCCAATCTCATTCCTGGGGTGAACATAAGGGACACATGACCCTTGTAAGTGGTTTCAACCCAGCACTCCACCTAAGTCAATGCCTAGCCTGTGTTGCCCAGCTGGAACCCTTAATTATATATTTGTATGCCTAAAGTTCTTTTATTTCTGAATGATGTACCCTTATATCACGCCCCTCTCTTTGAATCCCCCCGGTCTAACTGAACCAAGAAGTAGGTTGTTTTGCAAAGTTAAAAGATTTATTTTATGAACTGAACAATATATATATCACACTTTTATGAATTTGAACAATATCTAGATGTCACACTATTCATATTTATACAATGATCAGTGTTGGGTGATATTACAATCAACAATCTCTTTAATCAGTAGGAGTATAGATGAGAAGAATAATGTAGCATATAATAAACTTTATGTGGGTTGAATGAAATGCAATTCTAGGAAATTAATGCAGCACAGAAATAATACTTGATATGAATTCAATCAAATGAAATGTAATCACTCTTTCCCCCTGATACTACTCAATGCCCCCTAATATGCAATATAGAGATGGAAGGAGAGAAAACAGTTTTCAGGAATAAACACTCTACAAATGCAGTTTCAATACCAATTCCCCCAGCAAGCTTAGAGAAAAACAGGAATGATTTTAAAACAGGTCAAATGCTTTTGAATGTGATTTTAAATGAATAGAGAAAACACTGAAAAATGACTTTAAATCACTAAATGGGATTCAAAACTAGTGGGAGCCGCTTTGGAAAGCTTCAGGTAAACACTAGCAATGATGGTTGAATGACTGGCAGATAGGAAACTGAATTCAGAGGTTGAAGGCAAGAAATAGCTATTTTTCATGTGGTGAAATTGAGCCAAATGCAGAATCGCAGCAAACTTTTCAGCGCGCGGGAAACACGATTACAGAAAAACTATAAGGAGTTGGAATTTGTTTGAAAGCTGAGGATGTTAGCCTCAATCTGACACTTAAAGTTTGTTTCTAGCATGTACGGTTCAAAGGTTACCGAGGTTTTAGTAGAGGTTGATTTTTCACCAAAAGAGTCAATATTCCAAATGAAAGATGCACTTTTGAATCTACCAACAGATATTCTTTACACTAAGGGTGGCTATTAAGATGCAAGATACCCAACGGACAGCCACCAGAACAGCAGCACCTCAGCTCTGACTTTTGCCCGCCCAGGCGCTTGTCTTTCTTCAGCAAAAATATTAGTGCAAAGATGAATTTATCACTACAATTAACAAAGGACTATATGGATGAGGGAACAATTCAGAAAAGACACTCTACAGAGATTCTACAATGCAACATGGATATGACAAAATGGTTTGGATAGGATTACTTAAGGCTAAGAGATTTGCTATGGACAATTCTATGCTAAATACTCACAACTATGGTTTTGGAATAGGCCCGTCAGGATCTGGTCAAAGGTTTTACCGGACAGGATTCAGGCACCCGTTTCTGCACTAAGCATGGCACTCTGGTCTCTGCGCGGCACTTTGGACTGGATCTGACTGGTTGGTTCTGGGTTACAGCTCTGCTCTACTGGTTTGGATCTCTGGGTTCTAGCAAGAGCTCTTGGCAAGAAGCAGAAAACAGCACAGCCAGGCTGTTCAATTGTTGATGTGCCCCTTGGAATTCTGGGATTAAAATCAGGTTGCAAGATTTTTAAAGGCCAGCTGAGAAGGGTTCAGCTTTGGAATTAGGCCTTCTGCTTTCAGAGTTCTGGAGTCTGGATCTGGGTTCTCTTACAGAGCGCTTCACCAGTAAATCAATTGATGGGTGAATGTGTGTGTGTGTAGGTCCTCAACAGTCCCTATTTATGTATTTTCCAAAGGGGTGGGTAGGCTAATTATACCAATCCCACCCTCTAGGGGTCCGATTGGTCAGAGTATTTCTCCTTTCCTGATTCGAGAAGGAAATCTAGTGTCATAATGATGCTGCAATTTACAATCCAGGGAAAAACCTCCCCTTTGTTTCTACACAAAAAACCTATTTTTCAAAGAAAGCATTTCTACAATATCACCAACTTGCTAATAATACATATCCACATCACATATTTAATAAAGCACATCTCTGTCCGAGTCCCATCTTCTTGAGAGTTTCAGTTCAAAACAGACAGTTTTTCGCGCTGTTGGTTGGTTACACAGTGTCAGATCTATATACATTTTTCCACATACATGTGCAAGACATCTGGGCGTAATCCTGTAAATGTCCCTATTCTTAGCATGATCACAATTGCTACAATATCAACATTTTAGTAGTCCAGTCTCTGAATATCACACAGGCTTCAGAGTATTTTCAAATTGTGGGTTGCATTTTTATATTAACAACCTATAAAGCACAGATTTTCTATGAGTCTTTTTCCAAAAACATATTTCCTTGAAGTTTCAGATACACATATCAGTCTAGCTCCACCTCCAAGGTTTGGCTGGCCCAGAGCAACCTGAGCCTCTCTTCCTTAGCAGTTGGTTTCTATTGACGCCCGAATTTGCATTTCCTTTCAGTCAAAGGAGCCTTTTGTCCCTACTCTGAGCAACAGGCCAAAATCTCCTCCCACTTCCCTTAACAGCTCAATGCCAGTTCCTGAGCAGAGAGCAGGAGGAAAAATCCTTTGTTTGGGGAGAAGCTTTGGAATGTCTTTGAAGTTCAGTGTAGCTGCCATTAGTTCACTTTAAAACACTGTTTAAAAATGTGCTTTTCTAAAATACAATTTACTGCAAATATCCACACAAATCTCTTCATTCCAGTCTTTTTTAAAACATAGAAATTAAATTGTAGCAACCCATATGGCTTTTGATGGCAAGTCTCTTCTTTTCTACAATTTGATTTAAGACACAAGTTTTAAACTGGCAGTATAAGTAATAAGAGCTTCTGACACAGGCGAGCGGCGGTACTACGCCCATTTCTGACATATTTTTCCCATGCAAGCGGCTTTTGAATGTGTATTTCTTTTATGATTAAAGGTTTTTCACCTGACATTGTGCTTATGGGGGTTCCTTAAATAAGGTGATGGTGAAAACCCCACAAGGATGTTGGATCTTCTCTGCTGTTTGAGAATCATTATTTTGCAAATTTAACAGCCAAGGAAAAACTGATTTTAGGCACTTCTGGGTTTTCCTTGGGATGTAGCACTGCCTTTTCAAGCAGTTCTATTTCCCTATGTGGGCAGCCCCATGCCAGGTTTTGGCAGTGTGGTCTCCTGTTTTAACATTGACATAGGCAAAAATGGATTGGCGGCCTATTTTTCAGGTTTCCCTGCGCACTTCTCACAGATTTTTAGCGCACATAAGGCTTTTCGGCGGCCATTCTGTTTTTTTTGATGAAAGCAGTACACAGTGATGTTGTAGGGCATAGACTAGTGGGTCAGAACATCCCACACCCTGAGACAAGAGCAGAGAACCAGCCGGAGAGTGAGAGAGGCTGTCCTTCACAGTCATGCAGAGGAGTGAGTGTCTCCCTTACAGGAGGAGCATATAGGAAGAACTATACAGATGGTGCGGTCAGCAGAAGGCCAAGGATGCCTGCAGAACACCCTAGCTTCAACAAAGCAAAGGAACCTGAGGAGCTCAGAGCCAGTGAGGAAGACAGAAGCAAAGGCACTGCAGAAGCTGCATGTCAGCGTCCTTCCTTTCTAATGCCAATGTTCCACCAGTCCAGGGCGTGAGGAACCAACATGAGAGACCCAACCACGCAGACCCGAGTGAAGGCAAAAGCATGCGTCTGTGCTGGCCAGAGAGAGCACCTCCTCTAGCAAACACCACTGCTGGAAAGGAGATACACAGCTTTGAACAAGCAGTGGATTTAAGGCAGTGAGGCCATGACAGAACCCATGCCGGGCTGAGAATACATATACACCACTAGGGGATAGGAGAACTGACAATCAAAGCAGGGCTGATAAATCCCCGGGCCCACACTGGGCTAAGAATCCATATACTCCATGAGGCTTTGAAAGAACTGCCAAGCACAGCTAGGCTGAGAACGTCCATAGCCCATAGAATCTGAAGACCCCATGATGGGGTGAGAAAACTGGGAAGGGAAGCATGGCTACAAAAGTCCATAGTTCATTTCAGTCCGAGAATCTGAATACCCCAGTAGAGGGTGAGAGAACTGCTAATCACAGCAGGGCTGAGAATCCACAGAGCCCACTCTGTGATGACAATACAGATACTCCAGGAGGGCCCCAAGGAGTCCCACAACCCATGCTCAAATGACCCCAAGCTGGGGTGAGAGACATTTTCATTTTTATGAATACTGGCCTACCCAAATCAGGAAGCCTTTTGTGTGCAATGAGAAGAACACAACCCAGGAGAAAGGATGGACCTGGAACTGTTTGAACTGTGTAATTAGTCATTTTTGGTGAAGGAAATACATTTTGAACTATAATAGTAGGCCTAGGGCAGGAGAAGACATTGAGAACTCATTTGGCAGGGTCAGAAAACCAGCCACCCTAACCAACCTAATGGCAAAGTAATCCTTTCATAAGCTAAGGCTCATGTTATCCTTTTTTCATAGTGGTAGGCAGATGTTAACGTAGCACAGGTTTGGAAAGAGTATGGAGTTTCTTTGTAGGCCATCCTAACAAGGACGTGTTTATTATTTTCCAGAAATGGCAACTCATTGAAGAAGTAGAGTTAGAATTGGCTATGCTTTTCTTTATCAAAAGTATTTTGTTACAAAACATGTCTTCCTATCGGTCTCCTGTGTCTGATTTACCACAATTCTTTAAGCATGCTGAGATGTTAAAGTTAAGATTATTGGCAGGGGGGTATCACACATTTTTTAAATATGTCCAAAAAAAGAACAAGGTGGACAGTTTGTGAATCATTTTTCTCTATGTAAAAAGAAACAGGGTATAGACTGGTGTGTGTTACTACCTATTGTGGTTATAGCCATGCAATTCAAAGATTGAACATGGGCCATTGGCATATTTTGGAAACAATTGATGGTGATTTGAGAACAATGTTGTTTGCATATAAAAGAAGGAAGAATAAGAAGGAATCTCTAGTGAAATAGTGAAATCATTGAGGACAAATAATAAACAGAAAGATGGCGGTTTTAAAATCATTGTTACGGAATTCCAGATATCAAAGGTCACTTCCCATGGGGGTCATGCACATCACGCACGCTTTCTAAGAGATTAACATAATTTGAATATATGGGCAAAACATGGGAAATGAGATATCACACTACATGTACATCTAAACATTTCATCTATTTGCTTATGTGCCTTTGCAAGAAGAATTATATAGGCAAGACCACGCGTATGTTGAGAACGAGAATAACCAAACAGATTGAAAATACGTACAAACAAGCATTGTCAATGTCAAATGTTTGGGCTTTTGTGAAGGCTTGTGAAAGATACTTGCCAGGCGCAGCCCTAGCGGAATTTACTGGCCATTGATGGTAGCAGGGCAGAATGGTGTGAGTACATGGGCATCTAATAGCAGTGACTGGCAAATTCTTAATACTTAGTCACAAGCCCAAACTGTTGGCCTTGCCAATTATTGTTCTTAACAGTACTTCAATGAATGGCATGCAGGGTGCATATAAATCGAGTGATTGAAGTAAACACGTTTAAGGCATTTCTATTGCACCAGTGGTGGGTTTACACCTCCAATTAAGTCATTAACTCTCATAAAACTGCTTTGAAAAAACACTGGCAGGCACGTTGAGTGTAAAGTTTGATGGCAAGGCTTGAATAAAGAGTTCCCATAATGTGGTGTTTTGGGTGTGAAAGGGTAGAAACTTGGTGGGAATGGCAATAGGGATTAGCATGCCCATGGGCAGTCAATGGGTTGGCAAATAACCAAACAACACCTACAAGCTGTGTGTTCCTTCTCATATGCCATTTTCCCTATGTGTACTCTAATGCAATATTTCAGGCTTATACGTGGGGAAGCAACACCTAATAACCCAAACTAAAACTGTACAAACACCATTAGTGCAGCATTTTTTGGGTCATGGGAACAGAGAAAATTGTCTTACATGGTGGGCAATTGTGAAATTCAGTGGTGGCATCCTCATCAGCTCTCACAATCAAAATCATTAACGCAGTTAAACCTTACCCCTCGGCCAATAATTGCCTCAATATAGCCAGAGCCACCATAGGTGCAAGGCTGGACTACTGCAATCTCCTGCTCTTAGGCGCCTCATCCAAAAACATTAACAAACTACAAACGACACAAATCAACGCGCTCAGAGCGGCTCTCAGCTTTCCTATGAGGGAGCACATCTCTCAGGCCAGACGCGATACCCACTGGCTCTCGGTCAAGGAGCGCATACTGTTTACGACCCTCACCATCACCCACAGATGCCTCATTCAGTCCACCCCCCACCTGTCAGAACAAATTCACCAGGTGCCCGGAAACAGACCTAAACGGGAAAAATACTCACACCAAATATCAGTACCGACCTTCAAAAGAGCCAAAGCTGGTGGTGTTAGCTTCTTGGTGCTAGCACCAAGAAACTGGAATGCACTACCACTCAGCCTTAGAAAGGAAACTTCTTTCACAATGTTCAGAAAAGCATTGAAAACTAAGCTGTTCAACTAGATTATATATTCAATAGTTCCTCTGTAACCATGGAACATACTCACCTGTATTACTGAATTGAATAACCTTGTTATGTTACGTGTAATCTCCATTCAAGTGAATCTTCTTTAACAGCACCACAATGCCGTTGGGCCGCTGATCACTTTATAAATTAAAATAAATAAATAAATGTGAAGAACGAATTGTTGCCAAAAGAACATGATATTTAGACATGGCGCACATAAGAAGGACTTTCTTAATTGACAAGTTAAGTTAAGTAACTTGACACGCACAAGTTAAGCCTGTCTGTTCTCATCTGTGCGCAGGACAGGCCGTGGGTCCCCCTGGATCGAGATACTGATTTTATTAAATGGTCCCGCAAAGACCTTTTGCTTCTAGGGCACCACAAGATACTGTTTTACCCTGCCTCAACAACGCTTCTACTTCAGTCAAGACAACAACAAACAGTTCCTATGAAGGGCTGAGGGTCCCTTGACCCGCATGCAGCTTTTTGCCACGATTTTCTGGTGGAAACAAATCCAGATCTTGTATGCATGGCAGAAACCTGGCTGAACGAATTTTCAAGACCCTTGGTGGTCAAATGCTTCCCGATGACTATGGTGTTATCCGTGATGACCAGGGGTCAGCCCACCCGGGTGGAGGCATCACTCTGATTCATAAAACTGCATTGTCAGTCACCTCTGTACCCCTAACTCTTGTGATTAAAATAGAGGCTCTGTTAGCCAGGGTTTCCATATCTGCATCTTTTACCTACACCAATGTAAAACATGCCATTCTGTATTAGTATTGGTGTATACCTCTGTAAAGTGTTCCATTGATCCTCGAAGCTAGGTCTGTGCTCAATAAAAAACATAAAATACCATGATAATAATGTTTGAATTGTGCATGACCCCCTGGAGTAGATTCATCCTTTTGCAGTCTATTTTTGGAATTGACAGCTAATTTGGATTTGAAGTTCTCTAATCTTCAACCTCAAATTTAATCCTCCTGTCACACTGGCAGTGACTCAATTTTTAGAGACTATAGGGCTCTATCACAATCTAGGCGCTATCCTGCCGTGAATCTGCCGGGATACTGCCAACGCAAATTGCATTACTGCAAATCTCTCCGGTGCTATTAGTAAATCCCCATTCCCATTGGGTCCATCAATGGGACACTCTGGGCGCTATTACCACAGTGCTATTAGCACCACGGTAATAGTGCCGCGAATTGGCGGAAAGTGCAGAGATTTAACTCCAGCAAAAAGTTTGAGGTAAATCTCCCACCTTCCACCCGCATTCAGGATTGGGCGGAGCCGTAATGTGGCAGTAATAGTGTTAACTCTGCATTTTTGCCACTCTGCCCAACCTGTGATGACCCCCTATGCATGACCTAGGTTTTGAGCAATTTACCAGCAGCCCTACACACTTGCTGGGCAACATTCTCTCCTTTTCCGGTCTTATGGTCGAACCACTTGGTGGTTCCCTTTTTGGCTTACGTAAAGACCCCCTGTGTGAACCCGGATGCAAAGAAACTGCTGAAACGCATCTGGAACCTAAGGAAGATGCAATAGTGAATATCCAGACAAAATTCAATGCCACCAGTCAAGGGGATTTTTTCTTCTTAACACCTCAGTTGCTGACTCCTTGGCCCTGTTAAAACTGCATACGGCTGCTGGTGGGACTTCCCAACCATGGTATAATGACGACTTGAAATTACTGCGCCAAAAAAATCACCAAGCAGAAAGTAAATGGTGGTCATTCTACTCTTTGGAAGACAGGACCAGATTTATGTACATTTCTAAGAGCCATCAGGCGATTCATTTTGCAAAATCTACTTTCTACACAGAGAATGTGGAGAGTGCTCTGAATCAGCCTAAGGAACTCTTTTCCCTGGTGCAGGCGCTGTCACCCAGAAGTGACACGATAGCAGGCGTAACTCACACTCAGTCTTTCTGTGATTCTTTGTCTGACGTTTTTTATTAAAAAGGTCAGCAATATATGTGACCAAATCAGACTGTCGGGTCAGTGTGCTGATCCGCTTGCCCAGCTTGCTTCCACTGTGGTGTGGCCGCTGCAGAGTTGTGGTCCACCTTTCCACTTGTCTCTCCTGATTACATCTTATGAGCTATTAAGCATCTTAAATCCAGCTCTCCCCTAAATGCTATTCCCTTAGGGACTCTCTGGGAAATCAGGCTGCAAATTGCCCCTTGGATAGCTTCAGTGTTTAATTTCTCTTGTTCCTCTGGCATCATTCCCATGGAAATGAAGCAGTCTCTCAATATTGCCCTTCTGAAAAAGCCCTCCCTGGACCCACCGGTCCTTGCTAACCTTTGCCCCATCCCCCTTCTTTCCTTCTTTATGAAACTTCTGGAATCACTGATCTCTCCTTTGCTCACCTCTTTGCAGGAACATTCTAATTTCCTGAACCTTCCCAGTCTGGCTTCCACCCTGGCCGAGGCACAGAGGATGTACTTGTCTCAGTATTAGACGATCTTATCGGATTTGTGGACCTGTTGGCGGGGGCGGGGTGGCTGGGGCATTGATTGCCTTTTCTCCCTATCCAGTTGTGTGCTCTTGTGGTTGCTTCTCCTATCCTGAGCCGCTTGGATTACTGTGACTCTATATTCCTTGCTCAGCCTGTTTATGTCTTTCATTGCTTGCAGCTGCTTCAGAACCTGGTGGTCTGCATTTTTACAGATACCCCTAGAGTTCACACATCTTCGCCCAGAACTCGGTTCGCTCCAATGGCTGCCAGTCAAGCAACATGTCAGGTTCAAATCCCATGTGTCATCCACCAGACTTTTTATGGCCAAGGGGTAGAGCTACAGGACCAATGTGAACCTTAAGTGCTGACACGGTCTCTCAGTTCCCAAGATGCCTGCTCACTGCCTGTTCCTCACTACCACCTTGAGAGGATGGGTGGTTTCTCCTTTTCCATCACTGCTGCTAAGCTATGGAACTCTCTTCCGGGTATTCTTCGAGCCACAAAGACCATCTTACCTTCCGGCATGCCTTGAAAATGTACCTGTTTTAGACTGCCTTTTGCACTTGTTGTATTCTCTTACGCCAAGATGGCACTGGGGTATGTGCGCTTTATAAAAACAGATAACTTAACATAACAGATTGACTGACCCCTATTGTTAGCCAACAACCAGTGAATTACAGGATCATATTAATGGAATATTATTTATAAGGTTGGAGATGGAATTACTCACATTTCGTGATCACCTTATTAATATGTGAATTAATGGAATACTACACAATAAACTAAGCGGAGCTAACATGACATAGAATACATTATTACTCTCCCATGTAGAATGAAAGTAGTTAGCTGCTGTGGTGTGTGAATAAATGCCAGCCAGCGATTTGCACACAGAAAATGCACACAAATAAAGTGACAGAGTGAAGGTATACACACGTTTTGGAATAGTGAATGGTGTACCTGGAGTTTAGAAGAATATATTGATTGAATGGTCTAGTTTTTCATGTTGGGATGCAATGTGATAATTCATGTGGGAAAGAGCAAAGTTATATAAATGATGTTGTTTCATGTAACACGAGAAGGCTAGCTAACAGAAATGCACATTGACTCATGTTTTAATCGTGCAGAAGTATTGAGATGGAAAAGAATATGTCAAGGTACACCAAGGTTTTATTGGGACGTAAGTGTTAAAACGTTAAAGTGAGTAAATGAGTGTACGGTTTAGTTGCTCGCAGTGAGATGTAACGTGCAAAGTCATGTGACAAATGGACATGTTGAGTTTCTGTCAATTTTCTTTAAAAGTATATGCAGAGCAAGGGCAAAACAATGGATATCTGTTGTGGCGTGTGTCTCCTTTATCCTGGTCCTGTATGAATGCTAGTACATGGAATGCTTGGTGGAATGCTCACCTGTAGAATTCTGTGGTGTGAGTGCCCCCGAATGTTCTATGGCTTTCAGTTGGAGTAGAGAGTCCGCGCTTAGAAACCTCAGGGTGTTTAAGCGCGTTATAAATACGTAACTAAGACAAAAAAAAACAACACAATTACACAACTAAGAAAAACAAACAATTCCTGTAACAGCGCCTCGATGCCTGTGGGCTGTGTGAGCGCTTTATAAATGTTAAATAAATTAAATTAAATTAAAATTAGAGTGGTGGCTGGTGGATCCCGTGGATGTTTCATATACCTTCCTTATTACTTACCTTGAACTTACCTTATATTCTCACCTTGTCAAACTGGAATGGGTTCTGTGTAATAAATTACTTTTAACATGCAGGGTACACCTCTGCAACCCCCCAACCCTTTTTTTCTCATGGGGAGCGGGGGACACCCCCACAATCCCTGCTCCCCTTGACCCCATATATGCGGTCACCATATATAATGTCACCACAACCTTTTCCCGGTGACGAGTATGGCAACCATATGTATGAGGTCAAAATTACCTGATACCCCTGGAACGGAAGTAATTCCCTACCTGAGGTGTCAGAGTCATCTTTCACAACTTAACAATGGCGACAAGCTGACTTGAGGGGTAGAGCCAGGAACCTGCAGAGCTATCCAAGGGGAGCAGCGCTTGAAGAGCAAAAGGAAGAAGACGTGAAGGAAGAGTGAGACCAGGAGAGGGGACATCCACTGCCCCCCTCCCAAACGTGAGCTGACCCCTGTTGCAGAGTGGAGTAGCTGTGACAAGGCAGGCAAGGGGTAGCTGGGAGCGTGATTGCAGCCGCAAGGGGCAGCTAGCGGGCCCTTGTGAGATGTGTTGGCCATCCGGCAGTGTCAGGACACCAAGAGGAGGCTGGGTGTGTGGTTGTACCATACCTGGGAGAGACCCTTTCAGGGGCCTGAATGAGCCTGGGAGAGAGGCATTTAAGCAGCTGAGAGAGAAGCTCTAAGACAATAGTGCCTGGTAGAGACCCAGTGAGGAGGGTTAATAGCCTGGAGTGAAGCAGTGAAGAGGGGTTGACAGCCTGACAATGGATCTGTCTGCTGCAAGGCCTGTGCCTCTGTGAAGTGGTTTATCTATGACACGTGTGGGCTGCCCCATGTTGGCAGTTTGAGTAAAGACTTGTGGAGCATATGGGCGGAATGGTGTCTGATGATGGTGGCCATGGCCCTGATTTTTTCACAAAGATCAGCCATCAAGTATTTGTCTACCGAGAATATGACATTGTTTTTGGTTCGTTGAGAAGTGCTTACCAGTCTGGGGTTCTGTGCTTCATTGTTTGGAGTCGGGGGCTGTTCTGTCCACATGCGGGATCCGGCGACCGTTGCAACGATTGGTTCGGCAGAGCACCGTTTCCTTCAGATGCGGGGCCCTGACTGATGACGTCTTCAGGACGTCATTACTCTGATGTTCTGTTTCTTGGGAAGGGATTATGCATGCAGCGCTCCATGCTGCACGCAGGAGGATTCTTTACTCTCTGCATCCACTGTCCGGGAGCTGTTTGGATCATGGTGCTTTCTCTGCATCCCCCGACAGTGTTGGAAGTCCCTGTATGCCCATACACTGGCAGGGATATTGAACAAAAAACCCACACTCTGTAGTGTATGGCACACTTCTGCCTGCTGCTGTAATCTTTTTTTTTATCTCAGTGCCTCGTGTGAGGTTGTGTGGCCTACATGAATGTTTTGTGTGGCCTATCCACTGCTTCATGCGAAGCTTTATATCCTGATAAGAAATTGCAGTACTATATATGCTCATAGAAATTAATGTAGTACAATGATGTTATTTTAAAAAACAATGCATATTGCTACTACTTTTAAAATGCATTCTTGCTCATTCTTGCCTTTCACTCACACTTCATTTCACTCCAAAATGTAAAACTATACATCCTATACATTGTGCAAACATGTGCTTACAAGTTGTCAAGTGCAACTGGAATGGAATGGAAGTATATAAACATTCAATTCTACATTAGTTTAAATTCCACATTATTGTTCCAAAATATTCTCTGGGTCTTAATGAGAATGAGAACTATATGTTGGTTTTCATATACATGTAGATATATTGCCTTGAGAAGTGACAAATCATTTGCCTCTTTTTCAACTGGTCTACAGACTCAATTTATCGCATTGTCCATGTTATGCTAAAGTGCTCCGTGCCGCTCAAATATACCATGCCTACTATCTAAAACCATATGTTGATGTTCCAAGGCTACCTCCATTGTGGAACAAGTCTCAACATCTAGGTTAGCGCTAGTTCCAACGCGGCTATGTCTTCTTCAGGGCGAACTATTGATGGGCACTGCAATTCAAACAAACATACAGCAGGGTAAGTGTAAACAATAATGGGTGACATAGATACAGATGAGCAGGGAATTACTGTTTTGGGAAAACCATGTCCTTCAAATCGGTACCTTATAATGTGGGTGCCCTCTGGCAAGATGCAGGACGTATCTGTGCACTGCCTTTCACTGGGTAGACCACTAGTGTGGGATTCTCCCTTCCTGGAACCAAGTTATGCAGTCTGTTGAGAGGGTATATATTTCGGAAAATCTATGTCGCCTATTGTAATATTGCATTGCTGTATGCATGCAGTTAACTGAATTAGGCTACACCCTATACCACTGTATTAGGGGGCCATGTGCTGGCCTCTCCTTTGGCCATATCTGTTCATCCCTCAGACAGACTCATTGCCTTAGGGTTAGCAGTACATGAGGTGCTCTTATGTCAGGTGCACTATATTCTATATCCATGTATTCTTCATGGTATTGCCTATATGTTTATGAATATATCTATATATCTAAAGAAAAGGTAAACGGTACCTGTCTTCTCCTGGTGCATTATCTCGCCTCATTTGTACTGGATTTCATCTTCAAATGCGATGAATGCAATGATAAGTGGGCACAGTGAGGGATGGGCTCTGCTCCCAGCGTATTGCTGTAATACCATTATATACAACATATTTGTTGTCAACCACACATGCTCCGATTATTGAGCGTTCCCTGATTAAAACGTGCCCTTCGAAGTCTCGCACTACACTCTTACCTCGGGTCAGTCTTGGAGATGTGTCAGAACAAATTCCGCATTATTTCTGCATTCTTGTCTGCATGCAGACGTGACTGCTACTTTTTGGGTTCGGTGCACGCCGGCTCTATGTTCGAATGTGGGCATAGAGGGATGGCCGCCTGAGAGTGTCCACCCTCTCTATGGTTGCGTTCGGAGAAGGCAGGGTGGCACGAACGCTCGTTTACACGGTACCGTCAGAGAACACTGTGCGGAGTATGGAAATAAAAGGAACAATTGAACAGAGACATTTTTCAATGTTGCAGTTCGATGTTGCTGGCAGCACTACTATGAGGTACAATGCGATTTCAGCTGGTTTTCGCATGAGAATGGTGGAAACATGCGACGGCTGCTGGATCTCCTATGTCAAGAGGTTTACATCTTTTATAGTGTTTTGCAAAGCATTTTTATGTTGATCCTTTGGTGTGCTGGCACATTTTGGATCCTGTTTGTGATGTCCCCGCTTGGGGTCAGGCGCGCTACGCAGCACAGAAATGGACAGACAACAGAGCTCTGCTACACGCGTGCCTTTTATTCACTTACAACTTTCTAACTGCCTATCCCCGCCCTCCCGCGTCATTTCCCGTTTCCCCGTGTCCATCCCGCCCTTGTTGCCCCAGAGACGTCAACGTGACATCTCCCCCCTTTTTAAACAGTTACCAAACTCTTTGCAACAGGCGGTGGCGGTCTGGTGAGCCTCTAGTCCATTTCCTAGATCCATCGGCGAGGTCTGTTCCGGGCTCGCTGCGGTGGCGCTGGTCCGGGCCTCAACGGCGTCCCACGTTCAGCAGTTCCTGACCCTGCGTCCCGCTCAGGCTCGTCCGATTCCCACTGGTCGTCCACATGTGGGTCGTCCGACTCATCATCCCAGTGGAGCCTGCACTCTCCCACTCAGACGTCTCGTTCCTGCTTGCGGAAGCTCCTTGAAGTGGAATGAGTTGTGTGTTATCGCTCCTGCTGACCCTTGTGCGGTGATCATCGACCCCTTCTTTTGTGTGACGAGGAGGGGCTCCTCTCGAAATGCTGCCATGTGTTTGTGGGTCGATGGCTGACGAACCGCCACTATATCTCCACTATATCTCCTACTTCTAATTGAGATGGCTGGGCCCGCAAGCGGGCATCGGCATACTCCTTCATGTGGTTCTTGGCTCTCTGACCTCCGATGCTAACGCCGCCATGGAATGATTGCTTCCACTTGTGGAAGTCGTGTCTGCGTGTTCCGCCCAAACATGAGCTCAGCAGGTGTCTTTCCTGTTGTGCTGTGGGGTGTCCCACGGTAGTCCCTCAACAGTTGATTCATCACATGTTCATAGGGCTGCTCCGTTAGATGCGTGACCTGCAAGGCACGCTTGAGGTTGGCCATGAATCGTTCGATCATCACATTGGCTTGGGGCCATAAAGGAGTGATCTTTATGTGATGGAAGCCTAGGTACTCCGCAAACTGAGTGAACTTATGTCCACAGAATGGAGCTCCATTGTCAGTCTTGAGCACCTTGGGCACGCCATACGCTGAGAACATGTGGTCCAGTGCCGGAATGACGTGATGGGTGGCCGTGGAAGAGATCAACTGCACATCCGGGTATCGCGAATACTCGTCCATCACTGCCATGACATATTTCCCCCCTTCGATGGGCCCAAAGAAGTCTGCTGCAACTGCTTCCCATATGTTCTGTGGGAGTTCTGACATGCACAGGGGTTCGGGATGCCGGTTGGGCGTGATGAGACAGCATGTGGGACATGCTCTTAGGGCGGCCTCTACCCGGGCATCCATGTGGGGAAACCAGACCTTTTGGCGGAGCATGCGCTGAGTGGAGACTATACCTCTGTGGGTCTCGTGCGCTAGGTTGATGACTTTTGCTCTCATGGCTTCCGGGATCACTAGTTTGCAGTCTTTGAGTAGTAGGCGGTCTTCTGACATTGCCAGTTCCTCCTTCACTAAAAGGAGCCACTCTACATCGTCCCTTGTTTGGCCTCCCGCTGCTTTTCCCCTTTCTTTGGCTCTTCGCCACTGTCCGGACTCTAGTCCTTCACAGATAATGCGGCAGGCTGGATCATTCTCTGTCTCTCTAGTGAGTTCTTCCGTGTTGACACCCTCTGGCATGGTTTGATGAACCAGGTATCTGAGATATCGGTCAGCCACTGATGGTTCGGGCGTGCTCTCACCCCTTGGTCTCCTTGACAGGAAGTCGGCGGGGTTCTCACCTATCACCGGCCTGTGGATGATGTCAAATGCATAGTCCTGAAGTCCTAGTCCCCAAAGGGCGATCCGCAGAGGCATTTTGGCTTGTGGGTTGTCATGAAGAAATAAGGCTTGATGATCCGTGACGACTTGGAATGGTTTCCCGTACAGGAACAAATGAAAATGTTTGCACGCCCATATGATGGCCAGCCCCTCCTTCTCTGCCTGAGAGTATGGCTGCTCAGTGTTCGACAGGCTGCGTAAGCCACTATGTGTTTCTGCGATGGTTCATGTGGATCAAACTGTGCCAGGATGGCTCCCGAACCAACGAGACTGGCACCGACTGTCAGTTCTATCTTCCTATTGGGGTTGTAATATGACAGGTTTTCCACCTTCGCGACCCTCTCCCTTATTGTCTCGAAGGCACTTTGACAGTCGCTGGTCCATTCAAATTTTTCATTCTGGTGGGTCAATTTCCTTAGCGGCTCGCTGACCGAGGCAAAGTCCCTAATGTATCTGCTACAGTAGCTGGCTAGGCCTAGAAACGACTGAAGTTCAGACACATTGGACGGGGCTGTGGTGTCGTTAGTGTGTTTTTCTGAAACTCACATTTGTCCTATTTTGCGTGAGGTTGGCATCATGTAGGGCTTTACACACTTTCATGAGGGTCTCGTCGTGTTAGTTTACATCGGTTCCAAACACCAAGATCTCGTCGGAGTAGTTGCGACAGTTCGGGATGTGTTTTATTATGTTGCGGACCTCTGCTTGAAATGTTTCCGCTGCTGAGGACACCCCGAAACTCAGTCTTTTATACCTGAAGAGGCCAACGTGAGTGACAAAAGTGGTTATGTTGCGGCTCTCGGGATGTAACACCAGCTGGTGGTAACCCTTTTGTAGGTCCAGTTTTGAAAAGACCTTTGCCCCGTTCCTCAGGTGTATCATGTCAGTGATTCGTGGCGCAGGGTATCTCTCCCCTTTGATGGCTTGGTTCGGGTGCTGCATGTCAACACATGGTCTGATGGCTTTGGATCCTTTCTTCGGGACTGGGACGATTGGTGAAACCCATGTGGTGGGTTCCGTGGTTTCTCGATGATGTCTTGTTCCAGCAGTTTCTTTAGCTCATCCTCCACCTTCTTTTGAATGTTAACAGGGATTCCGCGGTATGGTTGGGCTACTGGGCATTTTGAGTCATCTACGTGTAGTTTGATTTGCCGGTTCCTGAGTTTTCCGGTTCCCTTGAATATCTTGGGATATAAGTTGTTTATCATTTTCACGGGATCTATGTACTTGTGGACCATTATGTTGTAGAGTATGTGTATCAGACCCATGTCAGCGGCTGCCTTGAAGCTCAGAACGCAACTGCTGTCTGTCTCTGTGACCAGCACATGTATTGGAACTTTCATTTCCTGTCCCTTATAGCGGCAAAGCCCGTTAAATAGTCCCATGTACTTCAGAGGAGTTTTGGCTCCGTAGGCGTAGATGTCGACCGTGGCTGGCTGGAGCTTTGGTTTTGGGGTTAATTCAGAGTATATTTGTTTACTCACCACATTGATGGTGGCGCCAGTGTCCATGTTGAATTCAGTTGGTCTTTCTTGCAATTTAATGATGAGTGTCGGGCTGTGGGCGGTCGCCGTGGGGTTTCCCAGGGCGTAGACATATGCTTTCTTTTTCTGGTCACTCCCTGATGAGCTGGGATCGGACTCAGTAGGGGATTGCTCTACCAAGTAGCGTACATGTCATTGCGATCTTCTCTCTGGTCGAGCACGCATTATAAATCTCCTCCTTCTTTGTCGGTCTTCACCAGATTCTTTGTCCCTCTGATCACTCGGAGCTTGATTCTGGGCATTTGAGGTGCTTGGGGTTGGGTTGGTGTTGGATGGTCCCCCATAACGACTCCTCGTGCGAGCAGTGTTGTCGCTGGTCCGCTCTCTCCCTCGATCCCTGAATAGCCAACACACTGCCTTGAAGTGACCTTCCTCGCCACAAGACGTGCAGCGTTGTCCGACAGCAGGGCATGTCCCCTCATGTGGGTACTCAAATCCACACTTGTAACAGTAAGTTCTTCCGCCTTCCTTTCTAGTTGTAGTTTGTTTAAGTTTTCTCCAGCAGTGGTGATCCAGAAGCTTTCCACTTAAGAGTCAATGCCTCCTTCAACTCTGGGCGTCGCCAGGATTTCTTCCAGTGTGCAGGATTTCTGGAGTAGTTTTCTGCTGAAAGCTTGAGACTCGCACCCTGATTTGATTTGAGACCTTAGGGCCTCTGTGTTCGAGTAGTTAGTGAAATCACAGTGTTTCAGCTTGGTGCGAAGTCGCATCACGTATGCATCCATCATCTCCCCTTTTGCCTGTTTCATGCTGTGAAACAAATGTCTTTCGCAATCAACGTTTGTGTGCGGTGCAAAATAGGCTGGCAGCGCATCTTTGAGATCTTGTATGGAGTCTATGGAGTCTTGGGGCATCTCGTCTATGATGTCGCGGGTGGCAGAGCCTACAGCCAACTTCAAGAGGCACACTTGCCTTGCCTCTGTGACGGGTCCCGTGGCCCCCATGTAGAGATCGAAGTCCCTAATCCATTTGGTCCATCTGGGACCCATGTTGCTCGTGTCAGTCAAGTCGAAAGCACCCAGCATCTGGGCTGCTAGGGTGTCTGGTAATTGGTATGGCATGTGATCTGGGGCCAGGGCCACTGGCGCTGGGGGCCAATTCCCTTTTGCTTGTGCTCCTTGGCCATCGTCTTGAACTGACATGGTGTTGGATGTGCGTCCACTTGCTGGGTGGTAACCTCTTTATTGTTGTGGGATGGCCGCCTGGTGGGGCACGAGCACCATCCACTTGTCCTCCCTCTTTATTGCGTTTCACAGCACCACCTACTGTCCTCTTTTTGTCCTGGGCACCTCTAGGTGCCTTTCCTGGTGGGTTGCTCCCCTTGCCTCGTGTGAGCTTGCGGTGCCACGCGGGATACTCCCTTTAAACCACATGTCCCTGGTACACACTGATCCCCTTACACTGGTTAGGAGCAGTGCAGGTGCCCTTGTCCATGACGGCACGTGCCTCGGAAGGGAGCCGTTCCTCGTTATCTCCTTCTGGACGAGGGCGGGGCTATCAGCTCCAGCGCATGTTCACCGCTGTGACCTGGCCTTCTGCGTGGGGAAGCAGGCGAGCTCCGGCTCCTGCCGCGTGCTTCTCTCTGCGTGCAGCTGCGTAGGCGATCGGGTGGGGCTCCGGCTTCTCCTTGCGTGTTTCCCTTCGTCCTGTTGCTGGCGTTTGCGCCTTCGAGCGCTCCGCACCTGGTCGCGGCTGTGTCGGGTGGACCGTGTCTCTCTCTCTCTCGTTGGGGTGGGACACCCTGCTCCTCATCCCATGCTCGTTGCCATTGTGATGTCCCCGCTTGGGGCCAGGCGCGCTACGCAGCAAAGAAATGGACAGACAACGGAGCTCTGCTACACGCATGCTCTTTATTCACTTACAACTTTCTATTTGCCTATCCCCGCCCTCCCGCGTCACTTCCCATTTCCCCGCTCCCCGTGTCCATCACGCCCTTGTTGCCCCGGAGACGTCAACCTGACACTGTTGGTCATTTTTCATTTCATTCTATTGATCATTTACCATTTTATCCTGTTGACCGTTTACAGGGTGGCACCGTATGACTACTATACTGAATAATGTTACTGATGTTCGCAAATTGGCATTGTGGGCCTTATTTCATGGTGAGTGTCAGTTGTCATGTATGGTTTGCAATTTGCTTTGGGATTCCACCTGTATTCAGGTTGCAGCAGTTTTGCGATGTGTGGATTATACCCTGGAGTGCATGTAGCTGTAGGAAGTTTTTGATTTTGTTGTGTCAAGTGACTCCAGGATGTGAGTTCCAAGAATGTGTGATGTGGCCTTAATTAATGTTGACAACAAATTAAGTGTTATGTATGTTTTTTATGTAACATTCTTTCCCCACAGGACCACAAAGGTCAAGGACTTCGTAGCTCAGGGAAATGGACTCAAGTGGAGTAAGGAATCTCTTGCTTACCAGGTATGGGGAAGCTAAATTTACCTTTCTTGTGTGCTGGGGCTATTTGTTGTGTGTCTTGTGTTGTAAAACTCAGCTAGTGGTCTAGCAATCCTCTTGCTGGGTTTGTGGTGGCCCAACCCTTGTCTATGTGGTGCAGTGCAGTGTATGATAGTGGGCTTGATCTGGCTGTGTGTGTTGGTGGTGCAGTGTCCGCTGGAGAGCATGACCTGGCCATGGGCTGCCTGGGGTGTTGGGCACCCCCACTTGGGGTGGGTTTCGTGCCCATGCTTCTGAGGGTTTGGACACCTGATGGCCTTGAGGGGGTGATCCTCTCCTTCTGTTAGTGCATTGGAGTGCCCTGTGCTCTAGTACATAGTCCTGGGATAGCATATGGTGTTGTAATAGCTGAGGGGGGAACTGAGGGGGGAACTGTGGTTCAGTGTACTGCATTTGTTGGCAGTGTAATGTGAGATGGTTCTGGTATGAGAGTTTGTGGAATTGTGGTGAGTTGTTGTGTTTGGGCTGGTTCTCTTGGTCAGAGTGTCTTGCTGTTGCCCTGCAGACTGTGAGTGTATTTGAATTGTTGCCTGGTTTTATTGCAGGATGTTGAGGGGATTAGGTTGGTGGGGGTGCTGCTCCTGGTTCTCAGAATTGGAGTGAGTGTTCATGGAGTTTGGATGTCGGTTGCCATCGGAGTGTTTGCTGGCTTCATACTGCATGGTTTTTCCCATTGTGCTTCAATCCATACCTTGTTCCTGTGTTGAGGAGGGAGATATGTTGTGTCCTGTGTCTCCTTTGCCCGGTTCCTCCATGAATGCTAGTAGATGGAATGCTTGGTGGAATGCTCACATTTAGAATGTTGTGGTGTGAGGGCCTTTGAATGTTCTATTAGTGTCAGTTGGAGTACTGGTAGCCGGACAATGTTTCCTATACCTTCCTTATTACTTACTGTGACCGTACCTTATGTTTTCACCTTGTCAACCTGGAACTGAAGTAAATAAGTCACCTCCCTGCCTGATTTGTCAGAGTCCTCTTTCACAACTTAACAATATCTCTCAACTAACACACTTTTGGCAGGTGACAACTGCCATGTATTCACATGAGATACCTGCCAAACCACTTTGCTGTCCATACATCTCAATAGGCTCTCACCCACCGAAATCAAAATCAGCAATTTTCACCCACCCTTGGAATTCAAAAGCTTGAAAGCAATGATAATTTAAGGAGTACGTTTGAAACAAGCAGCGTTTTAACAAGCTAAACCACCTGCTGCACGAACATTGTGAGTCTGCTACCATCCATAAGGGAGGTGAGTACATTTAGACGCTCTGCAACTCTGAAGTTACAAAAGCTGTGCTATAGTTTACCCCAATGGGCGTTTCTTTTATTTTTATGTGTATTTTGCACTTTAAGATTCAGTCACATTGAGACAAGCCAATAACACAACCTATCAATCTGGTGATTTATTTGGAAATAGCACCAGGGCTGGGAAGCCAACCAACCAGGTTACTTGGATCGCAGGCTGAATCTAACTATACAAACCCACGTTTCAAGAAATCTGATGGCTGCTCCCAAGCCCTGCCATTTTACCCCATATCCCCTTCCCTTGGTCATCGTTCCCACCCTTCCACAAAGCCCTACCCCAATCATCATGTTGTTTTTGGTGGCGTCTCAACTGCTGCTGCCTCTCCAGCCTCCTGGGTCGCCATGGAAATGGAAGAGAGGCTCTGCTTGCAGCCCTCTCTTCCTGCTCCATGGCGGCCATCTTGCTTAGGTATTTCTTATCATTGAACTGGATGCCCAAGCCGTCCAGTTCATTTATATAAAAAAACATTGCAGGCCAGATGGGGTGCTAATAGCAATAACACTGAGACCATGCTTGATCTGGTGTTATTGCTAGATTATAATACCAGATCAGCAAGCTCAAAAATCAAGGTTAGTGATACCTTTTTGAACAAATAGAAA